>NC_089580.1:61065287-61372417 GCF_019320115.1 Miscanthus floridulus | reverse complement strand
GCCTAGAATTATCCTCAAATGTGATCAATATACGGACAATTTATAAATTCCTTGCAGAGTTATCTCTTAGGATCCCTAATGCACATTGGTATGTTGGGGTGGTGATATGGGTATGTGAAAACATACTCGATGCGCAGATGGGAAATGTTTGGCTGCGGCCAAAGTTTCACGTACATACTGCAACGGAGGGAGTTGTATAAATGCAGCTTGATGAATTTGAATTAACGATGCGGTGTGTAAGGCCGCATGAAAACAACTTAGTTCTGGTAAATTACAATTCTATTTTAATATGTCATGCAATTTAATTCTTAATAAGAGACTCAATAAAACCATTATTGGTATGGACATAAGGTACTTGATATATAGTGCCCAAAAACCAAACAGTTCCATATAAAATGGATTTGATCCCGCGTCTAGGATAATTTACTCTAAATTAAAGATTTTAAGCAATAAGTTTGGTATAGTGATGGTTCTCATGACTAAGAGACACACCTGGGACTATATTATGGATGCATAAATGTGCATTACATAGTATCTTTATGGTCCATAAAATGGTAAATAGAGTCACAAGTTTGTTCTTGAATTTCTTCAAGAAATATAGTGGCTCATATTGATGCTATGACCAATAAAATTGATAATAATTCTCAAGTTATCTCTATAGTTGAATAACTAAGACAAATGTGTCAAGTCTTATTGACATCAAGAGAGAGAATTATTTGTACGCAACATTGGATATATGTTATGTATGTGTAGTCAAATCCAACTGAGGATGTCTTGTTTAAGTATTACCATATCCGTTGTTAAGAGAAAAATACTCCTCTTAGTTGTCATCTTGGGGTTTCCATATGAAAACCACATTGACGGATATCTCTATAATTTTAATTAGGTACATTATGGAATCAGAATACAAGAATGGATTCATGATTATTATTTGAGTACCAATAGGGAGTATGATAGTAGCACGACCAAAGCCCACTATCATGACATCATGTCAAGCGATTAACAAAATATTTTCTTATCTCTATGTAAGAGTTTAGGAATATTTGGCTTCCCTATATATAGAGTTTGTGGTGCAACTATCCACTAGACAAAATTATTCTTTGCATTTGGATTGACTCCCGTATAAGTCTATATATAATATGAAGAATATAATGACATTCTTTGCAGGTATATAGATTACATACATGTTAATTAATGGAATATCAAATGTGATGGCACATTATTGTGATATTCAATTGAAATTGATGACAATATTTTATATTACAACACTAAAATAGGACGTAGAAACTAGGTATGTTTGTAAATGGGAGACAAATTTTGGTCCCCAAAATGGATCAAGCGAAGTAAATTCGATGATCGTGCTCTCCATGCTCATAAGACCCACTTATTAATTAAGTGTTTGGTTGCTACTTGGTTTTTTCATGAAACTTGTTATGAACAACTAGCCTTCCTGGTGGTGTTAGGTTGAAGATAGAAGCGTGCTTCATATCTTTATTGTTGAGCCGGATATTTATGTCCAATGGATTTGTAATACCGATCAATTAAATGTTTCAAGGCATAACATTTCCAAGTTGTGTGGCTGTAACATGCACAATTGGGACAGAATATGGTTCTGTCATATTTGGGAAGTGCCTTGACCCTAAGGAATGCACAGGGCTGCTACTTCTTTTTGCGTTAAATCTTACCATTAAAGTTTTTTGGATGGCATTATTACATGGCATCGAACTTGTATGATTCTGAAAATTCAATGTACTTTAGATGATAGAGCATCACTATAATGCTAATGATGATTCCTCGATAAGAGTTTATCATACATATAGACCTGAAGTAATGTAGGAATTAATCTAGAATACATTTGGTAAGTTATGTCCTTTCGCGAAAACACAATATTGGGGGATATTTTGGAACAACGTAATTATATTCTTAAGTGGACTTATGATCCTAGAGATAAAGTTGTGGCCAATCATAGTTGGCATTGGGCAGAATGACTGCCTTGTGTTGTTCGTATCACTCATTAAAAGCTAGCCATATAGTGCTTCGATTTGCACCCATTGAGATACACATACGTGTGACCTAGATGTATACGGTGCTTTATTTAAATAAAACTCCGTATTTAAATTGATCATAAGTGGTGATGCTCTCTTATGAGGAGCATCAAATATTGCCATGAATCCATAGAACATCAAGTTTAACATTACGTCCATTGACCATGTTAGATAATGGTGACCATCAAGAGCAAGAGATCAAACTCTTTGCTGGCTATTATTCTAACAAGATTTAAACCATAGATTTTCTGAATTTACGCAAAGGGTAAATTTAAATTGCTATGGTGATGCTATATTAATTAATGCAAAATAAATAGGAGACAAGATCTATCTCTCTAATAGTGTAAACCTCATTTATGCTAACACATTAGAGGTAGTCATCATAAAGATATAGACCTCTAATAATATAGACATAGTCTATTGAACAGTAGATGTCTAGTGGTGTATGCAATTTGTATAAACACATTTTAAGGTAATCATCAAAAGATTGATGTAGACCTTAGTTAATCCGCAAACGAATTGGGTACGCACGTTGAGGATAGTCACTAAGAATTTAGTGTAAATCCCGCAGTAGCAATTATGGTGCTACCTTGTGTATGGCCAATAGGAATGCTGATTAATGGTAGTCATCTTTGTGAAAAAATGTAGACCATATGTTCCAATTTGTGATGTTGGGTACGCACATTGAGGATAGTCACTAAGAATTTAATGTAGATCCCACAGTAGCAACTATGGCGCTACCTTGTGTATTGCCAATATACAATGTGGAACATTTGTGTTATACAAATAATGAGGTAATACACTTAATGGATTTTGCATTAAAAATGTAAGCGCTATAAGCTTTAAATAAAGCATAAATGGGCTTAACATAAAATGAAAATTGCAAATAACAAAGTAATTGCAATACAAAGGTCGTAATAATAATATTACATGTTTATTGGGTTTGCCAATTTGGACAAACATTTTGAACAATGTAATAATAACACATGTTTATTGAGTTTGTCAATTTGAACAAACATTTTGAACAATGTAATGCTAATAGTACATGTTTATTTGAAATGCCATAGGGCGAATTCTTTGAACAGTACCAAACAACAATTTTATTTGCTTGTAAATTTAAAAATTTACGTTGAACCTATGGCTCAGAAGCAAACAAAACTTATCACTTATGCAATTTTTTTGAAGATCTGTGGATCCAGAATATATATTTGCATACGGCAAATAAAGCTCAGTGGAATATACTGTAGCCAGAAGACTACATTGTAAAGTACAGATAATAAGATCTGCGATTAACGTTTTAACCTGTGGGCTAAAACATTAAAAAAAGGTATAGTACATAATTATCTAGAAGGATAATTATTTATTTTATAAAAAATGCAACGTCTTTTCCGTAAAAGTACAGAACCTTATCCACACACACGGACGGTTTCTCCTCGGGAGAAAACCGTCGCTCGGTCGTTGAGGTGGACGCCGTCGGCCCGCCGCTAGGCTGGCCTCCGGCCATCGGCGTGAGGCCGCAGCGAGGTGCAAGCCAAAGTCGATAGGAGCCTCCTGGTCGCTGGCGCGGGGGCCGCCTGCCACCGGCGCGAGGCCGCGGGCATGGGGGCCACTGGCGCGTGCCGCCTGGCCGCGTGGTCTTGAGAAGGCCGACCGCCGCCGCCGAGAAGCAGGGCGCCAGCCGCGGGAGCACCGGACGTTGGGGTGCTGTTGTGGGCTGGGGCCCGCCAGCTTGGGCTGGTCGGCCATGGGGGCTTTCGGCGCGAGGTCGCGGGGACCGCCGGCCACAGTGAAAGGCCCACAGGTACAGGGCCAAGCGGGCACAGCGTCGCGTGCGTGGATATCGCCGCCGCCTGCCGGGTCATCAGCGATAGCGATCTCCAGCGAAAACTTCGCTCGAGACGCAGCCAATTTGGCACAACTGCGATGTCAACGGCAAAGGTGCATACGCTACTGCTACCGCAAGCATGGCGTGCAGGCAGGGCACCAGTTGGTGGCAAGGGGACGGAGTGTGCCGAACAACAGATTGATTGCAACTTCCTATCGAGGTAAGAATATCATAAATTGATGAAAATTAAATTGCATCTTACAGTGCTTTGATGCAATCGGGACAGAAACCATCAATTTTCTTTTGGTTCTGTTGGTCGATGAAGCCACGGAAGAAGCAAATCAAGATAATCCGTGAGTGCTATTGTCAATGTCAAGCGTCTCATGGTCGAACTCTGCACTTCCATTCTCCAGTGAAGAACGCTTCTTGTTCTTGGCTAGAACTGCCTTCGCGTCTTCCCGCTGGTCGTACAGACCTCTGTTATTCTTTTTGTTCGTAGAGCAAAAGTGCCGATAACGTGTTAAAGCGTGAATGTAAATGAACAAGATTTGGGAGAACTATCTTTTTCATTGATCTCTGAAATATATTTATACAAGTGAGGGGGTGTCACGAAGGGGCACGACTGTTCCCAAAGGATTTTCATTGATCTCTGAAATATATTTATACAAGTGAGGGGGTGTCACGAAGGGGCACGACTGTTCCCAAAGGACATGCCCTTTGGAGTAAAACTAACTGTCTAATCCTATCCACTAATCTTGTAATTGATGGATGAGATCACTTCATGAACAGGTGCCTGTTGGGAGACACCGTTTCACAACAGTGGGAGCCGGTTGGTGCTTGGTGGCCACGAGTGTTCCTGCCTGCCCACCAGACCAGCTCAACGTTGATGTCTCCCAGTTTTCGTTGTAGTCACGTATCCTCAGGCTGAAGCGGGCAGCGAAGCGGTGTCTTCGTGAATGTCTGTAGGCGTATGTTATGAGTAGTATATGTTTCAGATGTAGCATGCACCCTAGTGGTGTGTTGCTAACGAAGAGAATGCAGAACGACACGTGCAGTGCAGTGCGCCCCCAGCCGCTTTGCAAGTTGCAACAGCAAGGACGCAAACACATTGCACATACAGAGTGCACGCTAGGCACAGGCGCACCAACTTGGCCCGCCAATGCACATTCGCCAGGCACCGACAACAAGTTACAAGATGGATTTGGGATTCACCATTTCACGGACCAAGATCAATCAATAAATCTACACAAAAGTCTCGACGCGCACATTCTGCTGCAGGGGGCAGTTTGTGCGCCTTGTCTGCATGACCTAACGAACAGCAAGAGAACTAAAACAAACGATTGTTCCTTAACAAACAGACTGTAAATTCCTGTAGGTATAGTCATGGTGACACATAAATACTGCAGACTTTTCAACAGATCGCCAAAAGGTGAACCTGCAACCAGATAAAACCTTTGTTAGTACTAGTTGGTCGAATCCACAAGACCAAAGAAGTAACACTTGTTGAGATGCAAATAAGGGCAGCATGAGCCATAGCGCAGACAGACAAAAGGTTCTGCCAACTATTTAAGGTAAAAACAAAGGTCAACAAATTGAAGCTAACATACGACTGCCTGGTATTTCTTTAGTATAATATCTTACACGCTGAATGATTTAGCATGCACCTGGAGCAGTTTACAAATGTCATCAGTGCAGGTGGTTCTTTAAACAATATATATATATATATTTAAGCTGAAGTGTCCCAGTTATTAACTTTCTCTATGTTCAAGTCATTGTCATCTAGAAAACATCAGATTCTCCACGCCTTTCTTATTTATAAAATATATAACACGTGCCCAAGAGAATTCTGGATTTCACTGTGAAAGCCTTGAGACATTATCGCTAGTGCTAAGGAAGATGTGCCTCATCCTCTGTTTTCGTTAACAATGAAAAAGGAAAAAAAATCCTAGGTCTTTTTTTTGTTGTCCTGCAAGGTGGTTAAGTGATTATAAAGCAGAAAGACGGAAACACTAAGCAAAGCTACTCCATGCTGGGTCAATGGTTCTGTAGATTGCCTTATTTCTGAATCAACCATTACGGAATAATAACAAACTAAAGCAAAAAAAAAAATTGAAACAAACTAAAAACCAATTGAAATAAACTAGAACCATCCTAGGATTCAACTAGAAGACCAGAAATGCAGTTCCAAGGGAGCAAATACAGTGATATGAATGTTTTGTTATGCTCATGCATCCAATCCAATGTTGATAAATTGACATTTGTTACCAGGATTAAGGAACGACACAAACAAAAGTATGGGCAGAATAATATACAATTCTGAGCACTTTAACAATCCAAGTCATAATTTACTTTCAATCAATCATTTTGTATTGGTTAACTATGCAATATAGAACCCATGGGAACCATGTAGGTAGCCAATTGCGAAGTGCTGTGCTGAGAAAGATGTCTGTATAAACCAAACACACTAACCTTACAAAAACTTTTCTGATTCTTCTGTTACCCATCCTGAGGATAGTCCTAGTCTAGAAATGATACTTGCATCTTAAAAACATTCCAGAAATCATAATAAGAGATAGACGAAGACGGAAAATGTTGAAAGTAGAATCTATCAAGTCCCACAGGATGGTTAATAACTAGGAAAAAGAAAAATCCACTATATAGACAGATGTTTACTATGACTAAAAGCATGCTACTAAAACAATGAAACAGCACATACTGTCATAGAGATATTTTTGATGCAGAAGCTATAGCCTTCTATGTAGGCAATTAATAAGAACATACAATCATGTTGATTGCAAGCTTCTCAGTTTGCAAATCCTATATTCTTAACAAGACAATTGATCCCTACAGTTATGCTAGATATAGGATTAGAAGTTATTGTGTATAACCAAAAAGGTTTCTTCTCCATAAGAAAATAGAGCCTTTCTGAAGAAAGATATTGTTCCTACAAATAGCTTTATATAGGGACATATCCATGTACTCCTGAAAGCAGGTGATTATCATAGTTGACATGAGAGGGTTGGAAGCAAAGAAGCATAGGTTTTGCATGAGATTCCTGAAGTTTCCTCTGCTTCAAATAAGGAATTGATCCCTAATCTTGTGATTTGCAAAGGAAGTGAACATTTAGCCAAAAATTAAGACAGTGTTCCATTTAACATGTACACTTGTAAGATCATAAACCCAAAAAAACTTGGCCAACAAATTTGGCATATAAGGCAATTGATCTGGTGCATTTAGGGTAACACAGACTACTACCATCCATTGTTCAAACACTACATTTACAACTGGATTCAGGGAATTGCTCATGACATGGTTTCAATTGAACCAATAATCTCTACAGGCAGTGGCAAAATTCCCAAAGGAGTTGAGAGGGGACCAATGAGAGTGCAGATTAGCATTGCATACAGCAATTAAATAGTGAAATTAGCTATTGCTTAAACAAGTTTAGGAGGTTAGTGGGGGCCATGGCCCTCCTTGGCCTTAAAGAAGCTCTGCCACTCTGTCTACAGGTAGAAACACGCCTTATCACTGCAAACACGATAGAAACATCAAGTTCATTTTGTTTTAAGATGATAGAAACTTGTTGTAACAGTGAACAGCATAGGCCACAGTTGCTGTATGAAATTTAAAGTCACAACATCAAGTATATTCAGAATGGAATAATTAACTAACTAATTGTACTACTTCTCCAACTTTTCCTGTTTTACCAAGGCTTATAAAGATTTCTCTATGTATGATATGATACCCATATAACAAACACAAATGACATTGCCTTTTATGACATTTTCACTATATTTGGGCGGTTCCTTCCCCATGGTTAAAAAGAAAACAGTTATTCCACAGTCAAAACACAGAACAAATAAATTGAGCTTTGATGAGAGAATAAATAGTTTCAAGCAGGTTACAATCCACTTAAAAAAAACTATATAGCTGGTAACGGTTGCAGAATTTTATTTTGCAAATATACCTCCAGCTGATTTGTGATCAATTCTTGCTGCTGGGTGGGTCACCATCTTGCGAGCCACTGCCTTGTGAGTTGCTACCGCTTCCTCCACTGTTCCCATCCTGCTGCGATGTCTGCCCTCCCAATCCGCTGAATGGCCATGGGAGCGACACATTGAACCTCCTCTCAACCACCCTTGGACTCTCCTGCCTCTCCTCCATTTGTCCATCAGCAGCAGTAGAGCTCCCAGATGCAGCTGCAGCAGCAGCAATACCAACAGCCGGCTGAGGATTAGAGACCTTCCGCCCCTCATAGTCAGGATCATCAGTGGGCAGCTCAAAGCGGCAGATGGGGCACGAGTTGTGAAGCTCAAGCCACGGCACGATGCAGTCGGTGTGGTAGATGTGCTTGCAGGGCATCTGCTTGGCCACCTCTCCAGGCGAGAAATCCTCCTTGCAGACGGCGCACTCAGCGCCCTCCGCGGCTGCAACCATGGTGTGAGTCACGACAACATCGGGGAGCGAGGAGAGGGCCGACTTGGCAGCCGGCGGCGTGCCATAGCGGTTGGGGTCGTTCTCGGCGAGCTGCTCGATGAGTTGTTCGAGGCCTGGGCCGACGAAGTAATCCCCGAAGCTTGCCCCGCCGATGCGGCCGAGGCCGGGTCCGGAGCCGAGGTTGACGCTGGGGTCGTCGAGGAGGACCTGGATGTTGGCGCCCCCCTCCATGAGGCTGTGGATGTAATTCTGGAAGAACATGACCGGGTCGAAGGGCTCCGGCTCGTTCTCAGGGGTGGCCGTGCCGGCGGCGGCGCGCGAGCCGGAGCCGCCGCCGGCCCTGATGGGGGGTTGTTCGCCCCCGAGTCCGAGGAAGATGTTGAGGATGGAGGAGAGGTCGTTGGGCTGGGACGGGGAGGTCGCGGCGGAGGAGGACGAGGACGAGAAGGGAGGGGACCCGCCAGAGCCGGCGGCTGCTGGAGCGGCGGCGGGGGCCGGGGCGGTGCCGCCGGCGGGGATCGTGGTGGAGGAGGCAAAGGGGAACGGGAAGGGGAGCGGGATGAAGGTGGGGGCAGGGACGGTGACCTCCTCGAGGAAGTCGCCGTGGCACTCGGGGCACGAGAGCTCACCGGCGGCGGCGGCGGAGGCCGCGATGAGGACGGTGCGGTTGCATTGGTAGCAGAAGTACTGCTTGCGCGCGGCGGCGGCATAGTAGGCGGCGGCTGGAGTCGACATGGCGGCGCCCGGCGATCTCGCGGCGGGGGTGGGTTGGGATTTTTTCCCCCTCTCGCTCTCTCTGACTCTCTCTATGGAATTTAGGTCATCGATTTTCTAGCGCTGTGTTTTGCGGCGAGCGAATAGAGATTTCCTCCGGATTTTATTTGTGTTTATTTATTTATTATACGAAGCGTGGGAGCACGGGATTAGAGAGGAGAGGACACCGTGCTAGGTGTTGGCCGGTTGCGTTGCGAGCTCTCGCGGTGGGCGTTTCGGTTCGAGGGTCAGTAACACGGCAGTAGTAGATCACAATTGATTTGGACGAACCCTCACGTTTCATTCATGCGTATAATCAGATCGTGTCAGGACTGTTTTTGTTTCGGTGCAAAGCGTAGTATACAACTGTTAATGAGTGTTTCTTTTGGACTCATCAACATAAATAATCGCACTTCACACCATATAATATATTCCCTTTTTTTTGTGAACAATTCCCTTTATTTTTTTTAAGAAAACAAAAAACAGTTTTTCGTTCTTGATAGCGTGAACAAACTATTTCTCCGAACCAATATTTTCTTAAGAATTAGATTTCTCCATTTTTTATTACCAGGAATAACATCTTAAGAATTAGATTTCTCCATTTCGTTATTTTCCAGTGGTAACCCACCCTCCGGTCGGGTTTAGATGGTTTTTTTTTCGGAGAATAGGGTTTAGATAGCTAGGATATGTTCATTTGTCCTTCCCAATCCAGTATCATTTCTCTTTTTCAATATCAAAATGGTATTAGACCTATCTTACATTCTATTTCCCTTTTTCATCTCTCATGTCCCAGAATCTAAACATCATCTTAAGGAGGGAGCACGGGTAGAGCACTAGAGTGGCCGTGCGGTGTTGGGGTGAAATAGACAACGACAAAAACAGATCTAATCTAACTTCAACTTGTCAACCCATATATATTTGATTATTATAAAGGTGAATATAAGTACGACCAAACAAATGTCTAGAAGGGTCTAAACCCACGTAAAGTATTCACGAATCCCACCGTTGCCCATCAACCAATATGACCATCCCAGCGAGGCAACGCCCGACGGGAGCCCAAAGAAGACCACGAAATGTCAATTCCATCAGTTGGGCGTTGCTTCGTTTCTGTTTGACTCCTTGCCTTCGCCCACTCGCCGATCGGCCAATGGATGTGACTCGTGAGCCTGTGCGCCGTGTGGTTGTGCCCAGTGACGCCACGCCATCTGCCCATCCCATCTAGCCGAATGCAGGGGTCAGGCCGTCAGGGGCCTGCGGCTTGCCGGTTGCTGTCTTGCCAGCGTGCAGGCTGCAAAGCCCAGGCTTGCCTCCAGCAGAAGTGCCGAAGCCAAACTGCCGATCGACGAGGAAGCTATCAATCCGATCTACTCGAGGTTTGCATTTTTTTTTCTTGTTCGATTTTACACAATTTAATCTTGATTACGGATGGTTGTAGATACATGTTGTTAACTCGTATGGTCATTTGTTTTCCTCCTAAGTTAGGTGTTGGGAATTTTACAATGTTACTTAAGAAATTTTTGTTTGATCCTAATATAAGAAAACGAAGGACACTAGAAGATATTTTATTCATAAAAATATCATCTTTAATGATTTTGTATCAAGAAATACCTAAAGCATCTTTTCATGAAGAAGCAATGGATATGATTGAATTTTATCCTTCATTTAAGATGATCATATTAGTTGTAGCTTATTTTTCTTTTAGTCCCAGCACAGGCACCGTCAAAAGTAACTCATCATCGGACGTTTCGACGTGTGTCAGGGGAAGTTCTGATGTAGCGTCCGCAAAGCTTGTCTAATAAGATGTTTGGCTGATGTTTTTGTGGCTGATAAGCCGGCTGATGTTGTTTTGTTGTGAGAGAAAAATATTATACTATGACTAATAAGCTGGGCTGATAAGTTCAAACGAACAGGGCATAAGCGTGTTCCGACACTCGGAAGTTCAGATTTTTGTTGGAAGTTTCGATATTGCTTGTGCACACAAGCCTGCCTAAGAAAATGTGTTGCTCACGTTGGAAGTTTCGATGATTCTCCTTCACGTCCTAGCGATCTTGTCCGTATTGTTCCCTGTATGAAATCCTAGTCGTCAGAAGTTCCGATGTCACTCAAAATAGCTAAAATATGCTACAGCTATAAATATCACTCTCATTTACTTCTGTTACATACACCATAACTCTAGCCCTCAGCCAAAACAACCTACAAGCATTCAAAGTTCTCTTTTCTTCTCCCTTTGATTTCCAAAGCTAAATCTTACAAGAGATTGAGTTGAGAGATGGGTTTTGGGTGAGAGAAATTAAGATTCAATGCTTGAGCACTTGAATTTTTTGCCAAGCCGGTTGGATTTGCGTTCATTATTCTTGGGGCTTATGGAAAAGATACGATTTTTCTAAGGTGGAGCCTTGCCGCTGATATGTGCGTCCTATATGTCAGATCCATGCCACGTAGGGTAGCAGGACGGGTAAACGCTTGTTTTGGCTGAGATGAGACCCGTTATAATTTTAGGAAGCCAAAGACGCATTTTGGGACTTTAGAGACCTAGATAACATCTCCAGACAATTTTAAAGACCACCAGTGAATTTTACTCTTACGAATAAATAAATAAATGAATAGATACTGATATGGATGCTTCTTTTAAATAAGGTCAAGGTCATGGATTTATATATTATTAATCAATATGCAGTTTTCTGGATGTCTTTTATTCAGTATGCAAATTTATGGATGCCTGTTATTCAATATGCAATTTCCTGAGTGCTTATGCTTAAAGTAGCATCCATATCTTTCCATTCATTCATTTTAAATTTTCTCCATATGCAGATTTATTTAGTTAGTTATAGGGTAGCGCCTTCATTTATAATACTGAACGAGATATAAAGGGTGGATGGCGTGCCTTGCAAGAGCACAAGGGATAAAAGACAAAGCTATATATGTCAAAAAAAATAAATAAAGCATGTTAAAATAGAGGTGGAGTGCTATTTCATGAATGCATTTAATCTCTCAGGTGCTATTCTGTAAAATTCAGTAATTACCGGTGCTGTTTCTAGAACACCAGTCCAAATTAGTGCTGTTTTGAAAATTTTCCCCTTTCTCTTCGCAATACAAGTAGGGGCACCACGAAGAGAGGTTGGTTATTACGCTAAAAAAATGATCAATAAGATTGTCTTTTGATTTTAAAATATATTGCCATCGTAAGGCAAAAGAATGATAGGAAATATAGTGCTAGTTGGTGTGAGTGTGCTTGACAAAGCGTCTTAGTTGTATCATTCTCGTTTCCACATTCTTGGATCTCTCGCGTAAACGTAACACTAATGCTAGGAAGCGGACGTCCGTGTAGCTGAACGTTCACGCGATGCCAGCCCAAGACTCTCCGCTCCTCAGTTTCTAAATACAAAAAAATCAACTCGTCCACGTACTCATTTCTATCTGCTCACTTGCTCCTATCCGCTCGCCTGCCGCCTCCAGCGCTTGCTGCTGGCCTAGCCAGGCGCGCGCGTGCGACTGCCTCCGAGGTGCAACGCTCGGGCGCCGACCCTGCCAGGCCACTCCGACGCACCGCTGCCGCCATACCCCGCGGCGCCTCCGTCCCACGCCACGCCTAGGGTGCGCTGGCCCAGGCGGCGGAACATGTGCTTGTCCAGGGGTGCTCGCGCGCCTCGCACATGTGCTTGCCTAGGCCGCCGAGCAGGTCCTCGCCTAGAGGCGCACTGGCGAGCTCCATGCGCCACGGCGGCGTCGAGCTCCGTTGTTCGTCCAAGCAGTGAGGTGACATTGCGTGCCGGAAACACATGTTGCAAAAGTATGCTTCAAGTGTTTCAGATGTTTCATCTGGATATTGCAAGTGTTCATATGGATGTTGCAAAAGTGGAGTGAGATGTTGCATATGTTGCAATGGTTGTACACGTATGTTGCAAGCTTTTGTTCCCAATGTTTCAGTTATTTTTCCAGATGCATGTTGTAAGTGTGTTTATCTGTTGCACGTGTTTCACAAATATGTTGCATGTGTATTAATCTGGATGTTGCATATATTTTGCAATGACGTTTTCAGGTGTTTTCACAAGTGTTTCACACGTATATTGCAAGTGTTTCAACTATTTTCGAACGTATGTTGTAAATATTTCATAATGATGTTTCAAAAGTAGATTGGGTGTTCCATCTCCCTCCTTGCCTTATGCTTCCTTGCCTCGGTGTCTTCTTCTCTTCTCGATGCTGGTGATGTTCGGACGATGTGGGCCCACGTGGGATGGGTGGTGTGGGTGGGGCGAGTCGTTCGAGCAGCGTAGAATCCGAGCGGGTGGAGCGTGTAACAGAACCGTCCAATTTATAAGAGCATAAGTACAATAGTAACCACCGAGACAGTCAAACCATCATAATTGAGCCCATATAAATCCAATAGTTCGTCGAGTATCACGAAGGATCTCAAATCAACCAACATACAAGCCAAGATCGTACATGATTCAACATACAAGCCACATGTTACAACAAGTTCACAAATAGTTTGTCATACATCGGAGTTCCAACATAGTTATTACAACATCAGTTTAACAGTAGCGGAAGCAACATAGTTCTGAATGACATCAATAGTAGTTTAGATACATAGCCAGTTTTCACACTCATCTCCAACAAAAGCACAAGGGTGAGATGATATATAGAATGACCATGTCCATGGTCCTATTCCTCATCCACTACAGGAGCAAAGTAGTGCTTACAGTAGCCGTGGTACATCACGTTATCTGTAATAATAGGAAAATAAACCCTGAATACGAGAAGGTACTCAGCTAGACTTACCCGTCATAAACCAAAAATAAGAGACACCAAGGATCATGTAAGGCTTATAAGTAGAGCTGGTTGACATCATTTGCCTACAAGCCAATATTTATCTAGTATCTTTTAACTTTGGAATAACAAGTTTATTATTCCTGTTCCATTCTGGATTAGCATCTATCCTATGCCAAACATGTTGTATACCATTAAATCATCACGATAGTAACCATATCCAGTTGAGCATTTTCATAATCCACATAACCAACACTTTCATCAATTACTACGATGAAGGAGCTTATGCCAGGTTCTCACTATCCGGGAGAGATGACGATTCAAATCGATTCCTACCCAGCTAGGGAATTATTTCTAACATACACCCATACTTCCTCCGTTAGGGTCGCATCGGGTCACCTTTGGTACAACTCAAGTCTAAATCATGGGTAAGACTAGCGCCGCACCCTCAAAGATACTACCAATCTGCTAGGAGGCTCAGGACTCAAACCCACCCTTGGACTCACGCCATTGGCTCTCCGCACATCCTTACTACCTCTAGGGTACGCACTTTAATTGCTCATGTCCCTGGCCTGAGTTGAGCTACTCGGCTTCGTGGTCAGAATGACTTATCCAGCCAACTATGTGAGAGGCATGCGTTCAACATGACAAGAGGGCCTGCAACGGATGGTCCTTAAATGACATAGACAGAATCACTATAAGTCACCACACCTAACATATAAGATTCCATCCGGTCTCCAATTGTTCAACATCACTAGGTTATGTCCCACGATAGCACAATATAGCCAACCGTGATCAAGTCACCACCTATAACTTGCAGGTGACAGGAAATCACCCGACTTCTACCGATCTAAGCATGGCTAAGCATAAGGTCGATCCTGGACCTACATAGGATTCAAGATAGATATTTCTAAACGTGGAAAGTATATGCAACAAGTGGTTCCAATCAACTCTTATAACCTAATGCCTCAAATATAAAGGACTCAAGTAATATCTTGTAAAACATGGAAGACTTAGAATACTCCGAGGCTTGCCTTTCACAAATGTGGTCGGCTGGTAGTCAGGGCACTCTAGGTGATGTGACGATGAGCTTGGTCCACGTGTGTGGTCGCGTGACGGTGCACGGTGCACGGCGGTGCTCTCACCGTCCCAATGAGATGGCGGTGGGAGAGAGGTCTCCATCATGATGTTAACTAGACCAAGGGTTACCCTACCGAAGACGCAAGAGGATGGAGGGATACGGTCGAGTAGCTCAACGACGATGAGCTCTAGTGCCACGACGTTAATGGCAGCCACGCATAGAGCGACGACCTGTTTTGGCACCGACACGCCATGGCATCATCCCTAGATTTGGCCTAAGCTACAAGACTCTAACGGGGTGCTAGACCAAAGGAGATGGAGGCATGCAGGGCAATGGAATGTCTGGGCCATGGTGAGCCATGAGCGTAGCGGTGCTCCGGTGATGGTGTGGTGGTGGCAAAGCGAAATGCGCCCTTACCCTAGCTCGGCAAGTGGGGCAAGCGGGTCAGGGTGGAAGAGGTGATGATGGTGGAGCTGCTAGCGAGCTAGATTGGATGATGGTGCAGCAATGGCGGTGAGAGGGCATGGCAGAGCAACGGTGATGGCACGACGGCGTGTTGCTTCACTTTGCTTAGGCATGGGCGAGAGAAGAGCACAGTGCGAGAGTGAAATGGATTGAGCAGCAGAGGCGCGCGACTTAACCCTCCGTGCTAGCCTGACCAGCCGGGCTAGTGTCAGCATACAGCCGCCACATGGCACGCCTGGCCTACCCTCGGTTGGCCACTGACGACGACGTTGAAACGACATCAGGTCCGGATGAACGTGACTGACAAAGCTACTTCACACGATCGTGACCCCTAAACCGTTCGTCCTTTGCAAAAACTTCTTTAACAAGAATAGTAGAGCTACACGAGGATCTATAACTTTGATTAAATGAGTTTAGTCTAAATCGGTCTAGTTTATAAACTACAATGCATCAAACACAGGTTCATTAAAACGGTAAACCACCTCAAGACTTAGAAAAATTTCCAAGTCGAAAACAGTAATTCTATTGCTACTTGTGGACTATTTTTGAGCATGCTATGCACCGAATTAGGTCTTGACCCAATATAAAAGTTGTTACTCTAGTCAAGTACTACAACTTTGCTTAAGGGTGCACTACCATGCAAAGTCTCAAGAGTATAGTTCAACTTAGGTCAAATATACAACTTGAAAATGATAACTTACACTATAACCATGATTTAGAGGCCAAATTGGTCCAAGTCATGAATACCAAAGTTGTTCCATGTGACATTATAAACATGTTTAAGGTACTCCTAAGGTTCCACACACATTTTTTACATTGGTTACATGTAAACCCTAGCATATGTAAGGCATTTAGTGACAAACACATGTGATATAAGCAATCATAGAGATAATATTTGAGATGCTCATGCTCATGAATGATCAATGATGCTTGTGCTCATGCAATGTCAATGCCAAATGCATACTTAACACCTAGGGTGTTATAGCCCTCCCCCCTTAAAGAAATCTCATCCCGAGATTTGCACGACTAACCATCTCTTGTAGAAAACCGGATAGACATATAATCCTCTCGCTCCCACGTAGCATCTTGCTCACTATGGTTATTCCATACCACCTTATAGAATTTAATGACTTTGCTATGGGTCACTCTTTCTATTGTCTCAAGCACTCAAATAGGTCTTTCTTCATAGGTCAAATCCGACTGGATCTTGACACTAGCGGCTTCAATAGCTTCTTCGGGCACACGAAGACATTTCTTGAGTTGGGAGACATGGAAAACATTGAATATAGCTCTCATTTTCGGAGGTAACTGGAGTTTGTAGGCTACTGGTCCCCTTCATCTAACGATCTTGTATGGGCCTACATATCTAGGTGCAAGCTTTTGCTTCACACCAAACCTTTGCACTCTCTTCATGGGAGACACGTTCAGATATACAAAATCCCTAACTTCAAATGCAATGGGACTTCTCATTTTATCTGCATAACTCTTCTGTCTCGATTGAGCAGCTTTGATATGTTGTTGAATGATTTGAACTTGTTCTTCAGCTTCTTTGACAAAGTCAATCAAATAATACCTTCTTTCACCAGGCTCAATCTAATTCAGAGGAGTCCTACATTTTTTACCATACAAAACTTCAAAAGGAGCCATCTTAATGCTTTCTTGATAGCTATTGTCGTAGGAGAATTCGGCCAAAGGTAGCCATTTCTCCCATGAACCCTTAGAAGAAATCACACAAGCTCTCAACATATCCTCTAGAATCCAATTCACACGCTCAGTCTGACTAGCTGTCTGAGGGTGATAAGTAGAGCTATGGATCAATTGGGTACCTAGCTGCTTATGTAGATGTTCCAAAAAATGATTAACAAACTGTGGTCCTTGATCCAACACAATGCTTTTAGACACACCATACAATTGTACAATTTGGGCATGTACAACTCTACGTACTGATGGGGTCGATACTTTTCCTTAATAGGGATGAAATGTGCAGATTTAGTCAAGCGATCAACAATTACCCAAATGGAATCATGACCCTTTTTAGTGGTTGGAAGCCCAACTATAAAATCCATACTGATGTCATCCCACTTTCAACTTGGGATAGATAGTGGCTGAAGTAGTCCAGCCGACTTCAAATGGATGGCCTTGACCCGACAACAATTATCGCATCTAGCAACAAATGCTGCAATTTCTTTCTTTATTTTTGTCCACCAGAAGCGTGTTTTTAGGTCTTGGTATATTTTACTGCTACCTGGGTGAATGGATAAATTGGAAGAGTGAGCTTCCTCTAGAATTTGGTTTCTCAATTCTCTATCTTTCAGCACTACAAGTGGATCCTTAAACCACAGCACACCCTTCTCATCTCGCTAAAAATGCTTGGTTTCTTCCTCTTTCATCTTTCTTTTGATATGGAATATGCCCTCATCGGTCTTTTGGAGCTCAATGATTTTAGACTCAAGAGAGCAACTAACAGTGATATGGTGTAAGACTGTCGGATGCAATAAGTTGAAACCATCTTCCAACAAAGGATTACACCGATACTTCTAGCTTAAGACGTCTGCAACCACATTGGCTTTTCTCGGATGATAATGTACTTCTAGGTTGTCATCCTTGATCAATTTCAACCATCTTCTCTGCCTCATGTTCAATTTAGGTTGGGTGAAAATGTACTTGAGGCTCTTGTGATCGGTGTAAACATGGCAAACATTACCAAGCAGGTAATGTCTCCAAATTTTTAGAGCATGGACAACTATTGCTAATTCTAAATCATGGGTTGGATAATTGACTTCATGCTTTCTCAGTTGCCGCGAGGCATAAGCAATGACTCGGCCTTCCTGCCCGATGCGTCGCAAAACACATCAAAAGGTTTCTCAATGTCAGGCTGTGCTAAAATAGGAGCAATAGTTAGCAATGTTCATAAAGTGTGAAAAGCTGCCTCACACTCCGGTGTCCATACAAATTTCTCATCCTTTTGAAGCAACCTAGTCATGGGCTTGGAAATTTTGGAGAAATCTGAAATAAACTGACGGTAATATCCTGCTAAGCCAAGAAAACTCCGAACCTCATGAACGGAGGTTGGGGCTTTCCAATCAAGAACCTCCTGCACCTTGGATGGGTCTACCAAGATTCCATCTTTAGATAAAACATGGCCTAGGAAAGGTACTTTCCTCAACTAGAATTCGCATTTACTAAATTTAGCATATAACTTATGCTCTCTCAGCTTAGACAACACCACTCTCAAGTGCTCTATGTGATCTTTTGCATTCTCAGAATAGATCAAGATATCATCGATAAACACAACCACAAACTTATCAAGCTCGGGCATGAATAATGAGTTCATTAAATACATGAAATTGGCAGGAGCATTGGTCAACCCAAAGGACATGACTAAATACTCATAAAGGCCATACCTAGTGGAAAAAGGCATTTTAGGCATGTCCTTAGGCCTGATCTTGATTTGGTGATAACCTGACCTCAAATCAATCTTAGAGAACACTTTTGTTTTTGCCAATTGATCAAATAATATATCAATGCGAGGCAAAAGATATTTGTTCTTGATAATAACAACATTGAGTCGTCGATAGTCCACATATATCCGCAAAGACTTGTCATTCTTTTTCACAAATATGGCTGGACAACCCCATGGTGACGAACTAGGGCGAATGAGACCCTTTTCTAAGAGCTCTTGCAATTGGATCTTCAATTCTACTAACTCATTTGACGACATTCTATAAGGCCTTTGGGAGATGAGTGTTGTACCTGGTATTAACTCAATCTTGAACTCTATATCTCTGTTGGGTGGTAACCCAGGCAATTCATCTGGAAAGTGTTCACACCAAAATTTGGGAGAAGAACGTGGGAATTCGAAGGCTTCCAAGATTGTGCCAATCAAGGAATCGATTGCATAAGGATCGATATCAGCTGATTCAGATACGACTCTAGAATCGGATCTCTTTAGATGACGTCAGCAGATAGCGATGACGAGCTATGGTTGGCGCAGGAAACTACATATTAGACTCTACAAAAAGGGTAAGATTAGGGTCCAAGTTATCTTAAATTAGAAATATTTTCTTCTATGCCGAAGTGTAACACCCTAAAAATTACATTATTTTAAAATTAGTAAATATGATTTATTTATGCAAATATGTGTGCATTAAAATATAGGAAAATAATAAATTTTGTGGAATTAAAATTAAAAATAAGGTTAGAAACTTTTTGATGCATACATGCTGCTGCATATCTAATTTTGTGATGATTGATCTTGATTTAAAGTTCAAATGAATTCAAATCCTATTTGAAAATGTTTTTGGGAATCTATTTGGAAAAAAAATCCTTCTCACTCTCTCCTCTCTCTCATTTCGGTCGTTGGCCTAGCTCCCTCCCACGGCCCAGCTCGCGCGTTACGCCCTGCCAGCCCAGCTCGCCTCCCCCTTACGTGCTGTGTGGCCCAGCACAGCTGCCAGCCCAGCCGCGTGCCTCGCTCGGCCCAGCAAGCCGCGCCAGCCCAGCATAACGCGCGCAACCACCGTGCCTTCCTCGCGTCTGTAGCCGCTGACCACCCAGCCTGCCTGTCGGCGCCGTCCCCTTCCTCCCGCGTGGCTCGGAACTGCTCGCCCACGCCTGACGCAGCTGCAACCACCGCCACGACGTGCGTCGTGGGAGCATCCCTCGCTCCCCGGCCTCGATAAAAAGGAGCTGAGCCCCCCACCCCCCCGTGCGCCCCCTGCTGTTCCCCGCTCTGTTTTCGCTCGCTCTCGCCTCAGAAGCCCCAGCAACCATCGCACGGAGGGGCACCGCCGACTGAAGATCGCCATCCGCGTTGCCGTCTTCCCCGAGCTGTCTCTATCATCGTTTTTCCCCGCTGTGAGCCTAAGGACTTATCTATCGGCAAAAGCTGGGACTGACAGTGCAACCGGGAGAGTCATATGGCTCTAACTTTAGCTCAGTAATAGGACCTTTTTCTAGCTAGTTAGAGGTTACCTTTTTGGCGCAAATGGGGCTTGCCACGTTGGGTATAGGACTGTCTCTGTTCCTATGAGTATAGCCGCGATGGATATGTGCCATAGGAAAGGGGGGTTCCTACATCTGTCTGCTAAGGAAACCTAGCGGCCCTAACTTGTTAGAGAACCCTATGAAATGGCTTCATAGTGTACCCTGCCCGCTCACCTTGGTAGTGACATGGGAGTAATTAACCCGGGCATATGGGAATCATGACTCGCTGTGAATGTGCACCACCTCTGCAGAGGGTAACAAACTGTTATAACAGCCGTGCTCACGGTCACGAGTGGCCCGGAAAACTCATAGAATATCTGGATACTTGTTGTTGATCATTTAAGTTGTTCTATGATGATATATGATACACTTGACCCTGATATATGTTCTTATAGGATTAAATGGGAGCTTAAGCATAATTTGATAATATCTGTTAATAAAAGCTTGTCGTACTAAAAATGCTAACTGCAGTAAACCAGTGTCAACCTTTTGAGCTTCATAACCCCATGTTAACTTGTTAAGTACGGGATGTACTTACGCTTGTTTATTCTCTTTATTTGGACAAAAATCCCGGATGGGTAACAGATGACAACGGGTATGAGGAATTCCCGGAGGATTTTTAGGCTTGTGATCAACTAGTTGACCTTCCCTGTGATGAAGCCCCACGAGAGAGTTACCTTTTAATTTCCGCTGTGATGTATAAGACTAAGTTATATTATAACTCTAATGTATGAGACACCATGATGATACTTTATGTAATTTGTTAGCTTGTGTGTGTGATGGATCCCTAGGCACACACGAGTTTTGTGCATTCAATTTTATCCTTAAAATTGGGTGTGACAAATTGGTATCAGAGCCGTGTTGACTGTAGGACGCAAGCCTAGTTAGAAAATGGTTGTTTTAGCATCTTTGCTCCTTTGGTTTCTTGCTTACTGTCTTATTCTTGTTATTTTATTAAAACATTTATGCTTTTCATACCTTAATCTATTATTTAAAATTGTTGATTCTAATTCTATCTCACTTTAAATCTATAGATGTCTCATAACCCGAAGACTGCTCGCCTCAGCACTGCTGGCTATCGTGCCCTATTCACCCTGCGTGCCCCACAGGCGGAGAAGGAGATTGTGATCATCTCCGACGACGAGGAGATGGCTACCCCGACGCCTGCACCTGCTCCTACTCTAGTTGTCGTGCCGGTCTATCCTGTTGTAGCTACACCTGAGGAGTCGACGGCTACTTCCCCTACACCTGCACCATCCCCAGCTATTCCCATGGTGGATGAGGAGATTGGTTGGAAGTGCAAGTACTACTTCAAGCCAGCCCCAGAGATAGCCTACTACCACACCCTCCTCACTCATGTGCTGGATGACTACTACCCCGACTTGCACACCTCCATCAGCTACCACTGTGCCGAGTACTAGCATCCATTGGAGGCTACCTTCTGGAAGGTAGAGCTGGTGGTCACCGCTTGGAACAACATCAAGAATGGACATGAGGTGGAGACTATCCACTGTGCCCCTGCCAGGAGAGCCCATGCCTTGGATGGTATGGAGGATGCAGCATAGAATGCCTACATCCACTACCATGGTCGTCGCTTTGAGGCCATGAGGGAGGATTGCTTTAGGTTCCTTCCTCGAAATGATCATGAGGGTGTTTGATAGGTTTTGGCTCCACCAGAGAGTGACCCAACTCTGGAAGCAACGGTGCAGCATGTCCACGCTATGCAGGGAGTGGATGAGGAAGTTAAAGGAGAACTGCGTGCATCCCAGAGGGCTTAGAGACTCCTTTAGAAGCAAGTGGATGAACTTCGAGCACAACTTGGGCAGCCTTCCATCTACAAGAAGAAGCGCCGGTCCTTCACTATGATTGACACCGCTCCATAGGTGTTAGGTACCTTGATCTAGATTACCACGTCGTTAGTTCGTGTTTCATATTTAGTTTTGTTTGGTCTTGTGAACTTGGATGATTAGATGTTTAATTTGTGAACTTGGTTGATTTGGTATTTGTTTGATTGCTGGAAGTTTGTGGGCATGTCCACAACTTCCTTAGATTGGAACTTTAAGTTTAGAATCAAATATTAATGCAGATGCCTCGCTTTATCTTATCTCTGCTGTGCTGATTTCTGGAGCAGTCTGTGTTCTTTATCTGGTATCTCGAAATCTGGGCTGTTAAAAATTCTGAAAATTTTGTGGAGATAACTAGACTTCTGTATCTTTCAAATGTCTCTAGAATCATGTCAATAGCTATTCAGATTTGTGAGATCTAGCTGACACAAGTTGATGTTCCTGCGCTGTCTGAAACCCAGAACAGTTTCGGTTTAGCGCTGTTTTTGACCATGTGTATGTCATAATCTGTAAAAGTGATCTAAATAAAAGTTGTAGCTGATCTCCTAATCTTTCTAACAAATCTTAGTGCACCTCTGTTGGATCTCTAAAACTCGAGTTATAACAGTTTTGCTGAACTGCTGAATTTGAATCTTGTCCAGAAAATTCTCAGCATTGTTTCTTATCTTTTGTAAGCTCTCTATAATTGGAAAATCTCTAAATTTTGCACATTTGTTGGAAAACAGATGGCCGCAAGAGGAGGAAGAGGCAGAGGCCATGGTCGTGGGCATGATGCTCTCATAAATCCACCACCGCTGCCACCTGTGACCATGGAACAAATATTGGGAATGCAAGCGCAGCTGATGCAAGCTATGATGCAGCGCTTGGACAATGAACTTGCAAGAGGACCACCGCCTGTTCAGGTCAGAGATAAATGTGGAGAGTTTATGAAAGGTCGACCACCGGTGTTCACCCATGCCTCAGACCCTATGGAGGCAGATGATTGGTTGCATGCTGTGGAGAAACAACTGAACATAGCATAATGCAACGACCTTGAGAAGGTGTTGTATGCTTCTGGGCAACTCCAAGGAGCTGCTCAGGATTGGTGGGAATCATTCCAGTTTGGACATCCCAACAATGCTCCTGCTATCACCTGGCAGGAATTCAAGGACAATTTCCGGTCATACCATATTCCCGATGGACTAGTGGAACTGAAGCAAGAAGAATTCAGGTCTCTCAAGCAAGGATCCATGACTGTGGCGGAGTATCGGGACAAGTTTGCACAACTATCACGCTATGCTCCAAATGATGTAGTGGATGACAAGGATAAGCAACACCGTTTCCTCAAGGGACTCTATGATGGACTGTAGCTCTAGCTGATGTCTAATACTTACCCTAACTTCCAGTCTTTGGTGAATCGCGCTATCGTGATTGATGATAAACGCAAGAAGATGGAAGCTAAGAAGAGAAGACTCTAAGGGCAAGCTTCTAGAAGCAACACTCGCCCACGTGCTTATCCCCAGTAAGGTTTCCAGCAGAGGAATTAAGGACCAACTCACCAGGGAAACCGTGGTCAGTATCCTCAGCAGAACCAGTTCCAGCAACGCCCTCAGTACCAGCAATAGTTTGGGAATCAGCGTCTCCCGCAACAGACCAGCAATCCTGCAATATGCCAGGGAGTGCCCAATAATGCTCCTATGAAGAGTGGTGCACCCAACAATCCCAACGCCTGCTATCGCTGTGGAGAAGTAGGTCACTATGCTCATCAGTGTCCTAAGAAGCAGAACCAACAAGCACCTTAGAACCAGACCAGTAATCAGAAGTTCAACGCCCGACCACCTCACACTGCGAAGGTGAACTATGTGTCATCTAATGCAGCTCAGGAGACGCCTGAGGTCATGTTGGGTACATTTAGCGTCAACTCTATCTCTGCTACTGTACTTTTTGATTCTGGTGCTTCGCATTCTTTTATCTCCCAAGCTTTTGTTAGAATGCATAGCATACCTTTGTGTGCCATAAAAAACCCCATACTAGTAAATTCCCCAGGAGGTAGTATGCCCGCTTCTTATTGGAGCCCCTCAACTAGCATTTCCTTAAGGGGGTAGACTTCAAAGTGAAGCCTATTATGTTGAGAACAGCGGGAATTGATCTTATTCTAGGAATGGATTGGATGAAACAACACCGGGTAGTGATTCAGTGTCAGGAGAAATCTGTGGTTGTGACATCACTCAATGGAGATAGAATCTATGTAGAAGTGGTAGTGCAAGCTCAGCCTATAGCCAGAGTGAACCAGCTAGATGGTGAAGTCAATGAACAAGATCGTGTCATGGAGGAGTTTCTGGATGTCTTCCCCGAAGACTTGCCAGGTATGCCACCTGACCGAGACATTGAATTCATTATTGAATTATTACCTAGAACTATACCAATAGCTAAACGTCCATATAGAATGGGAGTTAATGAATTAGAAGAGTTTAAGAAATAACTAAAAGAGTTTCAAGAAAAAGGTTTCATATGCCCCAGTTCTTCCCCATGGGGGGCACCTGTGATCTTTGTGGATAAGAAGGATGGTAGTCAATGGATGTGTGTGGATTATCGCTAACTTAATGAGGTTACAATCAAGAATAAATACCCGTTGCCTAGGATTGATGATTTGTTTGATCAGTTGAGAGGAGCCCATGTGTTCTCCAAGATTGATCTCCGCTCAGGGTATCATCAACTTAAGATTCGAAACTCGGACATACCCAAGACAACATTCACTACACGGTATGGATTATATGAGTACACCGTTATGTCTTTTGGATTGACTAATGCACCTGCATACTTCATGTATCTAATGAATAAGGTGTTCATAGACTTTCTAGATAAATTTGTGGTGGTATTCATAGATGACATACTAATATTCTCCAAGACTGAAGAAGAACATGCTGAACATATAAGGTTAGTCTTGCAAAAGCTTAGAAAACATGAGTTGTACGCTAAGTGGAGCAAGTGTGAGTTTTGGTTGAAGGAAGTCTCTTTTCTGGGTCATGTTGTCTCCAATGGTGGAATAGCAGTGGATCTAGGCAAAGTGCAAGATGTACTGAATTGGAAACCACCAACAACTATAAGTGAGATTCAAAGCTTTTTGGGATTGGCTGGATACTACAGAAGGTTCATTGAAGGTTTTTTCAAGCTAGCCAAGCCTATGACAGCTCTGTTGGAAAAGAATGCTAAGTATGTATGGTCAGATAAATGCCAGACAAACTTTGAAGAGCTAAAGAAGAGATTGACTACAGCTCCAGTATTAATCTTGCCCGATTTAAGCAAGAACTTCTCTATATATTGTGATGCATCCCATTTGGGCCTTGGATGTGTGCTTATGCAAGAAGGAAGAGTGGTGGCATATGCATCTAGACAACTAAGGAAGCATGAGTTGAATTATCCTACTCATGACTTGGAATTGGCAGCTGTGGTTCATGCTTTGAAGATTTGGAGACATTATATAATTGGACATAAGAGTGATATCTATACTGATCATAAGAGTTTGAAGTATATCTTTACCCAATCAGATCTAAATCTGAGACAACGTCATTGGTTGGAGTTGATCAAAGACTATGATTTGGAAGTGCATTATCACCCAGGAAAGGCAAACGTCGTAGCAGATGCACTTAGCAGAAAGAGCTATGACAATGGACTTCAGATGACATCTATGTCAGTAGAGTTGTGTGCTGAAATGGAGTATCTCAACTTGAGCCTTATCACTAATGCAATGGAATTGGTGATAGAGCCTACCTTGGAGCAAGAGATACATAAAGGTCAATTGGAGGATGAAAAACTTAAGGAGATAGCAGAGAATGTAGTGCTTGGAAAGGCACCAGGATTTAGAATGGATGAGAATGGCACTCTTTGGTTTGGAAAAAGGATATGTGTACCTGAAGTGAAGGCTATCCATGATGCAATTCTGCAAGAGGCCCATGTGTCTGCTTATTCTATACATCCTGGAAGTACCAAGATGTACTTGGATCTCAAGGAGAAGTATTGGTGGTATGGTTTGAAGAGAGATGTGGCAGAATATGTGGCTTTGTGTGACACTTGTCAAAGAGTGAAAGTTGAGCATCAAAGACCTACAGGGTTACTACAACCAATGAAGATTCCTGAATGGAAATAGGAAGAAGTTGGTATGGATTTTATCGTAGGATTGCCCCGCACCCAAAGAGGCTTTGATTCAATATGGGTAATAATGGATCGACTCACCAAGGTTGCCCACTTTTTACCAGTCAAGACTACCTATACGGGTGCAAGACTAGCAGAGTTGTACATGGAAAGAATAGTGTGCTTACATGGTGTTCCCAAGAAAATTGTGTTGGATAGAGGCACTCAGTTTATATCGCAATTCTGGCATAAAGTACATAGATCTTTGGGGACAAAGTTGAATTTCAGTTCTGCTTACCACCCGTAAACTAATGGACAGACTGAAAGGATCAACCAGATTTTGGAAGATATGTTGAGAGCCTATGCATTATAGTATGGTGATAGTTGGGATAAGAGTCTGCCATACGCAGAGTTCTCGTACAACACCAGTTATCAGAAGAGTCTCAAGATGGCACCTTTTGAGACGTTGTATGGGCGTAAGTGTAGAACGCCTTTGTTCTGGAATCAGACTGGAGAAACTCAAGTGTTTGGACCCGATGTCCTTAGAGACATGGAAGAACAAGTGAGAATGATTAGAGACAATTTGAGAGTGGCTCAGTCCCAACAGAAGAGTTACGCTGATACCCGCAGAAGAGAGCTGACTTTCGAAATTGGTGATTATGTGTATTTGAAGGTGTCGCCAATGAGAAGTGTGAGAAGATTCAATATGAAAGGAAAGTTAGCACCAAGGTATATAGGACCTTTTAAGATCCTAGAGAGACATGGAGAAGTAGCTTATCAGTTGGAACTGCCTGAGAGTTTGTCAGGTGTGCACGGTGTGTTCCATGTTTCCCAATTGAAGAAGTGTTTGAGGGTACCAAAAGAGCAAATTCCTTTGGAAGAACTTGCTGTTAAGGAAGATCTTACTTATGAAGAGTATCCGATAAAGATCTTGGAAACTACCGAAAGAGTTACGAGAAGCCGAACTATAAAGATGTGCAAGGTGCAGTGGAATCGGTATGCAGAGGATGAGGCTACTTGGAAAAGAGAAGAGGATCTGAGAAAGACTTATCCCCAACTATTTGAGTAAGCAATCACCTGAATCTCGAGGATGAGAATCATCTTAAGGGGGTAGAATTGTAACACCCTAAAAATTACATTCTTTTAAAATTAGTAAATATGATTTATTTATGCAAATATATGTGCATTAAAATATAGGAAAATAATAAATTTTGTGGAATTAAAATTAAAAATAAGGTTAGAAACTTTTTGATGCATACATGCTGCTGCATATCTAATTTTGTGATGATTGATCTTGATTTAAAGTTCAAATGAATTCAAAACCTATTTGAAAATGTTTTTGGGAATCTATTTGGAAAAAAAATCCTTCTCACTCTCTCCTCTCTCTCATTTCGGCTGTTGGCCCAGCTCCCTCCCATGGCCTAGCTAAAAGGTCCTAATGGCTAGAGGGGGGGGGGGTGAATAGCCTAATAAAATTTCTACAACAACACTTAACAAAGTGGTTAGACAATTATGAGGCGAAGCGAGAGTTACGCTAGCCTACTTAAAATGCAAGCCACCTACCACAATTCTAGTTTAGATAGTGTCAATTCACACAATAGCAAAGACACTATTCTATGTTAGTGTGCTCTCAAAGACTAACTAAAGAGCCACACCAACCAAGCAAACAAGCTCTCACAACTAGTTACACTAAAGAGCTTGTCAACTAGTTTGCGATAAAGTAAAGAGAGTGATTAGGATAATTATACCGCCGTGTAGATGAAGTACCAATCAATCACAAAGATGAATAACAATGATGACCAATCACCTCGGAATCAATGATGAACACAATGATTTTTACCGAGGTTCACTTGCTTGCCGGCAAGCTAGTCCTCGTTGTGGCGATTCACTCACTTGGAGGTTCACGCGCTAATTGGCTTCACACACCAAACCCTCAATAGGGTGCCGCACAACCAACACAAGATGAGGATCACACAAGCCACGAGCAATCCACTAGAGTACCTTTTGGTGCTCCGCCGGGGAAAGGTCAAGAACCCCTCACAATCACCACGATCGGAGCCGGAGACAATCACCACCTCCGCTCGACGATCCTCGCTGCTCCAAGCTGTCTAGGTGGCGGCAACCACCAAGAGTAACAAGCGAAATCCACAGCGAAACATGATCACTAAGTGCCTCTAGATGCAATCACTCAAGCAATGCACTTGGATCACTTCCAATCTCACTATGATGATGAATCAATGATGTAGATGAGTGGGAGTCCTTTGGCTAGGCTCACAAGGTTGCTATATCAATGAAAATGGCCAAAGATATGAGCCATAGCTGGCCATGGGGCTATAAATAGAGCCCCAATCAAATAGAGCCGTTATACCCCTTCACTGGGCAAAACGCGCTCTGACCGGACGCTCCGGTCATACTGACCGGACGCTGGCCCTCAGCGTCCGGTCGTCCAATGGATGCCACGTGTCATCGCCTTCAAACGTTGTTCGTCAGATTCCAACGGCTACGAAGCTGACCGGACGCTTCGGTCAAAACTGACCGGACGCTGAAGCCCCAGCGTCCGGTCGTTTCTAGTAAGCTCCCCGAGGCATGTTTATTCGACCGGACGCGTCCGGTCCACCTTGACCGGACGCAACCAGCGTCCGGTGCTCAACCCTAGCCTACTGTGCCGTCTGACAGCTCAACCGGACGTAGCCTTTTAGTGTCCGGTCACTGAGTGACCCAGCGTCCGGTCAGTAGACCGACGCCAGCATCATTTCGACCAACTCCATTTCAACTCTAACTTCTTCACCCTTGCTCAAATGTGCCAACCACCAAGAATTTTGCATCCGGCGCAATACAAAATAGACATTTCATTTTTCTAAAAGCGCTGAACCCATTTCAACCCTGCAAACACCTTGTGCACATGTGTTAGCATATTTTCACAAATATTTTCAAGGGTGTTAGCACTCCACTAGATCCTAAATGCATATGCAATAAGTTAGAGCATCTAGTGGCACTTTGATAACCGCATTCCAATACGAGTTTTACCCCTCTTAATAGTATGGCTATCAAACCTAAATGTGATCACACTCTCTAAGTGTCTTGATCACCAAAACAAAATAGCTCCTACAAGTTATACCTTTGCCTTGAGATTTTTGTTTTTCTCTTTCTTCTCTTCAAGTTTAAGCCCTTGATCATCTCCATGCTATCACCATTGTCATGTTATGATCTTCATTTGCTTCTCTACTTGAAGTGTGCTACCTATCTCATGATCACTTGATGAACTAGGTTAGCACTTAGGGTTTCATCAATTCACCAAAACCAAACTAGAGCTTTCACCAGCTCACGCGTTATGCCCTGCCAGCCCAACTCGCCTCCCCCTTGCGCGCTACATGGCCCAGCACAGCCGCCAGCCCAGCTACGCGCCTCGCTCGGCCCAGCAAGCCACACTAGCCAAGCATAACGCGCGCAACCGCCATGCCTTCCTTACACCCGCAGCTGCTGACCGCCCGGCCCCACCTGTCGGCACCATCCCCTTCCTCCCGCGCGGCTCGGAACCGCCCGCCCATGCCTAACGCAGCTGCAACCGCCGCCATGACGTGCATCGTGGGAGCGTCCCCTGCTCCTCAACCTCGATAAAAAGGAGCCGAGCCCCCCCCCCCGCACGCCCCCTACTGTTCCCTGCTCCATTTTCGCTTGCTCTCGCCTCAGAAGCCCCAGCAACCATCGCATGGAGGAGCACCGCCGACCGAAGATCGCCATCCGCGTCACCATCTTCCCCGAGCTGTCTCTGTCAACGTTTTTCCCCGCTGTGAGCCTCCCCTCGCTCTCCTCTTTCTTCCCAACCATTTCCCTTGGCTTTTGGCGGCCTGTTTGGCCATTACTACATGCGCCCGTGAGCTTTGGCCGCCGGCCATGGCGGCCACCGCGCCACCCGCGTCCTCCGGCCGCCATATCGGCATGTCCGAGGTCCGCTTCACCCCCTCGCTCTCCCGGTGCCTTCGGTTCTTCGAACCGTGGCTCGTACGCCTCTATCCGTGCATGTCAGTAACCTCCACGCCACTGGCCATGGAGTTTGCCGCCGGCGTCACTATGCCGGCCGGGTCACCCCCTTCTCTTCTCTCCCCTAGATTTGATTCTAGCCGTCCGTTTTCCGATCTACGGTCGAGATTAGAAGATACCTCTTTGAAGGTCAAATAGCTTAAGAGCCCCTAGGTTTTCATCTATTTGAACCCGCAATCCATAGCGTAAATCCCTGAATATGCATTCTCGTTTTGAAAGCGTAAAGTTCACTATTTTAGTCTAAAATATGTTTTCAGTATTTACAGAAATGCCATTTGAACTGTTTTGCTTATAAAATTGTCGTTTTAGCTCCGAATTGATCCATTCAAATCGCGTTAGCTTCGTAATTTCATGATCTACATGTTAGAATCACTAATAGTCAAGTTTGGAACATTTTAATTTCATGGTTAGATTTAATTAAATATATTGCTATAGAAAATCCCGTTTAAATCATAACTTTCGCATTTTAGCTCTGTTTTTCGTGAACTTCACGTTGACGTGATCGTAGCGAGACGTAGATTATTTTTACAAACATTTTATCTTGTTTTCTATACTGTTGGTGTACTGTTCTAATGATAGGAATGTTTGCTTTGCATGAATGCTTTTGTAATGTTGTATGTTGCCGTGTTGGTCGCGTTCAGACGGTGAGGAGAACGTTGGAGACCAAGAATTCTTTGATGACCAGCAGGACCAGCAAGAGTTTGTGAACCAAGGCAAGTATAGCATGGGCCTACCTTGATGTCCTATTACACTTTAATCAATTACTCATGTGCATGTGTCTAATTTTGATAACCCTAAGGACATTCTAGACATTTGATGCCTTGTTCCCTTGACTCCTATGGGGTAATTGCATATGGGTAGATTGCTAGTGCTCTAACTGAATATGATCTATATGATGATGAATGATTCTATGGAACTAAAAGTATAACATGATTTATAATAACTGTTCCATAGGGCAAAGGTGCAAATGACTATTGATCATGTTGCTCCCGGCCCTCCATAAGAACTTATCTCTCGGCAAAAGCTGGGACTGACAGTGCAACCGGAAGAGTCATATGGCTCTGACTTTAGCTCAGTAATAGGACCTTTTCTAGCTAGTTAGAGGTTACCTTTTTTGCGCAAATGGGGCTTGCCACGTTGGGTATAGGGCTGCCTCTGTTCCTATGAGTATAGCCGCGATGGATATGTGCCATAGGAAAGGGGGGTTTCTACATCTGCCTGCCAAGGAAACCTAGCGGCCCTAACTTGTTAGAGAAACCTATGAAATGGCTTCATAGTGTACCCTGCCCGCTCATCTTGGCAGTGACATGAGAGTAATTAACCCGAGCATATGGGAATCATGACTCGCGATTAATGTGCACCACCTCTGCAGAGGGTAACAAACTGTTATAACAGCCATGCTCACGGTCACGAGCGGCCTAGAAAACGCACAGAATATCTGGATACTTATTGCTGATCATTTAAGTTGTTCTATGATGATATATGGTACACTTGACCCTGATATATGTTCTTATGGGATTAAATGGGAGCTTAAGCATAATTTGATAATATCTGTTAATAAAAGCTTATCGTACTAAAAAATGCTAACTACAGTAAACCAGTGTCAACCTTTTGTGCTTCATAACCCCATGTTAACTTGTTAAGTATGGCATGTACTTATGCTTGTTTATTCTCTTTATTTGGACAAAAATCCCGGATGGGTAACAGATGACAACGAGTATGAGGAATTCCTAGAGGATTTTTAGGCTTGTGGTCAACCAGTTGACCTTCCCTGTGATGAAGCCCCACGAGAGAGTTACCTTTTAATTTCCGCTGTGATGTATAAGACTAAGTTATATTATAACTCTGATGTATGAGACACCGTGATGATACTTTATGTAATTTGTCAGCTTGTGTGTGTGATGGATCCCTGGGCACACACGGGTTTTGTGCATTCAATTTTATCCTTAAAATTGGGTGTGACACGAAGATTGTAATGAGTCATGCTCGAGTAGGATTCATGTTTAGGCTTCGAGTATAAATATTGGACCTCGGCTATTGTAAGAGAACACACAATCAATCTAATATAAGTTACTTACTTTTTTGGCTTCGGCCACCCCTTAGGAGTAGGAGTAGAGTAGATCTCGGCGAGTTCTTCAGCGAGCAGGGCTGCATCGGTCTGGCTGATCTTTGGCTTGTCTGTAAGTATCGTCATGGCTTATACTTCTATTCGTACGGCTGCATCAATCCAGTAGACCTCCACTATGACTCTGGTATAAGCTAGTTATTGACTCATGTTTAGTTCAAGTATGGCTGCATCGATCCGGTCGATCTCCACTGCTCGAACTAGATTAAGGTCAAGTTAACGGCTCTATCTAGGGGTGGCGTCCTTCGAATAGATTCATTAAGTTACCAATATTGCTTATTGCTTTCATTATTTATTTAATTACAGCAATATCACTTTGCCCGATTGGGATTGATCTAGATCGGCCTTATATCCTATTTAACCCATCGTTTATTAATCTAAATTAATCTAATCTACACCTTAAATGATGAGTTATGTTTTATCAGCCGTTTTATGTCAATCTTGATCGTGCATAGCGTGCGGTTAAGGCATGTCTGGTCTTGAATAGATCTATTGGCTCACAAGAACTATTCCATGGCCTGTTATCATGGCCTGTGTGATTCTGCCTCACACCCCACTGTTAGCACCATGGAGTGGGGATCATTATTTGGTAGATCTGTTCCTAATAGGATATGATCTTAACTATGCGCTATGCCTAAATCGGTTGTTTTAGCCGATATCGAGTGTTTTCACATATGCAGTTCACGTCACGAGACCATTGAAGTAAAGATAGGTTGAACGATGTGTTAGCCCCATGATCTTATTATTGTATTACGGCCTGCATGATTCTACCTCATGCCTCACTGATATTAGTAATAAGTTAGGGTCATTGAATGTCACTATTTCTACGGCCTGCATGATTCTACCCCATGCGCCACTAGTCATAATGATAGATGAGATCTAATATGTTCATTAGATTTATCTCTATTAAATGGTTAAATGATGATGAGCTGCTTCTTTTATATAAAAAGGGATTTGATTACTTGTAGTCATTGACTTAGCATAAACTGATTATTGTTGATATCATATTGCCATTGACTAATATTTGTTTAAATAATGATATTCATCCTGAATGATAACTAGTTTTTCTTCCATAAGTCCATGAGCTTTAACTGATTTATTCTTATGAGTATACTGGAATCGGCTATTTAGTCGATCTCCTTCCACATCGGTTCTTAGAGCCACACATTCGGGACTGTCTAGCAAGACCGGCATGTTCCGCCTTAAATTACTGTTTAGATTTCTATCCTTGTCAATTGCAGGATCAAATTGATTGGCACATCTTGGGAGGAGTGCGCAGGATCGATAATCCCTATGTTGAAGCTAGGTGAATCTCTAGATCCATCGAGTAGACCCTTTCGGCTTGCTCGTGTGCCCCAGCACGGGACGAAATTTCATGTCGACACATGTTCTGGCACGCTCGGTGGGACACCACAATCATCATGGCGGTTTACAACAATAATGACATCCTTATGGTACATTACAAAGACCTACCTGATGGACATACAGATATCATCGACAAAGCTATAGAAGAATTTTAGAATAAGTGTTTATTGTCCTACACCAAAACACGTGACAATACAATTATTCAGAAATATCCACTACCCAGAATTTTGTTGCATGGGTAGATAGATGTAGATGAGACTGAAGACAAGTGTTTCTTGACGAAAGCTATAAACAAGTCTGTTCATGATGCCATATCAAACCATAATGAAATTTTCTTAAACACATTCCATAACACCATGAAAGAGGTGTTTCATGGGTTTCTAGTTGATCAGGTTGGACTAGCTTATTACAATATTCCACATCTGTTGACTCAAGGGACTAATCAAACTGGTACCTGCCATCAAGAAGCAACACCAGCTAGTAATGATAATGTCTAGGTAGTTTAGAGTTCATTAGAACAAGCTCAGGGTGTTACTACAAATCAAATACAATATAATCCTAGATCATCAGTGCAGCAGCCGATGGGGCAAGGTTAGAACCAGGTGATTAATTTTGGCACATCAGGCCACATACTGTCGTTGGCTCAAAAAATAGTACCATCAATTCAAAGGATCCATAAAGATATAGATCCTATTATCTATAACCAGAGACTTCAAACAACAAACCAGTAAAGGACTTAGTAGATAGAGATTCCATAGGGGTATCATTATGGCACATATTATAACACCCTTCACATGATTCTGAATCTAGGGTATCAGGGCACACGGGATTTCAATCCACAGATGGGTCAGCAAGTGCAAAGAAATCCAAATTCACATGCTGACGAGTTGTTGCTAAAGGTGATCGAGATGATGAAGAATTAGTTCGGTTTGAAGCCAAAATGGATGACCTTCTCATACAAATGCCCATATCCAGAATGGTATGATTTGGTCGCTCTTCCTACAAATTACAAGCTCTCATAGTTTGCTAAGTTCACTGGCCAAGACAGCACAAGCACAATAGAGCATGTCAGTCGATATCTTACAAAGTTTTGCGAAGCATCCGTTGAAGAGGCCCATCGAGTTCGTTTCTTCTCCTTATCCCTGTCAGGGCTAGCCTTCACTTAGTTTTCATCACTACCAGTGAACTCCATTACTAATTGGGCTGACCTAGAAAAGAAATTTCATACATATTTTTATACTGGGACTGGAGAAAAGAAAATTACCAATTTGACAGCCATAAGGCAGAAAACTAATGAATCAGGCACTAAGTTTCTTCAAAGGTTCAGAGAGACTAGGAACTTGTGCTTCTCATTAAATTTGGCTGATGATCAGTTAGCCGCTTTGAAGGGATGCTGCCAATATGGAAAGAAAAACTGTTGGGACAAAAATTTGACAACTTGGATCAATTGGCTCAATGAGTGGCGGCGCTCAATAGCCAATTCCAGAGTATGCACAGAGATACCCAATTCTAGAAGAGTACCACAGTGGCCGAAGCTTATAATCCATATTCGGTCGATGACGGCTATGAAGATGAGGAAGAAGAGGTTGCCGTGGCTGAATGGAATTGGTGCAAAAAGATAATAATGGTGCCAAATCCTTAGGGAAGAGGAGTCAAGGAGAGCTATGACTTTCACGTCACAAAATCAGACAAGCTCTTCGATTTCTTGCTTGAGAAGGGACAGATCAAGTTGCCCGATAATCATGTTATGTTGCCCCCTAATCAGTTGAAGAATAAGAAGTTCTGTAAGTTCCATAATGCTACTTCTCATTCCACTAATGAATGCAGAATTTTCAAGCAGCATATACAGAGGGCTATTCAGCAAGGAAGGCTCAAATTTGATATGCCTTGGAAAATGAAAGTTGATGATAATCCTTTCCTAGGAGATCAAAACATGGTCGATGCTAGGCTGCTCAAAGGAAAGACTAAGGTCTTGACATTAACCAAATCAAGAGAAGCTAGAACAGTCGATCTCGAGATGCAAATATCGACTGATGAGTACAGAGAAGTTAGAAGACGTCGCAACAAGCAAAAGAGCCGATATGAGCAGGGAGAAACATCAAAAGGTGGGGCGACAAAGCCACGGATTACATCTTGAATTCTATTGAATAAATGGCAGTGGCAGAAGGAAAAGGATTATCAGCATTAGTTAGAAGAGCAAGAATACCAGCGCCAATAGGAAAAAGAGATGTATGAAAGAAAGCAAGTTGAATCACATTGGAATTGTCCTTTCTTCAGACATTGCTAGAACGAAGGTTTGAAGTTGCCTACCAAGAATAACTGTCTAGAGTGCAACGATCAATATTGGAAGTTTAGGCAATCTCAAGCCAACCGCCGGTCTATCCATGCTCAAGATGCATATCATCATAATAACATGGATCGGCGCTTAAAAATAGAAGTGTTCGTAATCGGCTTAGAAAAAGAGTTGTTGATCAAAATTGGGCGGATTATAAAGAAGGATGTAATGAAGAAAAATATGCTTGGTAGGAAGGCCAATGGTGTCCAGGAGGTTTAAGAAGAAGCCAAAAAAGAAGGGTGCAACGCCTAAGGAATAGAGAGTTGGAACAGGCTCAAGCATCTGTTAAACCTCAAGTATGGCGTGCTAAGCCAAAAGCCGATAGAAGGCAACCATCGGCTAATATTCAAATGGCTTTTCTATCACCATCAGAATTCAGAGCTCCAGCAAATTAGGAAGTTTACTCAGATATTGATGAATCAGAGTATGAGGAGATAGTTGCCAAGTTGATAGTTATACATCAAGCTATATTTGATAAACCAGTCAAACATTGACACTTAAAGGCTTTATATATGAAAGGTTTTGTTGATGGGAAGCCGATGAACAAGATATTGGTGGACGGAGGTGCTTTTGTCAATCTTATGCCTTACACCACTTTTTGTAAGCTTGGCAAGGGACCAAGAGATCTGATTGAGACTTACATGATGCTTAAGGACTTTGGGGGTAATGCGTCTAAGACCCGGGGGGCAATGAACGTCGAACTAACAATTGAGAGTAAGGCTCTGCTCACCACATTCTTCGTCATCAATGGAAAAGGGTCATATAGTTTGCTCCTTGGTTGGTATTGGATTCATGCAAACTATTGTGTACCATCGACCATGCATCAGTGTTGGATTCAATGGCATGGAGATGATGTCGAACTATTTTGCGTTGACAAGTCTATAAGTATCGCAACAGTCGATCCAGTCTTTTGGGAGCTTGTAGACTTTGAATGTTTTTCTAGCAAGTTATGGGAAGGAGGCTTCATTAAAATCAGCAATGAAAGCCAACAGCCAATTCAAGCAATCGACTCTGAGAGTTTGTTTTTAGTAAATAGTCACGGCTTCACGTCGGCCATTGGATTAAGGAAGAATAAGCATTGGTCTTGGAGATAGGCTTAGGCTGACGTATGTGAACGCTAAGTCAAATCATAAGTGCAATTCAGAGTTGATGGATCTATTAAAGGAAGTTTTATTTCGATTAATGAGATGCTTGGCCTAGATTGATCGATCGTTTAACCTTTGTTCCAAAAAGTTCTAGTGCAACCTATCAATAGCGATCGATGAAAAATATTTAAAGGGATGTTATCCTAGCATTTGATCAACACTTGATAGACAATTCATTTAGTCATCAGCTCTAATAGCCGGTACCGAAAAGGTATCACCTCTAGTTCAAAAAAATAAAGATCTTCGAATATGTAAAAGCCGATATGATATGTATTGCCTCTAGAGCAAAAACAAAAAACAAAGACATTCATGACACATATAGGGGCATTGCACTGAGATACATTCATGAAATAACAGAAGGTTTCATTCATTAGTTTGCCCTAGATACAAGCTAATCGAAGACTTTGTTCACCACATCTTGAGAAGATGTGATGTCCACAATGGCCTCCGCCGCGACGATAAACTTTTCAAGCAAATCCTCATGCTCCTCGGGTCCATCGCCCATCGAGAAGCCAGTCTCCATGGCATGGAGCTCATACCCGATCTAGACTTGCGCCACGGTCAGCGCCACCGACGCGCCATGACAAATGCCATGGAGGGCGATTTCCTAAACATGGTCTAGAATGTCTTGGAGGCCAGCATTGATGAGGGGACCCCGAGCATTGACGGCGTCCGCGGCTGCATTCACTGCCAGTTGGAGGGACTCCAATTGCACTGTCAGGGCTAACGATCACAGAAAACAGAAGAAATATCAAGATAAAGAAAGTAGAAATCAAAATAGAAGCATTCTTCTCAAGCATTGGCAGAACATTTGTTAGCTGATTTTTGGTCTCTTCTAGCTAGGTTTCCTTAGAGGAGGTGGTTGACGAGCTAATTTCATCTTCATCAAGATACTCCTCCAGATTGAAAGAGTAGCTCAAGGCTAGAAGATTGAATGCCTACATTTAAGAGAATTTTGATTAAGAGGATTGGATCAGTTTATGATGAAATGAACGACGAGATGAACGGAATACCTTTTTCATGATAGCCTCTATCTGAGGAGAAGGGACAGCTGATGATGCACCAGTGATGTCTGGTTGAATTGGCTCTGGACTCTCAACATTAACATATGCAAACATCAGGAAAGATTTTTAGCTCATGTTTTTGTAGAGAAAATAAATTGAACATATAACTTCCTTACCATTAGTTATATGCTGAACTAGGGAATCGACAATCTGAGTGTCGACAGAAACAAGATCACCCTCAGCGCCGGCAGGATCATTAAGTAGGCTGTCAGGGTCCTGCTCTTGCATGGATGTTTCCTCAAGAAGTATCTAGCATGGTAAGAAGTTAGATGAAGGATAAAAACTGAGTAAATCAAGAAGTTGAAGAAAGATACTCCGACAAACATCAAGGATAAAACTCATGTTCTCTGCTATTATGGAGGCATCGGTTATTTCAACCAAAATTGGCTCCTTTTGAGGATCAGCCGATAGGGGTTCAACTGGTGCTAAATCAAACACTTGGGATGGTAGTACCGCACCAAGAGCAGATTGGGAAGCAATACTCGATAACTGTGAAGGAATGATATTATAAGTTGAATATCAGTTCAAGAAGAACATGGATTGTTTACCTGAGCGACTGATGGTCTTGTCCTATGAAGTCTTTTTCTAGTAGTGGTTTTCTAGGTCGTCCCTTGAGACGCCTTGCACTTTAAAGATTGATATGTTACGATGGTAGGGGTAGCATGAGTTTTCATCAATTTCTTCAATGAAGGTGTGGTTGATCCCATTCTTGAAACTAGGCATGATGGCTGATAATCTATAGGATGCACTTTCCTATCCAAGCTTGGAGGATTGAATTTAGTATCCTAAAAGGGTTTATTAGAATAGTTGGTAGAGGAATCCATCGAGGAATTTCTCTAAAAAGGTGATGAAAGTTACCTCATTATCAGAAGCGAATTTTCCGTCCAGAGCTATACACAAAGGGTGGACTAACTCACAGAAAAGATGGGAGCGCCATTCTTGCCACCAGGAGTCAAAAAGAGTGGAACAGAAGCTGACCCTGATCCAGTCATGCAAGCAAAGGGAAGGAAGATCTAATCCCAATTGGAAGACTCTGGAAGCTTCCATTACCTCACTGATATCTTCTCTTGACTTTAGTATGTTTTTGAAGAACAATTGAGGGAGAAGTTGACCAAAACCAAACTGACAAGCTATGAAGGATGGATAATAGAATTCATAAGTTGGAAGATTGCCTGGGAGCACGACCATGGTGAAATTTGGCTGGAAGAACGTAGGGCTTGTTGAAGGAATTAAAAATTGTAGCCGCTGTCTCATTCGAGTAGCCTGATTCAAATTAGAATTTGAATGGGAAGATCAGCTCATCGTTCTCATTCTCATTATATGGTAGCCAAGTCAGGATGCATGCATCGAACCCTCTATAAAACTTTTTGAAGAGATGGCCAATATCGATATCAATTGTAATGGCCGATGCAGCCTCCCCAAAGCTCATGCACTGACGGGTTCTTCCTTCCTTGCCTCTATATTCCTCATCAAAGTTGGAAGAGGGGAAACTCAGACTTCTGAGATCAGGCCTTACAATCTTGTGCATGTACAGGTTGAGCCATAGTTGTATCAACCACTAAGGGCCACTGATAGTATGCACTAGTTCATTCTTCAGCAATTGGGCAGCTACCTAGTGCATCAGATGATAAGCAGCCCCTAGCAGATACTTTCCAAGAGGGATATCCTTGCCTACTGCCAAATGCTCTGTCATAAGCTTATAATTGTAAGTTTGACCACAGGATGACCCATAGAAGATGAATCTCTCTAACCACATATTTAGAAAGGCCACATATTCCCTTTCACTGACAGTTGATTCGTCTCCAATATGGTTCAGAATATAACTTGCCCATCCTGTGCAATCTGATATTTTGGCTAATTTCTTAGAACCAGCACTCAAGTATTTGTAAGGCTACATTGGTCCAGTTATTCTAAGGCTAGTCAATGTATAAACATCGGCCAGGGTAATGTCATCAGGCCATGACCAAAAATGAAAGCGTTTAGGGCATTAGACCAGAAATAAGATGCGGAAATCAAGAGTGAATCATTCCTCTCCATCCCAAACAACGAGAATGTCAAACATTGATTCAAATCATACACCTCCCAATCTCTGGCCTTTTTCTTGGATACCCTACAAAACCAATCTCTCCACCCCTTGGGCATTTTAGGCTAGTTTCTGAAGAGAGTTTTGATATTCCAGGAGGACAAATCCACTACAGACTGTTTGAAGGAGATTTGGTTGGTTTCTTGACGGATGAAATCAGATGGATCAGGATCACCCAAAGCCCCGAGAAAATAAACATTGAAGTAATAGCTGATGGGATCAAGATTTTGTTCCTCATTTCCTAGAAATCTAATAAAATAAATTTGAGGACAAAGGAAATATAGGGTAGCAACCGACATTTTGAGAATGGGAATTTGAAAGCATACATTTGGGACATGGTCGCTGATCACTAGTACCGCCAAGATAGATGTGACTCTGAGGAGGACCACTTGAATAAGAGCTTAATGAGGTGGAAGATTTGCTAGGGTTGAAGCTTTGGCGATGGCGGCGTCGGCTGTTGAGATTTGCTCAAGAAAGAAGGGAAAAACAAATGGGCCGAGTGAGTTGGAAGAGGTACTGTTGGGATATTATATAAAACTCAAGCCGGGAAGACAGGAATCATGCGTATATCTCAGAATAGAACGGTTGCAGTGTGGTAAACGAATAAATAGGAATTTTAAAATAAAATCACTTTTATCCCAAAATTGGGGGGAATGTGTTTACACCAAAATTTGGGAGAAGAACGCGGGAATTCGAAGGCTTCCAAGATTGTGCCAATCAAGGAATCGGTTGCATATGGATTGATATCAGCTAATTCAGATACGACTCTGGAATCAGATCTCTTTGGATGGCGTCAGCAGATAGCGATGATGAGCTACGGTTGGTGCCAGGAAACTACATATTAGACTCTACAAAAAGGGAAAGATTAGGGTCCAAGTTATCTTAAATTAGGAATATTTTCTTCTATGCCGAAGATTGTAATGAGTCATGCTCGAGTAGGATTCATGTTTAGGCTCCGGGTATAAATATTGGACCTCAGCTATTGTAAGAGAACACACAATCAATCAAATACAAGTTACTTACTTTTTCGGCTTCAGCCACCACTTAGGAGCAGGAGTAGAGTAGATCTCGGTGAGTTCTTCAGCGAGTAGGGCTGCATTAGTTCGGCCGACCTCTAGCTTGTCTATAAGTACCATCATGGCTTATACTTCTGTTCGTACGACTGCATCGATCCAGTCGACCTCCACTATGACTCTGGTATAAGCTAGTTATCGACTCTTGTTTAGTTCAAGTACGGCTGCATTGATCTGGTCGACCTCCACTGCTCGAACTAGATTAAGGTCAAGTTATCAGCTCTATCTAAGGGTGGCGTCCTTTGGAAAGATTCATTAAGTTATCGATATTGCTTATTGCTTTCATTATTTATTTAATTACATCAATATCACTTCACTCGATTGGGATTGATCTAGATCAGCCTTATATCTTGTTTAACCCATCGTTCATTAATCTAAATTGATCTAATCTGTACCTTAAACGATGGTCTTGAATAGATCTATTGGCTAACGAGAACTATTCCATGGCCTGTTATCATGGCTTCTGTGATTCTGTCTCACACCCCACTGTTAGCACCATGGAGTGGGGATCGTTATTTGGTAGATCTATTCCTGATAGGGCATGACCTTAACTGTGCGATATGCCTGAATTGGCTGTTTTAGCCGATATTGAGTGTTTTCACATATGCAGTTCACGTCATGAGACCATTGAAGTAAAGATAGATTGAAACATATGTTAACCCCATGATCTTATTATTATATTACGGCCAGCATGATTCTGCCTCATGTCTCACTGATATTAGTAATAAGTTAGGGTTGTCGAATTTATCGTTGTTTCTACGGCCTGCATGATTCTGCCTCATGCCCCTCTAGTCATAATGATATATGAGATCTAATATGTTCATTAGATTTATCTCTATTAAATGGTTAAATGATGATGCGCTTCTTCTTTTATATAAAAATGGATTCAGTTACTTGTAGTCATTGGCTTAGCATAAACTGATTATTGTTGACATCCTATTGCCATTGACTAATATTTGTCTAAATAATGATATTCATCCTAAATGATAACCAATTTTTCTTTCATAACTCCATGAGCTTTAACTGATTTATTCTTATGAGTATACTAGAATCAGCTATTTAGTCGATCTCCTTCCACATTGGCTCTCAGAGCCACACATTCGGGATTATTTGGCAACACCGGCATGTTCCGCCTTAAATTACTGATTAACTTTCTCTCCTTGTCAATTGTAGGGTCAAATTGACTGGCATGTCTCGAGAGAAGTGTGTAGGATCGATAATCCATGTGTTGAAGCTAGGCGGATCTCTAGCTCCATCGAGCTGACCCTTCCCGCTTGCTCGTGTGCCTCAGCACGGGACAAAATTTCGTGCCAACAGAAAGACATCCGGAAATTCACATACTACAGGAATATCAGGAAGGGCCACAGGTTGGATAGCATTGGCCATATTTTGGAGATCAAACTCCCTAGAAAGGGGTACTAGAAAAGCATCGTTATTCTTGGGGTCTCTCAACATAATGGTTCTAGTCGATGTATCGATATGGACACCATGGTTCTTCATCCAATTCATACCCAACATCACATCTATACCCAATCCTGGTAATATCACTAAATTTGCAATATACTCTCATTCACTTATTTGGCTAAGTACATCTTTAACTATCTGATTGGTAGAAATGTTATTCCCGACTGCACTTATACAATAACCACCTTTATCTACTACAAATATTTTTTTATCATACTTGGATGCAAATGTTGGACTCATGACTGAATGTGAAGCCCCAGAATCAAATAGAACAATTGTAGGGTTATGGTTCACAAGAAACATACTAGCTATGACAACCTCGCTAGAGGGAATCTCTTCCATGGTGGTGTAATGCACATACCCCAGGCGTGCATTTGCAGCTGCTGGCTTCTGATTATTCTTCTTAGGGTAGGGGCACTCCCTCGCCCAATGACCAGTCTTGTTGTAATTGAAACATGATTGATTGTTAGGCGGTGCCTTCAAGTTGCCTTGTCCTACACCACCCTTAGGCGATAGAGCGATAGAGTATGCCCGATGATACCCTTTATTTGCTTGGCTTGGCTAGGCCTTCTTTTGAGGTGGCCGGTATTTTGGAGCAGGTGGACGGTATTGAGTTCTTGCCACCACTGGAGCTCTCTGCTTAGATGCACCATCTTCAAAGTCCCTCTTGCGGCTCTTGGATGTAGCATAAATATTATTATAATTCTCTTGTGTGAGCGCATCACTCACAAATTCATTGTAGGTCTCACTCTTATTATTTGCTCGAGTCTTCATCAACTTTGGACCTAGTCCTCTCTTGAAGCTTACAATTTTTTTAGCATCAGTATTCACAAACTTAGGCACATACCTAGAGAGATTATTGAAGGCTGTAACACCCTAAAATTTCATTTGCAAATCAGTAATTAAAATTGAGCATTTATTTGATTTTCTATGCATTTTAACCTAGGCCAAATAATAAAATTTGGTTAATTAAAATTAACTATAAGGTTTAAGAACATGTTTGTTGCATTCATGCTGAAGCATATTATTTTTGGTTGAGTGTAGGGCTAGGTTGTTTGAGGTTGAATTCAAATTTCATTTGAATTTGATCAATTTTCAAAGCTTTGAAAATAGGAAGAATTTTCTTTTAAAAATTTTCTTCTTTCTCCCTTTCTAGCCCAACTCCAGAACTGGCCTAGTTTTTCTTTTTCTTTTTTTCTCGCATCAGAACCGACCACGGCCTCCTCGGCGGCCCGCACCGTGCCTTGGCTTCGCCCCACATGCGCGCACAAGTCAGTGGCCCAGTTCGGCACGCTTGGCCTAGCTTTGGCCTACTCTACGCGCACGCCCGCACGCCCGCTCTCTTTCCCTGGCCACGGAGACCCACGCATCAGACGTTTCTTCCCCCTTTCCTTCCCTACCTCACCGGTGATGGCGCGCTTGCCATCGGAGGTAGCCGCACCAGCCGGGCCACCGGGCTAGGCAAGGAAGGCATCCAAATTCGCCCTCATCATGCTCCCTTCCTTCTACCGTGCGTCGTGTGCCTACAAAACCCCAAGTCGAGCCCCTCCCTCTCTTCCTTTTCCTCATCCATGCTCGAGCTCGTACTGCCGCTGAAGCTCGCCCGCTCTAGTGGCCAATCAACGAAGCCGATGCACCTTAGAGCTCCACCGTGACTCACCACGACCGTAGGTGCCTTCATCTCTCCATTTTGGTATTGAGTCGCTCAGATTCACCCTCACCCACACCCTTTTTCTCTCTCCAGCCATCGTCGTACATCACCGAACCCCTTTGGAGCCCTCTTGGACACCGCGACCACCTCCATCAGACTTGTAGTGAGCTGCTTAATCTTCCTGTGCCCCCATTTACTAGAATGCCGCTCTAGAGCGTCATATCGGTGAGCTCCAGTCATGCTAGCCATGGTGTCACCAAGGGGCCAGCATCTCGACATGCTTCCCCGCCGTTCCTTTAGGTCTATTGGACCCACATTGATGCGCTCATTGTGTTCGTGTGTTTGGTTTTGATCGAGGTGGTCTGAAACGCCGTATCGGCGTTCGCCGTGGAGCTTGGCTCGCCGCTGGCCATGGCAGGCTTGCTAGAGCCATGGTGCAAGTAGTGGGGGTTCTCCCATTCATTCCTCACCATCGAATTCACTTAAACGGTCATGATTAAAACATACCCCTTCAGGGTCATAATGGTTCACCGTGGACACATGGACACGGTCCACAGTGCCACGTCAGCGCACCCACCACACATGTGGTGCACCGCACCACTCACGCGTAGCCACGTGGTGTCTAGTCAGCAGCCACATGGGTCAACCTGTAGGCAGCTGGGTGTTTTTGCGATTTAGCCCCTAAAAGCTCTAGTTTGGTTTTAGTGAATTGATGAAACCCTAAGTGCTAACCTAGTTTATCAAAGTGATCATGAGATAGGTAGCACATTCCAAGTGGTGAAGCAAATGAATATCATGACATGATGATGGCGATGCCATAGTGATGATCAAGTGCTTGGACTTAAAAAGAAGAAAGAGAAAAACAAAAGGCTCAAGGCAAAGGTATAAATGGTAAGAGCCATTTTGTTTCGGTGATCAAGGCACTTAGTGAGTGTGATCACATTTAGGTTCGATAGCCATACTATTAAGAGGGGTGAAACTCGTATCGAAATATGATTATCAAAGTGCCACTAGATGCTCTAACTCATTGCATATGCATTTAGGATCTAGTGGAGTGCTAACACCCTTGAAAATGTTTGTGAAAATATGCTAACACACATGTGCACAAGGTGATACACTTGGTGGTTGGCACATTTAAGCAAGGGTTAGAAACTTCATCGGTGGAGTGTCCATGCGTAGAGTGCAGACAGTCCAACGGTGCCACCGTAGCTCTATACAAAAAAGATGGAGGTCACTGGTCTCGATAGGACCGGTGCGTCCGGTCAGTGGAAGCGTGAAGATGCTGGAGTTGATCTTCGACCGGACGCTGGGTCACTTAGTGACCGGATGCTGATGGGGTGTGTCCGGTCCTACTAACATGGTAGTGCATAGAGGAGATGTCGAGTGACCAGACACTGGCGAGTCTGGTCAGGCATGACCAGACACGTCTAGTTGTGATTTTTTGTGAATGGAAGCTTTGTGGAAATGACCGAACGCTGAGGTCCTACGTCCGGTCACTTCCAAGTAGCGTGTCCAGTCATAACTTAAATGTACTGATGACCATTGAGATCGGGCGATCAGTGTTTGAAGCAAGGGACACGAGGCAAGCATCGAGCGACCGGACGCTAGGGTCCTGCATCCGGTCACATCGGCCGGCGCATCCGGTCGTCCTGTGCTCAGTGCAGTGAGGAGCCCAATGGCTCTATTCATGGGGGCTCTCTATTTAAGCCCCATGGCCGGCTCAAACTCACTCTCTTGGCTATTTACATTGACATAGCAACCTTGTGAGCTTAGCCAAAGCCCTCCCACTCATCTCCATCATAGATTCAACATCTTTGTGAGATTGGTAGAGAATCCAAGTACATTGCTTGAGTGTTTGCATCTGGAGGCACTTGGTGTTCGTGGTTCGCTGCGGGATTCGCTTGTTACTCTTTGTGGTTTGCCGCCACCTAGATGGCTTGGAGCAGCGAGGATCATCAAGCGGAGGTTGATGATTGTCTCCGGCTCTGATCGTGGTGATTGTGAGGGGTTCTTGACCTTTCCTCGACGGAGAGATAAAAGGTACTCTAGTGGATTGCTCGTGGCTTATGTGATCCTCATCTTGTGTTGGTTGTGTGGCACCCTATTGAGGGTTTAGCGTGTGATGCCAATTAGCGTGTGAACCTCCAAGTGAGTTAATCGCCACAACAAGGACTAGCTTACTGGCAAGCAAGTGAACCTCAGTAAAAAATCATTGTCTTCATTTGATTCCGAGTTGATTGGTCTTCAATAGTATTTATTCTTGTGATCAATTGGTTCCTTCCTCGACACGGCGGTATAACTATCTTGCTCACTCTCTCACATTACCACAAACTAGTTGTCAAGCTCTTTAGTATAGCTAGTTGTGAGAGTTTGTTAGTTTGGTTAGTGTGGCTCTTTAGTTAGCCTTTGAGAGCACACTAATTTAGTGTAGTGATATAGCTATTGTGTGGATAGAAACCATATAAACTAGAATTATGGTAGGTGGCTTGCATTTTTAGTAGGCTAGCGCAACACTTGCTTCGCCTCATAATTGTCTAACCGGTTTGTTAAGTGTTGTTGTAGAAATTTTTAATAGGCTATTCACCCCCCTCTAGCCATTAGGACCTTTCAGCCCCTCTGTTTTCAGTGAATCAACCCGCGGTCCAGTACAATTTAAAAAGAATTACTTTTCAGTCCTACTTTTATTTATTTGTCCCTATAGTTTTAGGAAATAGCACGCGCCGTCCATAATTCGTTTAAATTCATATTTTATTAGTTTAAATTTAAATTTGAGTCCAGTTTATTTATAGAAATGACATTGAAACTTATTTTATGTATAACTTTTGCGTTTTATGTCCGATTAGAGTGATTCTTTCGCTCACGTGTTCATAGTAGTATGTAGAATAGTTTTATAACCTTTTCAATCTATGTTTCTACTATTTGGTGTACTGTTCTAATAGAAGTCTCTTTGTATGCATGTAATGACTAGAATGGATGCGATTGGTGAATTGGAACACGTTTAGAGGGTGATCAGTTCGAGGTGACTGAGGATCAATAGGGAGACCAGCAATACCAAGAGGAAAACTTTGAGGAAGGCAAGTGTAGCAAAGGCCCCTTGTACCTATGAACTCTACAATTCATTTACATGCATGAGTCTAAATTTGAATTACATTTAAGGATGTTACCTAGATTACTACTTGTACCACATATCGTTGTTACCTATGGTTTGGGATGCATTTTGGATAGATGCTGCAGCGCTCAACATAAAATAATTGTTAAACATGACTAAAGGTATTATGCAATGTGATAAAATGGAGCTTTTTATCAACAATCAGGGGGCTAGAGTACGGGGTTGAGTGCTCTAGTGCCTCTCCATAAGGACTTAATCTTGAAGCAGCCACCCAGGAGGTTTCATACAACCTCGAGTGTCATATGGCTCTGACTTTAACCTGTTAACTAGATTGTACTAGCTCATCTATAGCTTTCTATAAGGGCAAGAGGGGGCACTAGTTGGTATGTTTCTCTTCCTGCTAGGGTGTGTACCATGTCGCGACCACGCGTGCCACTCCTAGGGGAGGGCCACATATGGCTAGATGGTTGAAACCTTAGCAGTTATGACTTGTTAGTATGACTAGCGAAGGGTTACATAGTGAAACCCTACCACACTTCCTAGGTAGAGGTGTTGTGGGATTTGCAAACCCCGGCATTGGGAATCATAGCTCAGTGGGTAAAGTTGTATAATTTCTGTAGAAATATTTAACCTATTATAACAGCCATGCTCATAGATACAAGCGATCTAGATCCTTCATGATTAGTGGTCATTATGGATGGTTGGGAAATTGATATAATCTTGATTATTCATTATTACCACTTGGGTTGGGATTATTCACTAAAGTAGTGATTCAGGATGCTAGAACTTGAACAACTAAAATTGCAAACCATAGTCAAACTGTGTCTAGCCTTTGATCCTCATAGATCCCTTTGATATACTTGCTAAGCATGGTGAGCTTACACTTGTTTACATTCAATGAAAATCCTAGATGGGTAACATATAATACATATGAAGAGTTTCCAGATGATGTCCAGGACTACTAAATTGACGTTCACCAGTTGGAGTCCCTATGGCAGTTTGGGCTAGTTTTTTGCTTTGTGTAATAATGTTGCCAATGAGTAAGACTATGTGATAACAGTATGATGATATATGCGATGTAATAAAGTACTTTACTTTGATATTATTACAATTTGATGGTATATGTGTGTTTGAACATCCTAGGCGCACATATATGAATACTTGATTTTGCTACGCAAAATTGGGTGCGACAAAGGCATGCTAGTACTCAGTGAGACTTTTGGTGCCCTAAGTAAGCCTCATAAACTCTGTATGTTTCATGCTCATAAGACCTAGGGGAATATGATGCCCCCTAAAAGTAGCCTTGAACTCATTCCATGTAACCTAAGCATTAGTAGGGAGGGTAGATAGGTAATGAGTCCACCAAATGCTCGCTGAACCATGAAACTGACGTGAGACATACTCAGCCTTCATATGCTCTGTAACTCTCAAGAGATGAAACTTCTGCTCAATGGTATTGAGCCATTCATCGGCTTGCAATGGCTCCTCTGCCTCCTTAAAGATAGGAGGTTTAGTATAAAAAATCCTTGAAATCACTGTACTGATTTGGTTCAGGTCCCTGGTGTTGGTCCCGTCCCCGTTGAAAGGTCCTAATGGCTAGAGGGGGGTGAATAGCCTATTAAAAATTTCTACAACAACACTTAACAAACCAATTAGATAAATATGAGGTGAAGCGAGTGTTGCACTAGCCTATTAAAAATGCAAGCCACCTACCACAATTCTAGTTTATATAGTCTCTATCCACACAATGGCTATGTCACTACACTAAGTTAGTGTGCTCTCAAAGGCTAACTAAAGAGCCACACTAACCAAACTAACAAGCTCTCACGACTAGCTACACTAAAGAGCTTGACAACTAGTTTGCGGCAATGTAAAGATAGAGAGCAAGATGGTTATACTATCAAGTTGAGGAATGAACCAATCAATCATAAGAATGAATACCAATGAAAACTAATCACCTCAAAATCAAATGATGACACAATGATTTTTTTACTGAGGTTCACTTGCTTGCCGGCAAGCTAGTCCTCGTTGTGGCGATTCACTCACTTGGAGGTTCATGCGCTAATTGGCATCACACGCCAAACCCTCAATAGGGTGCCACACAACCAACATAAGATCAGGATCACACAAGCCACGAGCAATTTACTAGAGTACCTTTTTGGCTCTCCGCTAGGGAAAGATCAAGAACCCCTCACAATCACCATGATCGGAGCCAGAGAGAATCACCAACCTCCGCTGGATGATCCTCACTGCTCCAAGCCATCTAGGTGGCAGCAACCACCAAGAGTAACAAGTGAATCCTATAGCGAAACACGAACACCAAGTGACTATAGATGCAAACACTCAAGCAATGCACTTGGATTCACTCCCATTGTCACAAAGATGATGAATCAATGATGGAGATGAGTGGGAGGGTTTGGCTAAGCTCACAAGGTTGCTATCCCAATGCAAATGGCCAAGGCAGTGAGCTAGAGCCGGCCACATGTCTTTAAATAGAGCCCCATTGAATAGAGCCATTAGGCTCATAGAGTAGCCCAACTCGAGGAGACCAAACGCGCCAGTCAGGTTGACCGAACATAGGACCCCAGCGTCCGGTCGCCTGATCCTCGCTATGTGTCATCGGCTTCAAATGTTGATCGCCCGATCTCAATGGTCGTCAGTGCACTTAAGTTGTGACCGGACGTGATACAGTGTAGGACTAGACACACCCTCACCTGGCGTCCGATCACTTCCAGTAAGGTTCTAGAGGCGAAATTTCATGATACCTGACCGGACTCACCTGGCGTTCAGTTAATCATCCTCTTCTCTGTTCGCCGCGACATCAGCAAGACCAGATGCTAAACAATGTTCAACCAGAGTACGGTCACTATCTTTCTCCGAGTCTAGTCTTAGGGCAAATCAAGCCCAAGAGCACCACCTTCATTTATAAATGATCGGACACACAAACCCTGAGTCTGATCACCACATGACCAGCGTCCAGTGACTGTTTCTTAGTGACAATCATCTCCTTCACTTCACCAACTTCTCCACCCTTGCTCAAATGTGCCAACCATCAAGTATATCACCTTATGCATGTGTGTTAGCATATTTTTACAAACATTTTTAACGGTGTTAGCACTCCACTAGATCCTAATTGCATATGCAATGAGTTAGAGCATCTAGTGGCACTTTGATAACCGCATTTTGATATGAGTTTCACCCCTCTTAATAGTACAGCTATCGATCCTAAATGTGATCACACTCACTAAGTGTCCCGATCACCAAAACGAAAAAGCTCCTATCAAGTTTCACCTTTGCCTTAACCTTTTTGTTTTTCTTTCTTCTTTTCCAAGTCCAAGCATTTGATCATCACTATGCCATCACCTTCATCATGTCATGATATTCATTTCCTTCATCACTTGGAGTAGTGCTACCTATCTCATAATTACTTTGATAAACTAGGTTAGCCTAAGGGTTTCATCAATTCACCAAAACAAAACTAGAGCTTTCACCCATCCACGACTGGTGTTCTGCGCAAGCCTACGCAGTACTTCCCCCATAAACCGTTGGGTCTCTAGGAGTTGTGCCATCATTTCTGCTAGCATGGAGTGCGTTGGTGGTGGGAGATTATCATCACCATCATGACTAGTACCAGCCCCTCCGTGAGTGTGAGTCATCCGCAAAGTTACAACAACAAGTGATTATTGAATGATGTCCATAGATTGCAGCAGAATTATATAATCATGCCATATTGTAATTACTAGAGAGAATCTTAAATTTATACAATAACACAGAGGCACAATAATTCATTTCCACAATATAACATCGCCAAAAGAACCACTTGTCGTACTCACACGCGTCCCGTACATGCCAGATTTTTCTTGCCAATAACAACTGGGAATTCAATAAGAAGTGCAATCACCACATGTATTACATGCATGGTTCCAATAACATAAAAAATGGGTACATCATGAAATTGAAACCTACATTATGAGTTCATTACACAAGGATCAAAGATAAAGAGCTAACACATCTAGCTAGATACTATAGCTAAGCTACTCCTTTGGGTGGTCGCTATCGATGTCGGACACACCATCACCATGGTCATCCTCAAAGGGTTCCATCTCCTCCTCTTTAGGCTCATCCTTGGCGTCCACCTCCATGCCATCGTCCTCAGCAATCAACACATTGGGATCTTCTTCCACCGCTAGAGCTATAGGAAGAATTAGGTTCACCATGTTGTTGAGACGATGAACATCTAGCTGAAGCTCCTCAATCTGACGTATGAGCTGCTACTCTCTATGATCAAACTCCGTTGCCTGGCTAATAGCCTAAAACACAATCTAGATCCTAGTTGCCTCCCTAGTCCCAGCAAGGCAAATGACCTCATCCCTCTCAGCACGGACATCCTGTAACTCAACCCTAGCTGCATCTCTTTCTACAATAGCATGGACAAACTGCCCCTGATGAGCTTCCAAGGCTGTCATATAATTACCTATCTCATTTTGAGCTGCTCTAACTGCCCTTCGATGCCTGCGCACACATCCTCGCATCCTACGCTATGCAGCCTGTGCTCTTTGGAGCTCTTGCATGCAACTGATGTAACATCCTGGCGAGAGTAAAACATCTTCATAATTGCATACATGGCACTCATGGTAGCATTCCTACTTCCTGCTCTTTTATCCCGGTCTCTTACCAAAGCATTACCACCTGGCTAGGTCCAAGCGGTCTGTGATGCATCCACCCGAGGGAAAGATCCAACGGGCCCATCGACAAGCTCATCACTAAATTCCTAACATATTTCGCTGAGAACTTCAAAAGCAGCCACTTGGGCACCCTCCTAAGGGGTCTGTCCATCTGACTTGATACTCCATCCTTGCCACTGAGGGTTGTCTGCACAGGCAGTGATAGTGACCTGCATGTCGTACCACTGTTGTCCCTCAGTTATCACTTCGCTCCAAAAGTAGTGAGGCAGTTCAGCATATCCGACAGAGTGCAGTACCCTCCATAGTAAGGTGGGAGTTCCAAATAGTGCCAAAAAGGTGTCGCTTGCAATAGGGGCTCCTAAGGCTGCCATCTATAGCAAATGTTATAATTTAGTGAGACAACACAATTATAAAAAAGAGTTACTTAACAATAAGATCTTGCAAGGGGGAGGAACAATGCAATGACATGAATGAATGATGTATGCTCGTTCCGTATGTCCTCACAAACTTAGAGAAATAAATCCTAATGACATACGTGGTGGCATACATACGTTTTCTTGATAATATCGTAACTAAACAAACTACATGTTTCATTGTTAGTGTACCTACAGAAGATTCATTTCAGCCCAACCCAACAGTTATATGTACAGAAAGGTAAATCTGGGCTCTAAGTTGAATATCAATGATAGCAAGATATATATGAAAGCAGTAAACTAAATGCTTGCATATATATATATATACACACTTCTATATCAAAGCTACCCGATGATCAATTACACTACCCACAATTAAATACGCACCATACACACATGAAAGCATGCATATACAACCGTATCACAACTAGCTCTCCCCGACCGCACGCTCACTTCTTGCAGTCATGCCACTCATCAACTTACCTTCTTACCTAGTGTAGAGGCATTTGATCCATACATTACCACTCAAGTGAGTGGCACCCATACAATAGCACGTCGTATGGATGACAAAAGTAAAAACCCCCATGTTAGTACTTAAATAGCCACCTAATAGCCCTTAACTGGGCATAAAGAAGATGACCACTAGCACACTATAGTTTTAAGTTCAATCTTCAACACTCTAAACTTATTACTACAGTTGTTGTCGACAAAATATCATCGGCAGTCCACCGAGGGGTATTCCATGATGGTAGATTGATCGGTGGGGTGCGCATAATCAAGAACTGGATGGTGACACAAGGCGCAGAGACAACGATTTAGACAGGTTCGGGCCATCTGATCAATGTAATACCCTATGTCCTATGTCTTTGGTGTATTGTATTGAGATGTAGTAGATAGATCTTGATGGATCGTGTCCGCTAGGGGACCCCTGCCTCTCCTTATATAGTCCGAAGGGGAGGGGTTACAAGGTAAGTATCCTATTTGGTACTATACAATGTCTTGCGGGGCCACCTCTAATGGTGCGGCCCATGTCTTGTCTTGAGGATATCGGGGGGCATACCCCATACCTAGCCCCCGAGCCTGACAGTAGGTGACGTAGTTACGTGGTGCCAGCGTCAGAAAGTAGAAGACCAGTCGAGCAGGTAGCCAGTCCTCGGGCGTAGCCTCGAGATGAGAAAAGCGCACACTCACCGCAAGGTGAAGTGTGCCCACTTAGTCCCCAAGCCTACTGGAAGATGAAGAATGAATCTTGTAGCAGGGTCAAAGAAAAAGAAGTCTGAAAGCTTGCTGACATCGTCTAACATGCTCGTATAAAAGACCCCAAATGTGCTGCCCAAGATCAGCACCCTGATCTGAATAGCATGGAGCAGCTTGATAGCACACCAATGAGATGTACCAAGATCCGACCACCAAGGGAGCACCAAGGAGTCCTTGGCGTCGCTGGCAATGACCGAGCACCGAGGAGTGAGGAGTCCCCAGCATCGCTAGCAATGACCGAGCACCGAGGAGTGAGGAGTCTCCGGTGTCGCTGGTGATGATCGAGCATCGAGGAGCGAGGAGTCCCCAGCATCGCTAGCGATGACTGAGCACTAAGGAGTGAGGAGTCCCCGGCATCGCTGGCGATGACCTAGCACTGAGGAGCAAGGAGTCCCTGGCATCGCTGGTGATGACCGAGCATCGAGGAGCGAGGAGTCCCCGGCATCACTAGCGAAGACCGATCACCGAGGAGCGAGGAGTCCCCGGCCTCATTGGTGATGACCGAGCACCGAGGAGCAAGGAGTCCCTGGTGTCGCTGGTGATGACAGAGCACCGAGGAGCAAGGAGTCCCCGGCGTCGCTGGCGATGACCGAGCACTGAGGAGAGAGGAGTCCCCGGCATCACTGGCAATGACCGATCACCGAGGAGCGAGGAGTCCCCGACGTCGTTGGCGATGACCAAGCATCGAGGAGTGAGGAGTCCCCGGCATCACTGGCGATGACCGAGCACCGAGGAGCGAGGAGTCCCCATCGTCGCTGGTGATGACCGAGCACCGAGGAGCGAGGAGTCCCCAGTGTCACTGGCGATGACCGAGCACCGAGGAGCGAGGAGTCCCTGGCATCACTGGTGATGACCGAGCACCGAGGAGCGAAGAGTCCCCGATGTCACTGGCGATGACCGAGCACTAAGGAGCGAGGAGTCCCTGGCGTTGCTGGCGATGACCAAGCACTGAGGAGCGAGGAGTCCCCAATGTCGCTGGTGATGTCTGAGCACCGAGGAGCGAGGAGTCCCCGGCGTCGCTGGCGATGACCGAGCACCGAGGAGCGAGGAGTCCTTGGCGTCGCTGGCGATGACCGAACACTGAGGAGCGAGGAGTCCCCACCGAGGAGCGAGGAGTCCCCAGTGTCACTGGCGATGACCGAGCACCGAGGAGCGAGGAGTCCCTGGCATCACTGGTGATGACCGAGCACCGAGGAGCGAAGAGTCCCCGATGTCACTGGCGATGACCGAGCACTAAGGAGCGAGGAGTCCCTAGCGTTGCTGGCGATGACCAAGCACTGAGGAGCGAGGAGTCCCCAACATCGCTGGTGATGTCTGAGCACCGAGGAGCGAGGAGTCCCCGGCGTCGCTGGCGATGACCGAGCACCGAGGAGCGAGGAGTCCTTGGCGTCGCTGGCGATGACCGAACACTGAGGAGCGAGGAGTCCCTAGCATTGCTAGCGATGACCGAGCACCGAGGAGTGAGGAGTCCTTGGTGTCGCTGGCGATGATCGAGCACCGAGGAGTCCTCGGCGTCGCTGGCGATGACCGAGCACCAAGGAGCGAGGAGTCCCCAGCGTCACTGGCGATGTCGAAGCATCAAAGAGCGAGGAGTCCCCGGCGTCGCTGGCGATGACCGAGCACCAAGGAGTGAGGAGTCCCCGGCGTCGCTGGCGATGACCGAGCACTGAGGAGCGAGGAGTCCCCGGCATAGGCGGCGATGTCCGAGCATCGAGGAGCGTGGAGTCCCTGGCGTCGCTGGTGATGACCAAGCACCAAGGAGCGAGGAGTCCCCGGCGTCGCTGGCAATGTCCAAGCACCGAGGAGCAAGGAATCCCCAGTGTCGCTAGCGATGACCGAGCACCGAGGAGCGAGGAGTCCTCGGTGTCGCTGGCAATGACCAAGCACCGAGGAGCGAGGAGTCCCCGGCATAGGCGGCGATGTCCAAGCACCGAGGAGTCAGCGTCGCTGGCGATGACTGAGCACTGAGGAGCGAGGAGTCTATGGCATTACTGGCGATGACCGAGCACCGAGGAGTCCCCAGCATAGGTGGTGATGTTTGAGCACCAAGGAGTCCCCAGCATAGCTGGCGACGTTCGTGCGATAAAGTGTGTGCACTTAGTCCTCGAGCACGAAGAATCCGAGCGCTGAGGAGTAACCAGCATAGCTAGTGATGAAGCACGAGCGGCAAACAGTCCGATCAACTGGTTGGTGACAAAGTCGATGAACCAAGCGGTCCGACCAATTGATCAGTGGAGAAGTTCGAGCACTAGGCGGTCCGATCACCTGGACGATGATCCTGCAATACAAACATGTAGATTGGGTAGTACATGATGTAAAAATATATGAACTATGGAGAAAAAATAGCGTATGTCGCTTGACAATCAGTTGGTGTGAAGATGTAATTATATTTAATATAAACTGCCCGACCAGTTAGTGTGTAGCTGAGTCTCCAGCCCTAGCTAGCCCATAGTCCATAACGTCGAGCGCGGAGCCCATGCACGTGTAGGAGGAATAGGCGTCACCAAGGAACCGCTGCCGACCACCCATAACATAGAGCGTGGAGCCCGTAGCATGTGAAGGGAGGAGCCGGAGACAAGGCCATCTCTAGAGGCGTCCGAGCATCAACGTGACTGTTCGAGGGTTTGGAAAATCGTTTGGAGAGCAAACATGGAGAAAATAGTTTGGAGAAACATTATGACAATTAACGAAGATTGGAGAATATTTAGAAGAATATTAAAGCGTGACTTAGCTTTAGATAGAAAGTCTAGTTGGTGACGTATGGCGTTATCTGGTCGGTGTTGACAGCGAGCACCTGGCGAGCGGTGAGTTATTGGTGAAGATGACCTCGGAGGTGGTTCCGAGATCGGATCTACTGTCACGAGGGCTGGTGTAGCCAACGATGAATCGTCATCGTGGACCGGCATGGATCTCCACGAGATTGATGACGAGAACGCGCTATTGATTTAAGGTCCATCTAGCTCACCATGGATCAAGCGCACACCCCTACTTGGCGCGCCAACTGTCGATAGAATATCATCGGCAGTCCACCGAGGGGTATCCTATGATGGTAGATTGATCGGTGGGGGTGCACGTAATCAGGAACCAGATGGTGACACAAGGCGCAGAGACAGCGATTTAGATAGGTTTAGGCCGTCTGATCGACGTAATACCCTACATCTTGTGTCTTTGGTGTATTGTATTGAGATGTAGTAGATAGATCTTGATGGATTGTGTCCACTAGGGGACCCCTGCCTCTCCTTATATAGTCTGAAGGGGTAGGGTTACAAGGTAAGTATCCTATTTGGTACTATACAATGTCTTGCGGTGCACGTCGAGCAGCGCCGTACACACCTTGATCTTGTGGGCTGGGCCACCTCTGATGGTGCGGCCCATGTCTTATCTTGAGGATACCGGGGGGCATACCCCCACAGTTGTAGAAATTAAGTTTATAAAACAAAAACATTTGTTTTAATTACACATGTGACAAGTTTAGTGTTGGATCCTGCTCTGATACCAGATGTAACAGAACTATCCAATTTATATGAGCATAAGTATAATAGTAACCACCGAGGCAGTCAAACCATCATACTTGAGTCCATATAAATCCGGTAGTCCATCGAGTATCATGAAGGATCTCGAATCAACCAACATACAAGTCAAGATCGTACATGATTCAACATACAAGCCACATGTTACAACAAGTTCACAGATAGTTTGTCATACATCGGAGTTCCAACATAGTTATTACAACATCAGTTTAACAGTAGCGGAAGCAACATAGTTCTAAACGACATCAATAGTAGTTTAGATACATAGCTAATTTTCCTAGTCATCTCCAACAAAAGCACAAGGGTGAGATGATATATAGAATGACCATGCCCATGGTCCTATTCCTCATCCACTATAGGAGCAAAGTAATGCTTACAGTAGCCATAGTATATCACGTTATCTGCAACAATAGGAAAATAAACCCTAAGTACGAGAAGGTACTCAGCTAGACTTACCTATCATAAACCAAAAAAGAGACACCAAGGATCATGCAAGGCTTATAAGTGGAGCTGGTTGACATCCTTTGCCTACAAGCCAATATTTATCTAGTATCTTTTAACTTTCGAATAACAAGTTTATTATTCCTGTTCCATTCTAGATTAGTATCTATCCTATGCCAAACATGTTGTATACCATTAAATCATCACAATAGTAACCATATCTAGTTGAGCATTTTCATAATCCACATAACCAACACTTTCATCAATTACTACTATGAAGGAGTTCATCTTAGGTTCTCACTATCCGAGAGAGACGGCGATTCAAATCGATTCCTACCTAGCTAGGAAATTATTCTAAACACACACACATACTTCCCCCGTCAGGGTCGCATCGGGTCACCTTTGGTACAACTCAGGTCTAAATCATGGGTAAGACCAGCGCTGCACCCTCAAAGATACTACCAATTTGCCAGGAGGCTCGGGACTCGAACCTACCCTTAGACTCACGCCATTGGCTCTCCACACATCCTTACAACCTCTAGGGTATGCACTTTAACTACTTGTGTCCTCGGCCTGAGTTGAGCTACTTGGCTTCACGGTCGGAATGACTTATTCGGCCAACTATGTGAGAGGCATGCCTTCACATGACAAGAGGGCCTCCAATGGGTGGCCCTTAAATGACACAGACGGAATCACTATAAGTCACCACATCTAACATATAAGATTACATCTGGTCTCCAATTGTTCAACATCACCAGGTTATGTTCCATGATAGCATAATATAGCCAACTGTGATCAAGTCACCACCTATAACTCGCAGATGACAGGAAATCACTAGACTTCTACCGATCTAAGCATGGCTAAGCATAAGGTCGATCCTGGACCTACATAGGATTCAAGATACATATTTCTAGACAAAGAAAGTATATGCAACAAGTGGTTTCAATCAACTCTTATAACCTAATTCATCAAACATGAAGGACTTAAGTAATATCTTGTAAAACATGGGAGACTTAGAATGCTCCAGGGCTTGCTTTTCACAAACATGGCCGGCTAGTGGTCAGAGCACTCTAGGAGATGATCAACTTTAGGCTCGCCTTCACCTAGAGCTTCTTGGTGCTGAGATTCCTAGTTCTCCTATTGTGGATCAGCTTTGAGTTCCACCAATGTGATTTCTTTCGCTGCACCTATTGCATGCATATGCATAAAGTAAGTATCATGGATGCATAAGAAGAATTGTGAATGATATGGCATGAGAACATGCATGATTCTATGCTGATGATTATATCAAGTTACTTAGATGATAACCAAGTTGAATTCTTATTTACTGAGTAGGTGCATATCTCTTCTCTAGAAATTTCAAGAATCCACACTAAGTCTATTTTTGGGCCACAGCACAGCAGCTACAAGTTTGGATCAAAACTAGAGTTTTACTTACTCAAATGCTGTGATCTATGACTTTATGGCAAGCTTATAAAATTGCCTACAACTTTCATTTAATCACCAAAAGCCGATTCAACATCTATCCTAGTCAAAACAAGTAAACTTCCCAAGTCTGTGTAGGAATTCCAGAGAGTAAGCATTTTGGGAGACCAACTTTTAACAGTCATAACTCCTAAACCATTTGGCCTATTGACCTGAAATTTTGACACAACCTTGATAAAGAAGTTCTTTACAACTTTGTTATTAACTATTTTCACAACAAACCTCATCTTGCCAATGCAATTCACCAAGTGACTGAACCTATCCAAGACAATCTCTATGATAGAATTATAGAGCAATAATATTTTCACTGCATATAAGCATTCAACATTGGACATCACCAATTGCACCAATAGTTTGTAGACCTTAAATATACTCTAGAAAACATAATGGTCAAGCCCAATTTATTTATTTAAATGTCTTTATTAATTTAATTAGATAATTAGGTGAAATAACAAACATATAACAAATGTGCACAGTAATTTCTCAGAAAATTACTGTAGCTTCCAAGTGCTCCCAATAGGCTACTGTATAAATTTCATACCATTTGAACAGGTATCACATCCTCTACAAAGATGACAAGCTAGCAATGTTTATTTTAGTGAAAATAGTTACCCCTATTGAAAAGTGTCAAGCAACAGATTTAATATTTTTCTTAGCTTCACCATAACACATGAACATCGTACAAAAATTTGCATGAGCCCAAGTTATGGAGTTTTGCCTTATTTATTTTCATTAGAAACTAGCACTTATTTAGGATTAAATAAGAAAACCATATCCAAAATATGACCACTGCAAGTTTAGTATTTTTTCTAGCAAGAGCATATCAACACAAGATCAGCAAAATTGGAATCATAATTTTATCACTTCCCTAGCTCAAGTTATGTATTTTAAAAGATTGCTAACATTTTAAAAGCACTTATTTAACTCCATTTAATTCTCCTAGAAAAATATCAAAAACAGTGCATTTCATATTTTTATCAAATATTACACTTCACGAGGAATCCAACAAAATTTAGTTCACCAAAATTGAAAACTCCTAGCTTAAGATATGATTTTTTTAAATAAGCATTCAAATCTAAAAACATAAATCAGAAATTCAAACCATCACAGACTGACAGCTAGGGCCCACTGGTTAGTGGGACCCACACGTCAGACACACAAAAGCAGAGCATGGTGGTTTATCGGCGAGAGTTCGCTGTCAGTGAGGTTTCCGACGGTAGCATCTACACCACTGCACTCTACACATCGAGCCGCGTTGGTAGGTGTGCTCGGTTTGCCCGGAAGCTCACGAGCACACCAGAAGTAGCTCACCGGCGATAATGGCGAACAACGGTGGTCACGTGGTGGTACACCAACATCCTTCAACCACCATATGCTCAGGTGAGGTGCTCTATAGCTTCATGATAACCTATCGAAGCTAACCTAGGTGGCTAGGGTTCCGGTGATGTGACAGCGAGCTTGGTCCGCGTGCGTGGCCGCACAACGGCGCACGGTGCATGGTGGTGCTCTCACCATCCTGGTGAGATGGTGGCGGGAGAGAGGTCTCCATCATGTCGTTAACTAGACCTAGGGTTACCCTACCGAAGACGCGAGAGGACGGAGGGATACGGTTGAGTAGCTCGACGACGACGAGCTCTAGTGCCACGACGGCAATGGCGGCCACACGTAGAGCGGCGACCCGTTCCAGCACCGACACGCAGTGGTGTCATCCCCAGATTTGGCCTAAGCTACAAGACTGTAACGGGGTGCTGGACCAAAGGAGATGGAGGCGTGTGGGGCAATGGAATGTCTGGGCCATGGTGAGCCATGAGCACAGTGGTGCTCCAGTGATGGCGCGGTGGCGGCAAAGCAAAATACGCCCTTACCCTAGCTCGGCAAGTGGGGCAAGCATGTCATGGTGGAAGAGGTGACGATGGTGGAGCTGCTGGTGAGCTAAATTGGATGGTGGTGCAACGATGGCAGCGAGCGGGCACGGCGGAGCGACGGCGATGGCACGACGGCGCGGTGCTTCGCTTTACTCAGGCACGGGCGAGAGAAGAGCACAGTGTGAGAGTGAAATGATCGAGCAGTAGAGGCGCGCAACTTAACCCTCCGCGCTGGCCTGACCGGCCGGGCCGGCGTCGACGTACGGCCACCACGTGGCACGCCTGGCCTACCCTCGGTCGGCCACTGATAGTGGCGTTGAAACGGCATCAGGTCCGGATGAACGTGACTGACAGAGCTACTTCACGCGATTGTCAATCCTAAACCATTCGTCCTTTGCAAAAACTTCTTTAACAAGAATCTTAGAGCTACACGAGATCTACAACTTTGATTAAATGAGTTCAGTCTAAATCGGTCTAGTTTATAAACTACAACGCGTCAAACACAGGTTCATTGAAACGGTAAACCACCTCAAGACTTACAAAATTTCCAAGTCGAAAACTGTAATTCTATTGCTACTTATGGACTATTTTTGAGCATGCTATGCACCGAATTAGGTCTTACCTAAAAATAAAAGTTGTTACTCTAGTCAAGTACTACAACTTTGCTTAAGGGTGCCTACCATGCAAAGTCTCTAGAGTATAGTTCAACTTAGATCAAACATACAACTTGAAAATGATAACTTACACTATAACCATGATTTAGAGGCCAAATTGGTCCAAGTCATGAATACCAAAGTTATTTCATGTGATATTCTAAACATGTTTAAGGTACTCCTAAGGTCCCACACATATTTTATACATTGGTTACATGTAAACCCTAGCATATGTAAGGCATTTAGTGACAAACACATGTGATATAAGCAATCATATAGATAATATTTGAGATGCTCATGATCATGAATGATCAATGATGCTTGTGCTCATGCAATACCAATGCCAAATGCATACTTAACACCTAGGGTGTTACAGGGCGTGCAGAACGGAGCAGGCGCAGAGCGTGGGGGCGAGTCCAGACGCGGGCCTCGTGCCGGATGTTCGAGCGCTAGTCGTTCCGTTCGCATAATATCATTCTTTGCGACCCCTTCATTATTTATCTTTTTTTTCTCGAATACGCAAAAGATTTGCGTACCTTTTTTATTACGGTCGAAAAGATTTTCGTTTTACAACGACGCGCCGCACTTTCGACGCACAGTGGGACATGATGTGTTACACTTGGCTCGTTCCACCCCTAGCATAGACCAAAGCAATTACTCTCGAACTAAGGGCCTCTTTGGTGGAGCTCCGACGGCTCCGGCTCCGGCACTATAGCAGCACTGTGGCGGAGGCCGGCCAGAGCCTCCAAATCGAAGCTCCTCAGGCTTCCTCCCGTTCGCAGTGTATTTCAGCAGGAGCCGGAGCCCTGGGATGAGGAGCTACAGCATAAAACAGTGCAACACAGTGCCGGATCATAGCTAGGAACTGCATAGTGTTCGCTGATTTGCCTCAGAAGCACCTAGCGTCGCGCTCCTTCCAAAGCTCCTAAGCCACGAGCGAGTAGAGCGAGTCGGCACCCTTCCTCTTGTTTCCGCTCCCCCTTCATTATTTATCGCTGTCTAAGCTTTTAATCAACTTTCGAATCCAACAAGTAATCGAAAAACAATACCGTGTGTCTAGAGAATAGGGATACTAAAAACAATTAAATGGCAATTTGGACCTTTTTCCTGAAAAGAAGACCAAAATAAAACAAAATGGTTAAAATCTGTAAACATAAAATAAAAAATAATCCAGCAAGTGGCCCAAAAACAATACCGTGGTCCCGTTCAGCTTATCCAGAAACCGGCTTGTTCGGCTCGTTTTTTTAGTCGGAACAGTATTTTTCTTTCACAACAATTCAGCCAGAACAATGTTTTTCAGCTAGTTTCAGCCAAGTTTTAGGAAGCCAAACGGGGCCGTGTGTCTAGGCCGGGGCAAAATACTCGATACTCATTACCCACCGAATTACCCAAACTCGGACCCGAATTACCCGATCTCGAGGTACCTAATTCCAATTTCGGATAGTGATTTTAATTACCCGAAAATTGTTTGGGTAATTCGGATAATATCCCCCGATACCCAAAATACCCGAACTACCTTTGTCTTTGTATTTATCATGTGTTATTAGTTGAACACTTTAACTTATAACTTTATTAGAATATAATTCTCTCTATTTGAACCAATGACTATAATATATTATTCTCAACAAATTGTTGTTGAAATTTTATACAAATTGCTACTGAAATTATGTATAGATCGCTACTAAAATTTAGTGTAGTTTGTTGTTTTCTGTAAACCTGAATTATCGGATACCCGAATTTACGAGTAGTGTTTTTTCGGAGCTAATACCAGGTAGCAATTTTTATTACCCGAATTTTGAAGCCCAGGCCTATGTGTGTCTGGAGAAGAAAATATATTTAAAAATAATTAAATAGCTAGGAAGTTGTGATTTTTTTTGAAATCTGAAAACTGAAAAGAAGACCAAAATAAGACAAAAAGATAGAAAATAAAAACAATGCCCCCATGCAGGATCGAACTACAGACCTTCAGTTTACAAGACTGACGCTCTACCACTGAGCTATAGGGGCTGTTGTTATTAAGATGTTTCGATAATTTATTTATTTATTTACTTCCGTTTCTTACCGCTTAGCCTATAGTGCCCGCCGCCTGTTTCTCTCTCGATACTCCTCCCTCCGCGTTTACACCCGCCGCCACTCCTGCCCTGGCGCCGCCGTGACAAGCGTAGCTAGCGAAGGCGATAGCCATGGCGAGCCCTGGACGGATCGAGCTGGACAAGCTGAGCGTCGAGCAGCTCAAGGGGCTCAAGGAGCAGACGGATCTGGAGTTCAACCTCCTCCAGGACAGCCTCACCAAGATCCGCACCGCCGCCACTCGACTCGAGAACGCCTCCGCCGCGCTCCATGACCTATCCCTCCGCCCCCACGGCACGTATCTTCGTACCCCTTCCTCCGATCCCCTTGCTTACCCGTGCCGCTCGTTTCGTTTCCTCTTCCTTTCCGGCGGCCGATTGATGGCTAGGGCGTCGGTGGTTGGTGTGCAGGGAAGAAGATGCTAGTGCCCCTCACTGCGTCCCTCTACGTGCCCGGCTCGCTGGACGACGCCGAGACGGTCCTCGTCGACGTCGGCACGGGTTACTTCATCGAGGTAAGTAGGTAACCTGGCTTGTTCTAGTTGTTTGAGGGCCCTAGTTGTTTTATACATGACTGAAATATTAGTTCAGCTAGAAAACTCTAGATTTGCATGTGGATTTCAACCACTAAAGCTTCTTTGATTGTACCAAAAACACCAGTGGCATTCCGGTATACTTGACGACTGAATAATGGACATCACATTATGAAGTGGAAACTGAATATTGATACTTACAGAAGGAAAAGGTCGGTTGCTAAGTTTCTGTCAGCCTTTCTGACGGAGAAGCTACGGTTATCGGTTACTAGCCTTGCAGGCATCCAGTGATGTCTTCACTCAGCATCTCCAAGAGCTAAAAAATAGTTGCCAAATCCTTGATCATTCCAACTTACGAAAAAGAGTAGCTATCAAAGTTTTTGCATTTCTCCAATAGTTGCCAATAATTGGTTTGTCAAAAATAAATATAAAAAAACAGGCTAAGGGTCGAAAAAACGAGTTAGGTTGAAAAACTGGCACCCAGCCCCACCCTAATCGCCACCAACCAGCAGCCATCCCACAGCTGGGAGCAGCCACTGCCAGCTGATGGCAGCCAGGCCAGCGGCGGCCGCAGCCAGCCAGGACTGACCAGGGGTGGCTGGGGCATGGTGGATTGCCAGGAAAGAGGCAGGCAAAGCAAAAGTGCGTGAGCGATGAAATTTCTTCTGCTCCATGGTGCCAGTTTGCAGATTGGGAGTGCCAATGATAGGACTAGATGCCCTACCGGTGTTACTGCGTAGGTTATAGGGGTGGAAGAGAGGAGGACGTGGTCTGTACTCTCGACGCCGGCGAGGGGCCGTGGCGGCGAGAGCGCGGCGGCTGCTGCTGCAGTCGTAGAATTCCCGCGGTGCTACAGTAGCGAGCGGCACTGTTCACGCGAGACTCAGCAGGAGGCGGCTAGGGTTAGGAAATCCCGGCTCCGACCGGAAGCCAGAAACAATTCTTGTTTCTGCTTGATTAGAACTGATACATGGTTCTCTTTTTATAGAGATGACTCACACCCCTAAGAAATCCCGGCTCCAACCGGAAGCCAGAAACAATTCTTGTTTCTGCTTGATTAGAACTGATACATGGTTCTCTTGTTATAGAGATGACTGACTTGACCCCTAAGAAAATATCCTAACCGAATCAATCTAACATATCTCTTTCCTAACAAACAAACCAATCTAATCTTCACGTGCTACAGTACCACGTGATACAGTACCACGTGGCCCCTGGGCCGGCTCCACTTGCCATAACATGGGCCTACGCCTTGTATAATGGGTGCCGGTCATAACAGCCAAGGGCACGCATAGATGAGGAGTTGGAGAGGGATTTTGCGCAGCGTGGGAAAAAAGAAAAAAAGCAAGCGTGGAACGGGAGTTGTTGGAGATCTGTGTTTTCACCTCTGTGCGCATGCCAAAACTGGTGATTGGGAGCCTTTTTTCCAGCCCCTTGGAGATGCTTTCAGTTATTGCCTCACCGGTGGGATAAATCATTAATTATCTTCGGCATAAATATAAATGTATCCTTTTATGGTTTGGACTGAGTATAATGTCATTTTTATTTTAAACCTATTCGGAGTGATGCACTATGGTAATTAAACAGTATGTCTACTCAATTGTTCCTTTTGTTTGCTGCACAGAAAACCATGGCTCAGGGGAAAGAATACTGTGAAAGGAAAATTAATTTATTGAAGTCAAATTTTGATGAACTGGCTGAGGTACGTTCTTGCAGACTGCTCTGCTCTTGTATACATTGCTATTTCTTCCCATCTGGAGGAGCAAATGCTTCGTTTCGTATTCACTACATGGGTTACTCTTTACTGACAACAGCACTAATTACATGGACATCATATACTTATTTGAATACGAATAGCTCTAGTGTCTTTGCTATACAATGATTTTGATATGAAATTCAAAGCAAATCTTGTATTCTTATAAATTTTCTAACTACTTTGCCAACATTCTATATCCTCAGATTCTTTATTTGACTTTTCTTGACATACCCATAGTATGCTGGGTTGTCTAAGAACAAATTCTTTCACCAACTTTGATGGCCAGTTGGAACTTCGGTTCCTAACATGGGCTATCATATTGTCATCCCTCCAATGTTTCCATATGGTACTCACCATGAGAAATTTGGCAATGCTTTTGAATCATTTTTATGTGTTATAAAAGATATTATGTTACTTATCATGTTACGTGTAGATGCTCAGTCTATTATAGATTATGAATTGGTTCAAAATTGCATATATAAACCTGAACTCGCTACCATAAGATGTTGAAGGTTTTTCTGCATGCTATTACTCTTCCCATAGCCACGATAGGTAATTCCATCTTGTGCATTTTTGTTAAGAACTTAATTTCTGGCAGAGGTCTCTGTGTCTTACACTCTTACTGAGAGAACTTTTGACCAAGGAAATAAACAAACGAAACTGAAACTGGATTGTTTTTTTCTAAAACAGTATAACAACAAAGCCTTTAAGTCCCAAACAAGTTGGGGTAGGCTAGAGTTGAAACCCAGCAGAAGCAATCAAGGTTCAGGCAAGTGAATAGCTGTTTTCCAAGCACTCCTATCTAAGGCTAAGTCTCTGGGTATATTCCATCCTTTCAAGTCTCCTTTTATTGTCTCTACCTAAGTCAACTCCGGTCTTCCTCTGCCTCTCTTCATGTTACTATCTTGACTTAGGATTCCACTACGCACCGGTGCCTCTAGAGGTCTCCGTTGGATAAGTCCAAACCATCTCAACCGGTGTTGGATAAGCTTTTCTTCAACTGGTGCTACCCCTAATTGAAAGGATCAAGATGCCCAAGAGGAGGGGTGAATTGGGCTAATTCTAAATTTTCTTGCAATAATCAAATCCTACGGATAGCCCAATTAACCCCTTGTGCCTAGAAAAGTGTTTATATCAAACTAATGCACAACAACCTCTCAACCTAAGTTCCAAACTTACTCTAGCAAGCAATTCTTATGGAAGTAAAAACAAGTATTGAATTGCTCAAAGTAAATGCTCAAAGTAAGTGCTCAAAGTAAATAGAGAGAGAAAGGAACGCGGCGATGTTTTGCCAAGGTATCGAAGAGTCGCCACTCCCCACTAGTCCTCGTTGGAGCACCCGCGCAAGGGTGTAGCCCCCCCTTGATCCGCGCAAGGATCAAGTGCTCTCTACGGGTTGATTCTTCGACACTCCGTCGCGGCGAATCACCCAAAGCCGCTCACAACTTGAGTGCTCACTTTGGAGATGCTTGCCTCTAGCAAACTTGCTCAATTCCACCTTGAGATGCTCTTTCTCCATCTTGAGCTTCTTGTTCTCTTCCTTGAGAATATCATTGTTCTTCTCCTCCTTGAGTTTCTTGATTTCTTCTTTTAACTTCTCATTCTCAAGAATCACCTTTTTGTCATGATCAAGAGTTTCTAGCACAATGGTGTTGTGACTCTTCATCTCTTCAAGATCTTTCATGAGCTTCTCATTGTTACTCTTGAGCTTGACATACTCATTATAGTCATTGCATTCAACCACTTGCTTGCCCTTGCTATTAGATCCATGCTCAAAGCTTTCATCAATTAAATCATCACATGAGGTAGCTATATCAATCTTAACAACATGGTTAGTAGCATCATGTGGCTCATTTGGTAAGAATTCTTGTGCAATGATAAGGGTATCATAATTGATCTTTAGAGTTGCATATTCATCTTTTAGCTTATTATGACTAGTGATAAGCTCATTGTGTACCCACTCAAGTTTATCATTTTTATCTTTAAGCTCTTTCTTAGAAGATTTGAGCTCCTTGAGTTTGGATGATATAGAATCATTTGTTTCCTTTAGCTCATCATTAGCCTTTTCTAATGTATCACACTTAGCTAAGAGTGAATCATTTTTAGCATCAAGTTTTTCATTTGTAGCTCTACTTTTTTCTAATGATCTTAGTATATTTTCTTAGTATTTTGACAAGATCATCATATGTAGGTGAGTCATCATCATCGCTATCACTATCATCATCACTAGCATGTTCATCATCACTACTATCATCACTCTTAGTTACCTTGCGTTCACCTTTGGCCATAAGGCATAGGTGTGTAGAGGATGATGGCGATGGTGCCGATGAAGATGCAAGATCAATAGCAATGGTGGCCACCTTTTCATCGTCACTATCATCATCGGATGATCCACTTGATGAATCAATGTCCGTGAGCCAATCACCGACAATATAGGCCTTGCCACTCTTCTTCTTCTTGTAGAACTCTCTCTTTTTGCCATCTCTCTTCTTGTATGGCTTATTCTTCTTCTTTTCATCTTCATCACTTGAATCATCTTTCTTGCCCTTGTTCTTGAACTTGTCTTTCTTGGGCTTTGTGCATTGATGAGCTAGATGACCAAGTTCGCCATAATTGTAGCAATCCATCTCGGAGATTGGCTTTCTTCTTGAGCTAGTGAAGAACTTCTTTTTCTTGCCATCAAACTTGATGCCACTCTTGTTTAGCCTTTTTAGCATCTTGGTGGTCTTTTTCACCATGAGGGCAAGGCTTTCTTCATTATCTTCATCACTTGAGCTCTTATACTCAAGTCTTGCTTTGCCCTTGTCTTGGCTAGCTTTGAATGCTAAGTCCTTCTCTTTCTTCTTTGTAGAGGATGAGCCATCTTGTGGTGTGATGTGCATGTACATCTCATAAGCATTGATCTTTCCCAAGATTTGTGTCGGTGTAGCGGTGGAAAGATCACCTTGATGTAGCACGGTCACAATGTGCCCATATTTGTCAATGGGGAGGACACTCAAGATTTTTCTCACAACGTCGGATGGTGACATTTGAGTGAGTCCAAGCCCATTGACTTCCTCTACAAGAACATTTAATCGAGAATACATCTCATTAGCACTTTCTTTGGGAAACATCTCAAAAGAATTTAGCTTTTTAATCACAAGATGATAGCGTTCCTCACGCTCACTCTTGGTTCCCTCGTGGAGTGCACAAACGTCCGACCATAGTGCATGGGCGTCTTTGTGGTTCCTTACACGATTAAACACATCTTTGCAAAGGCCTCTAAAGATGGTGTTGCGAGCCTTTGCATTCTATTTTTCATAATTCACTTCATCGCCTTGAAGTTGTGCGGCATTCCTAGGTGCTGGGAACCCTTGAGAGGCGGCTTTAAGAATTCCAACATCTAGAGCTTCTAAGTAAGCCTTCATGCGGATTTTCCAATATGGAAAATCATCTCCCTCAAAGATAGGAGGTGGTCCATCCCCGTGAGACATCTTGCTCTAAGCGATTAAGCTTAAAAACGTGAGCACGAGGCTCTGATACCAATTGAAAGGATCAAGATGCCCAAGAGGGGGGGTGAATTGGGCTAATTCTAAATTTTCTTGCAATAATCAAATCCTACGGATAGCCCAATTAACCCCTTGTGCCTAGAAAAATGTTTATATCAAACTAATGCACAACAACCTCTCAACCTAAGTTCCAAACTTACTCTAGCAAGCAATTCTTATGGAAGTAAAAACAAGTATTGAATTGCTCAAAATAAGTGCTCAAAGTAAATAGAGAGAGAAAGGAACGCGGCGATGTTTTACCGAGGTATCGGAGAGTCGCCACTCCCCACTAGTCCTCGTTGAAGCACCCGCGCAAGGGTGTAGCTCCCCCTTGATCCGCGCAAGGATCAAGTGCTCTCTACGGGTTGATTCTTTGACACTCCGTCGCGGTGAATCACCCAAAGCCGCTCACAACTTGAGTTGGGTCACCCACAAGCTCCGCCGGGTGAACACCAAACTCCCAATCACCACCAAGCCGTCTAGGTGATAGCGATCACCAAGAGTAACAAGCACGAACTCTCACTTGACCACGCGAAGCCTAATGAGAAGATGGATGCACACTTCGCTACTCTTGATTTGCTAGTGAGGCTACTCTCTTGGATTCTCAAATCACAAACACCTCACTAGGACCTTGCTCTTCTTGGCACTCACAAACGTGTTTCTCAGCTGTTGGAATGAGCAAAAGATGCTCCACTCACGAGTAGAGCTTCTATTTATAAGCCAGCCTGAAAAACGAACCGTTATGAGCCTCTGCGGGATGATCGGACGCTTCGGTCGTGATGACCGGACGCTCCGGTCAGTTCAACCCGTGAACCAGTTTTCAAGTGATGACCGGACGCTGTCAGGGTCCGGTCAGTACCGACCGGACGCGTCCGGTCGCTCTTGGATGCTTACTGTAAACGACCGGACGCTGGATACACAGGGTCCGGTCACACTGACCGGACGCGTCCGGTCACTCTTTCCCAAGTCTGGACCCTTACTGGAGTCGACCGGACGCTGTCCCTCAGCGTCCGGTCACATGACCTCCCAGCGTCCGGTCACACCAGACTTGATCTTCACGGTCAAATGAACTGACCGGACCCTGTGGCCAGCGTCCGGTCGCACCGGAGCCAGCGTCCGGTCAGTGTTTGACCCTCCATTCACTTCCAACTTCCGAACATATGTGAATGAAGTTTGCTCCAAAAGATCTTAGGCATTCATAGGAGCTACCTAGAGCTAGTTTAAATAAGTGTGCACCACACCTAACTCACTAGACTCAACAAGGTCAAGCTACCCGTTCATACCCCCCTTCATAGTACGGCCAAAGGAAAAAACAAAGTCCTAAACTACTCTAAGTGTCTCTACAACTCCAATCGACACTTAGAACTAGTTATCCTTAACCTTGTCGTCCAACCTTTGAAAACCGAAACGATTTCCATCGTAGGGGCATGACAACCTCGATTGCCCAATCGATCTCCATTACCATGACCTAACTTAATTGTCTCTGCAAAACACACGTTAGTCATAGTAATCTTATATTGACATTAATCACTGAAATCCAATTAAGAGCCTAGATGCTTTCAATCTCCCCCTTTTTTGTGATTGATGACAATACCACCTCGAGTATGTTATGGAGTGAGGTTTTTGACGGACTTGGTTCATATAAGCTTTTACCAATGAGAACAAAAGAGTTAGTCACGCTTATATGACCCAAGCCAACACAATGTACTCAAAGAATATGAATTAAGCATGAGTACTAATAATAAAGCTCATTTGCTTCGAAGTATAAACGCGGAAGCAAAAGCAAATGAGCATTCCACAAATGATATGACATATAGATAAAGCAAAGTAGAAATCACACATGTCAAATATCACAATCACATAGATAGCACTATCACATATATATATATAATAGTATGCATGAAAGTAAACACACGAATGCATAAGTAATAGTGTATCACACAAATAAAACTCCAAATGTATATAATAAGCTAATACTAGATAACTAGCTCCCCCTGAAACTTGCTCCCCCTAAGTCTACATACTCAAACCCTCTCCCCCTTTGGCGTCAAACACCAAAACCTAAGGGTCGGTCGGCGGGGCTGCAGCGGACGAGTCGGGCGCTGAAGTACGTGGAGCAAGATGGAACTAGGCGTCATCATCATCTGACCCTGAGCTCTGAACTGACTGACCCTCTGAAGCAGGAAGTGTCGCTGAAGCGGTCTGGGTCTGAGCTGGGGCTGGTGCTGCCTGTGAAGCCGCAAGTATGTCTGTCGTAGGATCTGACGAGGCGACAGACGAGGGGAGCCTCTGAGTAGTCATGATAGCTGGAGCTGCTGTAGACGGATCGACAGTATGCATGTGAGGCGGAGTAGGCATGCCAGTCAACTCGCTGAAAGATGCTCCAAGACTCCTGGAGACGGACGACTCAGGCACGAATAGTGAGAAAGTCTGCTCTGGTGAGAAACCCGTGTGATAAGGAGTGAACTGCGGGGCTACACCAGGTGAGGCTAACCACTGGGACACCTGTACAGGAGGTGACGGAAACTGAGCTGGAGGCTGTCCCTGACTCTGAAGTCCGATGGGCTGTACTGCTGGAGTCGTCGAAGTGGTAGGAGGCTGTGCAAGCTGGGGCGAAGTCTGTGGCAGTGGGATCCCAATGGCTGTCACTACATGCTGCATGAATCCCATGAGCTGCTGCTGCATAAGTAACTGCTGGTGCTGAAGGAGCTGCTGCTGCCGCTGAAATTCGTCCTGACGAGCCTGAAACTGTGCGAAGTTTGTAGCTATCTCCTGTGCTTGTCGTGTCTGATCCTGCTGCATCCGCTCAAGAATAGCAATGAGAACGGGGTCTGTCTGTGGAGCAAGTGGAGCAGAACTGGAGCTACCTGCCTCTGCATCGTGTCTGCGTGGAGGCATCTGAGGTATAGGCTGGTAGTCATCGTCGGAGCTGTCACTGTACTCACTCACCTCCTGCTGTGCCTCGAGCTCCTCCTCAGTGGCTGCAATCCCTCTGATGATCTCATCCTGCTGAGCTGCGGACTCTGGCACGTCGGGACGACGGCTAGGCTGTCTGGGTGCCAGAGGAGTGGCGTGTCTGATCCTCTGTGACAGGTTGTAAGCTGTGAACTCTGTAGTGGCACCTGTATACTCATCCATCATGCCAGGGGGCTTATCAATCACAACTCTGCGGATGAGAAACGTGATCCAGTGAGCATAGGGAAGCTGCCTGCGACCCTTGAATCCCTCAGCTATAGTATCCTCCATCTCTGAAAGAAGGAGGTCCCAGATGTCAAACACTGTCATCTGCATGATGGCATTGAGAAGCCAGAGCTGTAAGCGAGTCAGGCCCTCCCTGTATCCCAACCTGGAAAGCAGTGTCCTCCTGATGATGGCCTCTAGTATCCTCGCTGTAGGAGTCAAGTCACTGGGGTTCCTGCTCGACTCCTCACCAAAAGGCTCCTTGAAGCAATGCCGCACTAAATCTGTAGGGGGCACCTGCCCTCCATGAGGACGCCTGAGAGGCCCCTGCTGTCCATAGCAAACCTCATGCATCTTTACAGGCTGCTCCTGTAGTCTTAGTATCTCCCTGGCTCTGCCACTAGTCACTCTGTAGTCTTTGCCGTTGAAGGCAAAGTGAATGAATCTGTGATGAGGATCGATGTAGAGCGAGGCATAAAACTGACGAACCCAAGAAGGTACATATATCCCTGTCTGTCCAATCAGATCTGACAGTCCTGGCAAATATGACAAGTATTGCCGAATGCCCTCTCCGGCAGCTGCCACAATGGACTCTATCTGACAGACCCTCTGTGATCTGAACACTGCCCCACTGTTGAGATATGCATTGTAGAAATCCTCCTGCAGTGGCGTGTAGAACCCCTCAGCTGCTCTCTCATCCCTCCTCGGAGGAAATCAAACCTCAAACTCAACAAACCGCAGCTGCTGAACCTGCCTGGCTGTAGCGGCCCTCAAGTCGAGGTGAACCACTGAAGGCGGACCCTGTGGTCTAGGCGGAGGGCGTGAACCCCTGCGCTGTGTAACAGGCCTCGGTGGAACTGCAGCACTGGTACGACTCGAGCGGCGTAGCTGAGGTGCCGGCTCGGTCTCCTGACTCTCCTGAGTCTCCTGGGCTGGCTGAGGCTCTGCTGGTGGGGGCTGCTGCTGTGCTGACGGACCCTCCTCAATGGCAACCCGTTGTCCTGCAAGCGTGGCAGTCCCGGCTGGACTACCGTGACGACGCTCAACCTCCTCAATTGCAGCTCTGACTGCGGGTGAAACTGGCTGATCTGCAATGACAACTCCGCTGCGGGTACCACCTCTCTCGGCACGCTCTGCGGCCTCTGCAACAGCTGCTGCTCTCGCTGTCTCTGCGTCGGGGTACTTTCGCTTCTTGGATGTTACCTGCTTGGTTGACTTGCCTTTAGATCCGGCTGGCTGGCGAGGCGGGGGCCTCCTATCATCATCACCTGGGCCACCACTAACATTCTTGGTGCGAGCCATCTGAACTGACAAGATGGTGAACTGCCGCTGATGAAGATCAACTGTCAAACTGCCGCTTTCGAGGCTTGGCCTCGATCCTTACTCGCGAGCTTGGCTCCGAGTTGACTGCCAACTGCCAGACGAAACACAACGGAACCGACTCGTTGCACGATAGAATAGATGGATATACAAATAAATATCATATGTCTAATAGATGCGAAACCCTAGCAGAGAAAGCAATTTAGATGCGAAATTGAATCGAATGGCTTTCTACCTGACGACCAGCGAACCGAGAAGAGATAAGATATCACGCGGGGGATCCTCGGAATCGGGCTAGGGTTAGGTCAAATGCCCTGAATGCAATGGGGAATCAGTGCATTTAGAATTGATCTAGGTCACAATTGAAGATCAAAATTGAAACGCAAAACTCGCCTTACCAAACAATGGGAGGATAGGGCAAGAGCACTTGGCGAAGATTTGCAGCCTTGGCAACGGTGGAACGACGAGCTTGGGCGCGAAGAGGCCGGCGAGGAGCTGAGCAGGCGTGGTGGCGCGCGGGACGGCGGTGCTCCGAGATGAGCTGGCGCGGGGCTCGGTGGCGCGCTAGGCCGGGGCGCGAGGCTCGGCTGCGGGCTCAGGGAGGCTGCGGCGGCGCGGCTAGGCAGGGGCACGGAGGCGCGGGCGCGAGGTGAGGCGCGAGGAGGCGGCGGCGCAACCGTGCGGCGGCTCGGGCTGCGGCGGCGACTTGGGCGCGGGTCACGGCGGCGCTGGTTAGGTCAGGGAAGAAAAACTCGAAGGCCCGTATAAATAATCCCCCAAACCGTGACAGAAAAGGAAACCGAAAAAGGGTCCTGAAGACGCGCGAAATCCACTGACCGGACGCTCCGGTGGTAGCGACCGGACGCTACCACCCAGCGTCCGGTCGATTCCAGAGAGGTCCAAATCCTCTGGAATTGGGACCGGACGCGTCCGGTGGTCCATGACCGGACGCAGGCAGGGTCCGGTCAGTACAATTTGATCTTCCTCCGATCGACTGGACGCTAAACCCTTTCTGACCGGACACACAGACGCAGCGTCCGGTCACTCCTTCAACAGCAATTCACCTCCTGTGAACTGACCGGACGCTGGACAGCAGCGTCCGGTACAGCGTCCGGTACACCTTTTCCAGCAAATCTTCAAACTTCCTTCGCGCTGCCTGTTCCCAATCAAGTCCCAACTTGAAAAAGATCCAAATAAACACCAATTGGGACTGATGTGAGTGACCTCTCTCAAACCCTCATTTTTTTTTCAAAATATCTTGCCTTAGGCTATAATTCTTTTTAAGAAAATAGGCAACAAGAGAGCAAATGGAACAAAACGACAAAACAACATTCATGCATATGTAATACTTGAAAGTAAATCTAGTTGCTTGTCAAGTTTGATCCAAGGTTAAGCTTCTTCACACGTTTTTTGGCGGTTATCTTAACCATGTTAGACAAGCCCTATATGCATTTTCACAAATTAAACATGTTGTATATTACAATGAATGCAAGGGACAACACAAGCTCAAATTTTTGTGAAGTTACTAAAATCAAGTATATTGAGCTCGTTCCGCAATCTACAAAATGTAGCATCATCTAGCGGTTTAGTGAAGATATCCGCTAATTGATTTTTGGATCTTACACCTTCTAGTGATATATCATTTTTAGCTACATGATCTCTTAGAAAGTGATGGCGGATATCTATATGCTTGGTGCGAGAGTGTTGAATCGGATTATTAGCAAGTTTTACCGCACTTTCATTGTCGCACAAAAGAGGTACTTTCTCTAGAACTACTCCATAGTCTAATAAAGTTTGTTTCATGTATAATATTTATGCACAACAAGCACCCGCGGCAATGTATTCCGCTTCGGCGGTGGACAAAGCCACACTATTTTGTTTCTTGGAGGACCAAGACACAAGTGATCTATCAAGCAAATGGCACCTTCTGGATGTGCTCTTTCTATCAACTTTGCATCCGGCGTAATCCGAATCGGAATAGCCAATTAATTCAAATAAAGCTCCTTTGGGATACCAAAGGCCAATGCTTGGCGTGTGCTTAAGATACCTAAGGATTCTTTTTACGGCAATTAAATGTGTTTCCTTAGGACTAGCTTGAAATCTAGCACACATACACACACTAAACATGATGTCGGGTCTAGATGCGGTTAAATATAACAAGCTACCAATCATAGAACGGTAGAGAGTTTGATCAACCGAGTTACCTCCCTCATCTAGGTCGAGATGTTCATTGGTAGGCATTGGGGTCTTGATTAGCTTACATTCATCCATCTTGAATCTCTTGAGAAGATCTTTTGTGTATTTCTCTTGAGAGATGAAGATGCCTTCTTTCATTTGCTTGACTTGAAAACCAAGAAAGAATGTAAGCTCACCAATCATTGACATCTCGAACTCCTTAGACATCAATTCACCAAATTCTTTGCATGAGTCTTCATTTGATGATCCAAAGATGATATCATCAACATAGACTAGTTCATTAATAAAGCCATTTAAGAATGCACTTTTCACATCCATTTGATATAGTTTCATTTCAGGATGTGATGCATATGCAAGAAGGATACGGATGGCTTCTAATCTTGCAACCGGTGCAAAGGTTTCTCCAAAATCTAAACCTTCAACTTGAGAGAACCCCTTTGCAACTAGTCTTGCCTTGTTCCTCACAACAACACCTTGATCATCTTGCTTGTTGCGGAATACCCACTTTGTTCCAATGACTCTTGCATCTTTTGGTCGCTCTTCAAGATTTCAAACTTCATTGCGGGTGAAGTTGTTCAACTCTTCATGCATGGCATTGATCCAATTCCGATCTTTAAGAGCTTCTTCTACCTTGGTAGGCTCATAGCAAGAGACAAAAGAGTGATGAGCAATAAATGAGGTAAGTTTTTGAGATCTAGTCATCACCCCTTTTGTTGGACTCCCTATGATGAGATCTTGTGGATGATCTTGTAGGAGAGGTGTATTTCTTTTATTGACCACTTGAGGAGGAGGTTGTGGAGCATCAACATCTTGTGCTTGTACCACCATTTGCTCATGGGAGATATGAGTATTTTCATTTTCTACTCTCCCAACTTTATCACCATCTTGTGGTACATTTGATGAAGAAGGTTGGTTAATAACTTGTACATCATCTTCATCATCTTTTGGCTTGATGTCTCCCACTGGAATATTCTTCATAGCCTCCCTCAATGGTTCATCACCTACATCATCAAGATTCTCATGTGCTCCTTGGGAGCCGTTAGATTCATCAAATTCCACATCATATGTTTCTTCAACCAAGCCGGTGGCATGATTAAATACTCTATATGCTTTGGACTTCAATGAGTAACCAACAAGAAAACATATATCACAACGCCTTTGAAACTTCCCTAAGTGTTGCCGCTTCTTGTAGATGTAGCACTTGCAACCAAATACCCTAAAGAAGGAGACGTCCGGCTTTTTCCCATTGAGCAACTCATATGGTGTCTTAACAAGGAACTTTTGAAGAAATAGGCGGTTGGATGCATAACATGCGGTGTTGATTGCTTCCGCCCATAGAGCTTCGGGAGTGTTGTACTCATCTAGCATTGTCCTTGCAAGAGTGATCAAAGTCCGGTTCTTCCTCTCAACTACACCATTTTGTTGAGGAGTGTAGGTAGCGGAGACTTCATGTTTGATTCCAACTTCATCACAATAAGCTTCTATGTTTGTGTTGTCAAACTCTTTGCCATTGTCACTTCTTATCTTCTTGAGCTTCACTTCAAATTCATTTTGTGCTCTCTTGGCAAACTTCTTGAAACAAGATGCAACTTTGGATTTGTCATGAAGGAAGAACACCCATGTATATCTTGAATAGTCATCCACAATCACAAGACAATAGAGATTTCCTCCCAAACTCTTGTATGTTGGTCCAAATAAATCCATGTGTAGGAGTTCTAGCACTCTTGTAGTTGACATGAAAGCTTTGGTTGGATGAGTGTTTGCAACTTGCTTGCTGGCTTGACATGCACTACAAAGCTTGTCCTTCTCAAACTTCACATCCTTCAACCCTCTCACCAAATCATTTTTCAAAAGCTTCTTGAGTGAGCTCATCACAACATGAGCAAGTCTTCTATGCCATAGCCACCTAAGTGTTGTTTTGGTAAATAGGCAAGTCTTCAAGTTTGCATCTTCGGATGTGAAGTCAACTAGATATAAGTTGTTGTATCTAAATCCATTGAATATCACTTGATTGTCATCTACCTTGGATACAACAACCCCCTTCTCGGTGAATAAGCATTGAAAGCCAAGATCACACAATTGCCCAACGGATAGCAAGTTGAAGCTCAATGAAGCAACATAGAGCATATTTGAGATGGAATGATCATTTGATATTGCCACTTTGTCCAATCCTTTGACCTTGCCCTTTGAATTATCTCCAAATGTTATTTTCTCTTGTCCATCTATCTCTTCATCTAGTGAGGTGAACATACGAGGATCACCGGTCATATGTTGAGTGCAACCACTATCAATAACCCAATGACTTCTACCGGTCTTGTAGTTCACCTACACACAAGAGATTCAAGCTTTAGGGATCCAAGTTTGTTGAGGGCCCTTCATCTTCTCAACAAGTGACTTCGCCACCCAAATTTTCTTAGGCCTACTCTTGTTGGGGGGACCTAAGAACATGACTTTCATTTTTTCACTCGAATTTTTTCTAAGCATGTAGTGAGCATTGAAAGCAAAGGGTCTAGCATGCTTGGGCAAGGGTTGTGGTGGTGGAGTTTAACACTCATGAGCAAAATGGCCTTCTTGTCCATATTCAAAACATTTCTTTGGCTTTGGCTTTGGCTTTGATTGTTGGTATTGAGCTTGAGCCTTCTTCTTCTCTACACTTGCCATATATCCAATGCCACTTCTATCCATCTTCATGACGGTATTCATGAGTAGCTCACTTTGGAGATGCTTGCCTCTAGCAAACTTGCTCAATCCCACCTTGAGATGCTCTTTCTCCATCTTGAGCTTCTTGTTCTCTTCCTTGAGAATATCATTGTTCTTCTCCTCCTTGAGTTTCTTGATTTCTTCTTTTAACTTCTCATTCTCAAGAATCACCTCTTTGTCATGATCAAGAGTTTCTAGCACAATGGTGTTGTGACTCTTCATCTCTTCAAGATCTTTCATGAGCTTCTCATTGTTACTCTTGAGCTTGACATACTCATTATAGTCATTGCATTCAACCACTTGCTTGCCCTTGCTATTAGATCCATGCTCAAAGCTTTCATCAATTAAATCATCACATGAGGTAGCTATATTAATCTTAACAACATGGTTAGTAGCATCATGTGGCTCATTTGGTAAGAATTCTTGTGCAATGATAAGGGTATCATAATTGATCTTTAGAGTTGCATATTCATCTTTTAGCTTATTATGACTAGTGATAAGCTCATTGTGTACCCACTCAAGTTTATCATTTTTATCTTTAAGCTCTTTCTTAGAAGATTTGAGCTCCTTGAGTTTGGATGATATAGAATCATTTGTTTCCTTTAGCTCATCATTAGCCTTTTCTAATGTATCACACTTAGCTAAGAGTGAATTATTTTTAGCATCAAGTTTTTCATTTGTAGCTCTACTTTTTCTAATGATCTTAGTATATTTTCTTAGTATTTTGACAAGATCATCATATGTAGGTGAGTCATCATCATCGCTATCACTATCATCATCACTAGCATGTTCATCATCACTACTATCATCACTCTTAGTTACCTTGCGTTCACCTTTGGCCATAAGGCATAGGTGTGTAGAGGATGATGGCGATGGTGCCGATGAAGATGCAAGATCAATAGCAATGGTGGCCACCTTTTCATCGTCACTATCATCATCGGATGATCCACTTGATGAATCAATGTCCGTGAGCCAATCACCGACAATATAGGCCTTGCCACTCTTCTTCTTCTTGTAGAACTCCCTCTTTTTACCATCTCTCTTCTTGTATGGCTTATTCTTCTTCTTTTCATCTTCATCACTTGAATCATCTTTCTTGCCCTTGTTCTTGAACTTGTCTTTCTTGGGCTTTGTGCATTGATGAGCTAGATGACCAAGTTCGCCACAATTGTAGCAATCCATCTCGGAGATTGGCTTTCTTCTTGAGCTAGTGAAGAACTTCTTCTTCTTGCCATCAAATTTGATGCCACTCTTGTTTAGCCTTTTTAGCATCTTGGTGGTCTTTTTCACCATGAGGGCAAGGCTTTCTTCATCATCTTCATCACTTGAGCTCTTATACTCAAGTCTTGCTTTGCCCTTGTCTTGGCTAGCTTTGAATGCTAAGTCCTTCTCTTTCTTCTTTGTAGAGGATGAGCCATCTTGTGGTGTGATGTGCATGTACATCTCATGAGCATTGATCTTTCCCAAGATTTGTGTCGATGTAGCGGTGGAAAAATCACCTTGATGTAGCACGGTCACAATGTGCCCATATTTGTCAATGGGGAGGACACTCAAGATTTTTCTCACAACGTCGGATGGTGACATTTGAGTGAGTCCAAGCCCATTGACTTCCTCTACAAGAACATTTAATCAAGAATACATCTCATTAGCACTTTCTTTGGGAAACATCTCAAAAGAATTTAGCTTTTTAATCACAAGATGATAGCGTTCCTCACGCTCACTCTTGGTTCCCTCGTGGAGTGCACAAACGTCCGACCATAGTGCATGGGCGTCTTTGTGGTTCCTTACACGATTAAACACATCTTTGCAAAGGCCTCTAAAGATGGTGTTGCGAGCCTTTGCATTCTATTTTTCATAATTCACTTTATCGCCTTGAAGTTGTGCGGCATTCCTAGGTGCTGGGAACCCTTGAGATGCGGCTTTAAGAATTCCAACATCTAGAGCTTCTAAGTAAGCCTCCATGCGGATTTTCCAATATGGAAAATCATCTCCCTCAAAGATAGGAGGTGGTCCATCCCCGTGAGACATCTTGCTCTAAGCGATTAAGCTTAAAAACATGAGCACGAGGCTCTGATACCAATTGAAAGGATCAAGATGCCCAAGAGGGGGGGTGAATTGGGCTAATTCTAAATTTTCTTGCAATAATCAAATCCTACGGATAGCCCAATTAACCCCTTGTGCCTAGAAAAGTGTTTATATCAAACTAATGCACAACAACCTCTCAACCTAAGTTCCAAACTTACTCTAGCAAGCAATTCTTATGGAAGTAAAAACAAGTATTGAATTGCTCAAAGTAAGTGCTCAAAGTAAATAGAGAGAGAAAGGAACGCGGCGATGTTTTGCCGAGGTATCGGAGAGTCGCCACTCCCTACTAGTCCTCGTTGGAGCACCCGCGCAAGGGTGTAGCTCCCCCTTGATCCGTGCAAGGATCAAGTGCTCTCTACGGGTTGATTCTTTGACCCTCCGTCGCGGCGAATCACCCAAAGCCGCTCACAACTTAAGTTGGGTCACCCACAAGCTCCGCCGGGTGAACACCAAACTCCCAATCACCATCAAGCCGTCTAGCTGATGGCGATCACCAAGAGTAACAAGCACGAACTCTCACTTGACCACGCGAAGCCTAATGAGAAGATGGATGCACACTTCGCTACTCTTGATTTGCTAGTGAGGCTACTCTCTTGGATTCTCAAATCACAAACACCTCACTAGGATCTTGCTCTTCTTGGCACTCACAAACGTGTTTCTCAGCTGTTGGAATGAGCAAAAGATGCTCCACTCACGAGTAGAGCTTCTATTTATAAGCCAGCCTGAAAAACGAACCGTTATGAGCCTCTACGGGATGACCGGACGCTCCGGTCGTGATGACCGGACGCTCCGGTCAGTTCAACCCGTGAACCAGTTTTCAAGTGATGACCGGACGCTGTCAGGGTCCGGTCAGTACCGACCGGACGCGTCCGGTCGCTCTTGGATGCTTACTGTAAATGACCGGACGCTGGATACACAGGGTCCGGTCACACTGACCGGACGCGTCCGGTCACTCTTTCCCAAGTCTGGACCCTTACTGGAGTCGACCGGACGCTGTCCCTCAGCGTCCGGTCACATGACCTCCCAGCGTCCGGTCACACCAGACTTGATCTTCACGGTCAAATGAACTGACCGAACCCTGCGGCCAGCGTCCGGTCGCACCGGAGCCAGCGTCCGGTCAGTGTTTGACCCTCCATTCACTTCCAACTTCCGAACATATGTGAATGAAGTTTGCTCCAAAAGATCTTAGGCATTTATAGGAGCTACCTAGAGCTAGTTTAAACAAGTGTGCACCACACCTAACTCACTAGACTCAACTAGGTCAAGCTACCCGTTCATACCCCCCTTCATAGTACGGCCAAAGGAAAAAACAAAGTCCTAAACTACTCTAAGTGTCTCTCCAACTCCAATCGACACTTAGAACTAGTTATCCTTAACCTTGTCGTCCAACCTTTGAAAACCGAAACGATTTCCATCGTAGGGGCATGACAACCTCAATTGCCCAATCGATCTCCATTACCATGACCTAACTTAATTGTCTCTGCAAAACACACATTAGTCATAGTAATCTTGTATTGACATTAATCACCGAAATCCAATTAGGGGCCTAGATGCTTTCACTAATCTATCACGTATATCATCGTTCCGAACTCGATCCCTTCTTGTATGACCGCAAATCCAACGCAGCATACTCATTTCCGTGACACTTATCTATTGAACATGTCGTCTTTTCGTAGGCCAACATTCTGCACCATACAACATAGCAGGTCTAATCGCCTTCCTATAAAACTTGCCTTTTAGCTTCTGTGGTACCCTTTTGTCACATAGGACACCAGATGCTTGGCGCCACTTCATCCACCCTGCTTTCATTCTATAGCTAACATCTTCATCAATATCCCCGTCTCTCTGTAGCATTGATCTTAAATATCGAAAGGTATCCTTCCTAGGCACTACTTGACCTTCCAAACTAATATCTTCTGAGTAGTAGTGCCGAAGTCACATCTTATATACTCAATTTTAGTTCTACTGAGTCTAAAACCTTTGGACTCCAAAGTCTCCCGCCATAACTCCAGTTTCTGATTCACTCCTGTCCGACTTTCATCAACTAGCACTACATCGTCCGCGAAAAGCATACACCAAGGGATGTCCCCTTGTATGTCCCTTGTGACCTCATCCATCACTAAGGCAAACAGATAAGGCTCAAAGCTGACCTTGATGTAGTCCTATCTTAATCGGGAAGTTATCCGTGTCTTCATCACTTGTTCGAACACTAGTCACAACATTGTTGTACATGTCCTTAATGAGCCCGGTGTACTTCGTTGGGACTTTATGTTTGTCCAAAGCCCACCACATAACATTCCTTGGTATTTTTCTAAAACAGTAGCAACATAAATTATTATATGATGATTGAGCACACAGTACATTTTACTACTATACTAGAATCACATTTACTCGACTTATCCCCTGTCCTTGAGACAGAATACCACGTAGCTCAGTGTGATGTGCGTGATATATTTTGAGTTAATGAAGCATTGCTTGTAGGTGATATTGAGAAGTTGGATATTTGCTATTTGCAATGCAATTAAATCCTGAATGCAGTAGAATGATCTGTCTAAGAAGATAAACATTCTGTGCTTCGTGTAGGTGGCTACAAAAAAGAAAGCCATAGCGGAGGATATGGCTATGCTACTACAAGCCAAGCTGAGGCAAGCATCACCTGGCCCAAATTCATGAGAGCTGGATGCACACCTTGTGTGATTCCTTGTTGGATGAATGTATCGTTTAGTTTGTGGCATCAAGGGAACACAGGGTTGTCATGGTGGCAGGGTCATGGATAATTTGTTAACATGCCGCATCAAACATCATATAGAGTAAGGAGTAATTTGGACGTTGGTCTCGAGCACGCATAGATTGTTTTTTTTTTTTTTGGCTTCTTTTGTCGCACAGCAGTCATTGTATGGTCATCATTACTGTGCCTCCAATGGTTGATTTTGCTTCTATTGCTGCCCAATGGTTGATTTTGTTTCTATTGCTGCCCATTGAACTTTCATGAGCTTGTCTGGCTTATGGGTGGGACCAAGCATTGTTCCATTGTGGGTGCAGGTAGTTGATTTCGTGAGAAATTTGCACGACTGTTTCAGATGATTTTGGAATGTGATTACTGTACATATATGAGTACAACTTCCAGCGGTATGTAGGACGGTCCAGCCACGCCTGGAAACTGCGTATCCTTTGCTTTCTTCGCAACTGCAACAACAAACTTCTAATGAACTAGCCACGCAACATTCAACCCAAGAAAATCCTCATATTTGGTCAAATTCTAGACTATGCTACGTTTGGTTGATAAGCCATGGCTGAAAGTCCTCTTGGCTGATTTGTTGTGAGAAAAAAATATTATTCGTTGGTTGAAAAAGTACGACTTATAAGCCAAACGAATAGTGTGTGTATCCATCGTGTAATGCCAAAATCTCTAATATCTCCGCTCAGGACAATTCATATGTAACATAACCTCAAGTACAAGCCATGTAATGACACAGCCATCCTACGTCACCTAAACAAAGCCGGCGTCTCTCGCCGTGGCTGAAAAAGGAAAAAGGAACCCTGCGACGCAGGCTCCTCTTGCCTCCAGAAAACCTTCAGTGAGTGGAGACAATGGAAGGTGCCATGAAGATAACTGTTGCTCTCTTTTGTCTGGTTAAAAGATGATGCAGTTCTCTAGCCCTTCGAGGAAGAGTCCGGCAGAGCGCATACAAAGGTGATCTCCTGCTGGCTCTCATCTTAGCCGGTAAGTAGGGTGTGAATCGAACTTCCAGCAGCTGCTCTTTTCTTCGACTGAAATTCCATTGTTAGGACAATGGTTAAAGCATGCACATGACATGACAAGTTCAGGGAGTATGAATTTGGCATAGGCAGGCACCTTTGCATTGTTGAAGAGGTCATCTGCAATGGCTTCCATTTGTTTCCGCTGCTTCTCCTCCCGCATGAAATCGGTCAATGTGCCACGTTCGTAGTCAGATTCTCTGCAGAAATAAAACAAACTCATTGAAGTTTTGTGTCTAATTATCAATAACCTTTCAAAATTCACTGGAAGCCTTTTGAACTCTTGCCTGTATGGTTCCCGCGCAAATGGAACAAGGTCCTTGAAGCTGTTTCCAGACACTGTTTCCCTCTAAAGCAAAAGGTCAGAGGCCCATAAGTAAACAAGCTCACATTCAGTTACTTGTGCCAAAAAGGATTTATACACACAATTGCTATATATATCATACCTTCCTGAAACGTTTGAAGTTAACACCTCCAACTTCTGTTGGTGTAGCAGGAGCTGACTGAGGGAAGCTTCTGACAACCAGATTCTGACTAAATATGACATCAGAAGCCCCATCCCTGCTGGTGTCCAAATTCTCATCCCTGGGTGCCTTGTTGAAAATGCGAGCATCCTCATCTCTGGCTGTGGACCTATACATTGCTGTTTTCTCTATGACCTTCACATCCTCCTCAATAGGTTTCAAATCTTCAACTTTCTCTGGGTATTTTGGGTGAATAACATTACCCTTTGTTGCACTGATACTTACAGCAACTTCATTGGTTATATTTGTGATTTCCTTTTCGTCATCAGAGATATTCTCAATGTGATGTTGAGACTTGTTAGCAGCACCAGTAGGATTAGAAGTTGCTGTCTCCATTTCAACATCCGAATCCGCCACAATAGTGTCATCCGTGGAATTCGAGGATGTAACGATGACTGACAGAAATAGAATAAAAAGAACATATGAATTTATAGCTTGATTTTATGCAGGGAAAGGCATCAAAGGTGCTATTGCTAATGCGAAGATAAAAGAAAAAAGGGAATAGCAGTGATCCAGTGAACGAATTTGTTCTTTCAATACTTACAAGCAGGTGGTTCAATAGAAGTTGCTTCCAAGCAGCCAGATAATGTAGCAGCAAATAGCTTAACATCACTGATCTTTGACAAAGTAAATAACCCACGTATCTTGCTGAATTCCAAAGGATATCTTGCAGGAACTACAAGAATTTGTTGATCAGTATCTCCAGCTGCTGAGTCCTATCAACAATAAGGTAGAAAATCAGTATCAAAAGCAATGCAGCAATCAACTAGAAAAACGTGTGCAAAATTCTACTGGCATAGACCAGTAGGGAAAACTTAGAAATTTGTGCTACACGCCCAATTGGAGAAAACAGATTACACATCCCATATTTTCTGAAGACAACAACCATAAAATAGTTTTATCATCAGCACTTACCTGGCTGTTTGCACAAAAGTCATCAATGTGGAGGTATTTTGCTCCAGTTGATTCCAGTAATCCAGGGAGCTTCTCACCAAATTGATACTGCACATGAATAGAATTAGTCAACAATAAAGTGTCTAATGGATCTTCTTTCTTTCTACAGAAAAAGAACAGTACACCACTTTATCTGATGACCCCAGGATAAAAGTATAGCCTGCTAGGCAATTCTGAATGGCGTTGATATCCACCATCTTGATCACCATCCCATCAAGAGTCAAGTTTGGAATGTATCTGGATCAAATTCCAACAAAAACACCTCACCGTCTATGATCATAAAGCAATCACAACATGAACAAGGATCCACACAAACTATATTATCAAGCATCGAAGGGGTGTCCACAACTTACTGTGTGCAAGAAGGGATCTCTGTGTGTATGTTCTTTTCAGCCATTGCCTGAAACAGATAAAAAAAATACAGAACTCAGCTGGAGACATGCGGTATATAAGAATGGTTTATATACGCCACAACTTAACTAGGAGTTGAATGCTAATTCAGATTCAAGAGTCAAAACCAGTGACACCCTGGGTCATCTATATTCTATATGACCATGATTTTTAACCTAGTATTGTGCAGCAAGCTAATTCACACAAGCCTGTCTACATGGAAGATAACAATTCACTGATCTAAAACATTGTAGCTGTGGAGCATATAAGAAGTATGACCATAGGGGAAAGGAAGTACCTTAAACCAGTCTCCCAACACGATCTGCTTCTTTGCCATAACTGCATCGAGGAGCTCAGGTGTCAACGGACATGATTCATCAACAAGAACATGCGTACATTCATTGCTCCACTTACGAGTAGCATATGCACCTTCCAAAACATAAAAAAAAAATGGTGGCCATCATTAGTGTGCAAAAGAGAAAAACAGGTTATCATTTATCAACAGCTGTAGCCACATTCACGAAATGAAAAATGAACTAATATGCTTTCAAATGAACTAACAGTGCTGCTACTACAGAATGGAAGTGCTGATTACCACTAACCAATCGATTTCATGACTGCATGTAATGATGGATCAATTCGTGCCGACTTTCCGCCATGAAAATAGGCCACTATTGGAACAAATGACAACCTGCAATAAGAAAGATAAAAACTGAAATAAGTACAACCGGTTCAACTTTCACAGCCTAGGAACACAATGATGCATATGAGTAAAGAAAAAGGGGTAAGATAGAGTCATGTATTGGTAAGGTGTTTTTAAAACTTAAAAGACGTGTAATAAGTGAAAGGATTAGCAAATGTATGGGATATTTTGACTTGAGCTCACCTGAAGGTCGCATTACCAGTTCCAAAAGTCACAGCATCCCCATCAGTAAGCATCATATCTTCATCTTTATGCAGGCAACTGCCCTGGGTTCCATGTACTTTGTTGACAAATGTGCCATACTTTGATCGGTCGATTACATGAACAAATGATGGACTGGCAGGTGCACCAGAATGCGGATCCCAGGCAACCATCTTTTCAATTGCAATCTCCGCATGGATTCGGGATATAGATGTGTCAGTTTGAACAATGACATCACAATCTGTAGTGGAAATCACCAAAATATCAGTATAGGGATATCAGTATTCGGGATATAGTTTCGTGTCCTAGGTCAAGTGAATTTAAGACAAGACAAGATAAACTTTAATAAAACCATAAAAAAAAACAGGATCTTTGTTCTTCTCCATTGCCGATCCAATAAGTAGCAAACATAAAGAAACGCAAGGGGAGGTCTAATGAGGCACCTTTGCGGCCGACCTTGTACGTCCCGGCGGCGAAGATGTAACGCTTCTGCGTCCCTGCGAAACACAAGACAAGCATTCACCAAACAATCGACCGAAACCCACAAAAGCCCCGCCAAATAGGAAGGTGATAAGTATCTGGACGGGGACAGGAGAGGCGGCGCACCGCGCGCTGTGTCGACGGGGGTCAGCGCCCAGACCATCTCTTCCTCCGCTTTCTCCACCGTATACTCTCCTCAACTCTTTCTCGGGGATTCTTTCCAGGCCAGCCGCGGGAAGGGGAGGGATAGGCGGCTGGCGCCCGAGGGTGATTCCGCCCGCCGCGCGCCGCAGCGGCCGTCGGAGCAACGCGGCGGCCGGAACTGGGTCGTCTAAACGCCGTGTCGGCCAGAACGAGCACGGAAACCTTGGTTGGACTTCCTCAAATTATTGCTTTCCCGTTAGTTCAAGGCCCAACTGCCCAAATGGCCCATATCATTTACTTGACCAGACTGCACGGCCCAAAGTGATTCTAGTTTCCTTTCTTTTCTTAGACCTTTTGTAGTCTAATTTTCGCTTTTTCGTGGGTGGCACTAGGCCGAAGGCAAACTCCACCCAGAAAAAAGAAAAAAAATCTAGGCCGAAGGCAAATTAATAAATAACGCCGAGAAAAGATAAATAACAGGTCTATAGTAGACTGGTATTGTAACGTGTAACTACCCAGTTTGCATTTGGTATATAAGCATAAGCATCATGAGTCTTTGCATCATCAACATTCATATTTGCAAAACCAGTGTGTTATGTATTCTTGAAACTAACAAGTCCGTGTGCTAGTCCAACTGAACCGTAGGACAGTTCAATAATTACTTTGTCAATCATATACTCCTTTCATTTCAAATGATAAGACATTTTGACTTTTCTAGATACATAGTTTTTGCTATGTACTCCCTCAATCCTAAATTATAAGTCATTCCAAGAATCTTGGAGTGTCAAAGCATCTCAAGTTTGACCAAAATTATAGAGAGAATTACAAAGATTTATGACATTAAATATGTATACTATGAAAATATAATTAATAAAGAATCTAATAGGATTTAGTTGACATCATAAATGTTATTATCTTACCATATAAATTTGGTTAAACTTGTGATGCTTTGACTCTCCAAAATTCTTGGAATGACTTATAATTTGAGACGGATGGAGTAATTAAATATACATTATGTCTAGATGCATAATAGAAGTAATGTATCTAGAAAAGCCAAAACATCTTATAATTTAGAAATGGAAGGAGTAGTTGACTCTGAGTCGTGCTTTGACGGATGGTTCAATAGGGATATCAGACGATCCACTAGAACATGTTGACGACAAAAGCTATGCAGTTTACGAGCCATCCAAAGCACACCTCTCTTAGCCCCACATGTCAGCTGTAGTGTCACCACCCTCTTCCAGCTCTCAATCTTCCCCTACACTCCTTCCCCTCCCTATAACCAAGAACACAAGAAAGGAGAAGAGAACCAAGGTGGAGGAGCCTGTTCATTCCCCAAGACATTCCCAATTGCTAGGATGGAGCTAAGCAATTGGTGGGCAAGAAGGGACAAGGGGGAGCAAGAAGAAAAAAGGACAATCCCCAAACCGTCTACCAACCTAATGTCCCAAGCTTGAATCTTAGATGTGAAGGGTAAGCTCTAACCCTAAAACCATAAGAAGCTTCACCTAGAAACCATCTCCATCTCACAAACATGGTGTGATAGCCATGGATGCTATAAAGTTTCAACTATGCACAAGTTACCCAATACACCTCCTTAGATGCACTCTATGAACCCCAGACAACTACTAGGAACAAGCCTTGCACAAAGCTTTGACCTAGCCCACTCTCGGCAATCTTGACTTTGGACCTCAACGCCTTCTACGACACGAACAAATGCTAGCACTACACCACCGAACAATCGCTAGAGCAAAACCCGACACCGTAACTTAGTTGTTTCTGTCCAAAACACATGGATGATCGAAGGATCACCCGCAAGTACAAACCTGACACTACAGAGTAAGTATGATCTGCAATGTTCACATGGACAGTCCTTGTGCTCACACGGGCAATCCGTCTAGACAACATAGAGTCGAGTGCCCTTAGAACCAAGTCCTTGCCTAAGTCCTAGTCGGATGGTATGATAGGTATGGGTGGATAGTCCGGCAGCCTAGACGTACAACCTGTCAATACTAGTGGACAACCAGTTTGGCTTTTCCTAACCGTCTAGTGTTACCTAATCCCTAGTTATGTTCAAGCTATGCATAATGTTTTTCCATCTTGTTCATGCATAAGCAATTCATATCGTAAGCATCATGTTTACTTGTGCGTCATTGTCCTCAATGGAGGAGGGAGAGGACAAGGAGGGGCTAAGACCCCACTAAATTTGTGTAGTTTCCGATGAAAATTTTCAGATTCAATCAATTTTTGAGAAAATTTGTAGTGCCCCCCTCACACACAAAAAAAGTTAAACTGCATTTCTTGCTTTGTCTCTGATCGTACTTGTGTAGGGATGGAGGCGGCCTAGGAGGCACTCCTTGAGCTGGAAGGCGAGTTTGTGGCTGAGCCTGAACTCTCCGATCCCCCCACTTAACCTTAAGGTGCGAACCTAAGCATCCTTGACACTTTTCTCGAAGCATAACTTGAGTATGTGCTATGCACTTGCATGTTATGTATGTATGCCACGACTTAGATGCAACTTGTTTAACTTTCATTCCTTCTTGATTCATATCATGCCTAAGTGTTGCTTGTTTATTCATTCTTAGCATGCTTAGAACGCAAGAAGTTGAGTACATGAAAATTATCATTACTTGCAAACTATACGAGCTAATTGCTTAAATCATGAAAAAATAGGGGAGGAAAGAGCTAAAAGTTTGACCAAGATAAATGAATGTGATCGAGGTTCGGTGAGGGTTAATGTCATGACAAAACGGGATCTCGAGTGGTGTAATTCGCTTGGCTGATTAAGGAACGACAATTGTGGCATCAATATGAGCACAATATCTTGCCATAACTAGTACTCCTGCATTACTCGAACCGATCATTGGACGACTTAGTCAAATGTGGAAAATCTTACGGATCGAGGGGTTGTATGAGCGGTGGCCTTGCTTTCGTGTAGAAAAAGTTATACCGAGAACGTAGAGCTGCAAAAATGTAGCTTTTTCTAGCTCCTCACAAACTTAAAACAAATCGTTGCAAAACTAGAACCGGAGGGTTTTTATCGAAAGTTTTCCAAAACAGCTTCAGATCCACCAGAGAAGAAGTTGTAGAAGAGAAACCACAGCTGGAACACTTTTAGGAGAAGCCAAAACCTGCTAAACTGTCCTTTAAATTTCCAAGTCATACATTTGGCAGAACTCTTTGAAAATTTGCTGGGCCCCGTGTACATGTTGATCTTACCGCTGCTGCAGCCGGAAGATCTCTGCGTCGAACATCTGGATGGTATCAGCTGAAATGATTTGAACCAATCCCCAACTGGTATCACAATTCACGATGCGCATGGAAAATCATTCGGCTCGGTGAATCGGTAGATAAAGGAGATGTGTTCAAATGAGTGAGGCATATAACCCGCTTTACTATTTGCGCAGTTGAGCTTAATCCGTGACATGGCATACCAGGGGCAGCTCTACTTACACAGGGCCCTGTATGTAATCTTGGAGAACCAACTGTTTCTCCATGAACAGAACGATTCTCACTTTCCAATAACCAAAAAGAAAAGAGGCTCTCGATCGATAAAAGGTGAATTTTTTTGGGGGGGGGTTACCCTTTCCATCGCCAGAGTTTTTCCTTGTTCCTGCTCTCGTTTTTCCACCCCTGCCTCCCGTCAGTGAATCCAAGCGGCAAGCAAGCTCTGCTTGACGGCGCGGATCCTCTCTAGGCACCGCTGGGCGCGCTCGATGGCCATGTCGGCCCTGTCCTTTGCCCCTCCCGATCCCGGCGGCGTGCTGGCCCGCCGTCTCCGCTTCCCCTCCTCCCGCTCCCGCGCGCCGCCGCGCGGCTTTCTCTTCCGGGTCGACGACTCTGCAAAAGTTCCTCGCAAGGTGAGTGAGCGGCTGATGGCTGGATCATGCACTGGCACCATGGCACGCGACGGGAACAGAAGGGAGCATGGCATGGCATGGCATGACATAGAGTGGCGGAGGCAGGTGGAGGACGAACCTTGAGTGCACACGGGCACCGTGCGCGAAGGAGCAGCAGCAGGCTGGGACGAGGCGGCGGCCGGGGTGGTATCGGCGGCGTTGGTGACGGCGCCGGCGCCGGCGCGCGGTGAGACGAGCGCGAACGCTGCCGCCTCGTCCAAGCCGGGGTCGGCGACGAGGCGCTCGAGGTCGGCCTTGAGCGGGCCGAAGCGGCCTGGGTGCGCCGCTTCCAGCTTCGCCAGCTCCTCGCCCGCCACCTCCGCCATCCATGCCCAGCGGCCCGCCGACGCCATCTCCCTCGCCGCCGCGTGTCCACCGGTGCACACTGCTCACACGGCACGGCGAGGCGCAAAGGCAGCGGCCGGCAACAGCTACGGTACCTGCAACTGCAAGAGACGTCGCGAATGCGCAGCGAAACCACGCCACGCGCGGCGCCGGCGCAGGAGGGAAATCGAATGCGTGCGAGTGGGGGAGTGTGGGACGGATGGTTCGATGCGATTTCGACTGACGCGGACGGAGGCGAGCGGTGATTGATTTGATTTGACACGAGCCCGACTCGACGACCAGTCGACCCTCACCCTGAGGCCTGCCGTCTGCGCGCGCTGCGGGCTCCGGGCTGCGGGCTGCGGGCTGCGGGCTGCGGCAGGGCAGAGCGCACGGCACTGGGCGCGCGGAAGTTGGAACGCGCGCGGGTCTTGTCGGGCGCCGCGCCCGCTCGCACGGGGTGCAGTGCGCAGTGCACAACCACCCGTCTTCGGGCCTTGGTTCCCGCGGCTTTTCGAGTCCTGGTCTGCTGCGTCCTGTTGGCTCTTTCGGGGCTTGGGCGTGGTGCTTTTTGAATTCGACCAGTATAGGAGATGGGCACCATGTCAAAATACCATTGCAGAGCTTTGTGACTCTTTTCTTCCTCTTATGCCTCTGCCCCTTTCCTTTTTGTTTCACAGGATGTTGCTCGGACGGAACGGAGGTGTCGCAAAACGGAACGAGCGCTCTTCTTCAACTGGCGCTCATCTTCTCCGAGCACGGCGAGCTCCCCACACCCACCCGCCTCCCCATGCCCCCACGCCGAGCACCCCCACGCCCAGCGTCACCCGCCTGCCCCGCACGCCATGGCCGGCCCCTACTCACCTTGGCGGCGTGACTGCAACGCCTCCCCGTCGCCGTCCCCCACGCCAGCCATGGAGTACAGCACGACGGCTCCTGTTGCTCGGCCTCCCACAACGAAAGCAGGAAGAAACAAAGAACAACAGGTGCTGCCTACCTACTACACGTGAGTGATCGGGGCTGCTAGCCAAGGACGAGCGGCGCACTGCGCTGGCCCTGTTGTCCGACCCTGTGTGCAAGCAAAAGAACAGGAGACCGATGCCTTCAAGAACAGAAAAAGGACGACAACAAAATCGACGAAATCCGACTCAAAACTCCATGATTCGCTCCCAAATTTTGCGAGACATTCACCTACGAACTCATCCTCAACAAATCATCTGTTGGGATTAACCCAAACTCCGGAAAATCTAGAACAGGAAACCGGCGGCCACAAAATCGTCGAAAAACTGGACCAAATCAAAACAAATCGCGACCAAACTTTTCACAGGCCATCACAAGGGAGTTGGTGAGCATACTCTAAGAGATCATCGCCCAATTTTAACCCAAACTCCGGGAAAATTAGATCACGGCCAAGAACATGAAAAACTCCCCAAAAACAAAATTCGTTCAATTTCTTCGTGCTCGACTCGATTCAATCAAATTCACTTAAGCGGTAGCATCAACTCATGTCATAGCACGAATCTGAGCAAAAAAGAACGAACTAAATCGGTCTCAAAATAAAAAATCGAAGCAAGAACGGGGGAGGAAAAAACTGAGAAAAAAGCTGCAAAAATAAAATCACAGACACAATCCCTTAAATCCCACGTAGAGATGTTAATTTGATCTCATCAATGGTCGCACGCCATGGCCAGTCCTTGCTCACCTGGAGAGGACGGCGCAAAGGGGAGGGCGCGCGCACGCCTGGAGAGGACAGGGTGCGCGCACGTCTGGAGAGGACGGCGCGTAGAGGGGAGGAAGCGTGTGGAGAGAGGCGCGTCATGGGAGAGCTAGCCATGGGAGAGGTGGGCCGCCATGGTAGAGCGTGCCCGCTGGCTCCTCGCTCGGCGCTCGGAGAAGCAGCAACAGCATGCTCGATGCGCCCCTCTGTTCCGTCCACGCGAGCTCCGGTGAAAGGGACAGAGGCAAAAGAGGAAGAAAAGGGTTCTAAACTCACCAAATGGCATTCTAGCGAGTGGGTCGTGTTTCATAATGACAAGCTGATGAAGCGCCGTTGTGGGGTGGCAAATCACCAAAGCCCACTTTGCATGATGATCGAATTCCAAAAAGCTCTGGCCAAGGTGAATTAGAGCCCGGCCTCCAAATAGTGAATGGAGACCTCAGTCAGTCGCCCTAGCCAGCTAAACCGTTTAGCTCCATGGGGCTGACACGCGCGCAGGTGGGAGACTCCTACAGACCCAGCATAAAATTCTAAATCAAGCTGCGCAAAAAAGTTTTTGTCGCGACAACGCATAAAAATAAGTGGTTGGATGAATGAAAATTAATTCGTTGCCGCATAGAAACTTCTTCACGAGCTGGACATTCCACCTGACACAACCTGATAAGGCTGACGCACGCATGCATGCATGCAACCCAATCTAATCTCTTTCATTTTTTTATTATAATTCTTCAACGAAGTATCCGATTTAAAAATGGTTTTCACCATTGAACTCCTGACATTTTTATGCATGATTCAAGATCTATTGTGAATATTTTTTGAAAAAATTTAAAATTCATAAATTCAAAATTTAAATCATGGTACGTGATGGCCGTTTGGATACATAGAAACTATGGTCAAGATGCGCAAAAAAGTTTTTTTACACCGATATTGCATAGGAATTAGTAGTTGGATGAATAAAAATTAATTTTGTTACCGCGTAAAAACCTCTCCGCGAGATGAATATTTCACCTGACACAACTGTAATTGCCTCCCACCAACATCATGCTTCCCACTATGGAGGTGTATAATTAACATGGTGAAAGTGCATCTAGCCATTTAGTGGGTTTAGGATGATTGAATGACAACGTGATTAAAGGTCTAACACGTTTGCTAAGTGTGGACAAGTAATAGGTTATCTCACAGGTACTTAATGAAAGCCAAAATGATGTGTTGTTGTATAAATAATCTAGTTCAAGCATAAGACAACAATGCAAATAGAATTCATAAAAATGCTTATTTATTGTGGGATTTCCATATACTATGTGAAAGCAAGCCATGGAAAAATTAGTTGATGAGACATGAGGGATTGCATATGCAATGGTCTCATATTTGAAGCTTGCTGAATTAAAATGGAAAAGATAACAATACAAATGAATGGATGATTCAACATATGATATGACTTGATGGCTTGAGATGGTGAAGATAGCAAGAAAAGGCTTCGAGGTACTAAGCAAGGGTGAAGGGCAAGCGATGGCCTGGCTGCTGAAGAACCTAGCTAGGGTAAAGAAGAAAGTACTTGCATTTAGCTGAGGTACTAATCAAGCTATGATAATCATATTGATGTGGAGGATCAAATCTATCTTGGACAAAGTGTTGAAAGTGACTTGATGCATTTGGAGTTATTCATATTTAATGAATGGAATCAAGTCATGTGTTCAAGATGGCTATGCTCAAGTGAAAAAGATCAAAGTTGATATGTTGGCACCCTCACTTGATGAAGATTGGAATACACGGCTTCGGTTGAAAGAGATCAACTCAAAAGGTTTAAATTCGTTATACTCTTTAAATTTGAGTTAATAGGAATGTCGTACTATTAAGAGGGATGCATCATGTTGATAGATAATGTTTCATAAGTGCTCAAGCCAACCCATGTGAGTTTTAGAGTGTTTAAGAGACTAAAGAGCTAACTTGTTTTTGCTGGTCTAGTAATACCGGACGTGTTCGGTATTGATACCAGAAGTGTCCGGTATGTGCCCAGCTATGATAAAATTCTTGTTGTACTTGGATTGGTTCGTTGAGAGTTCCGGCAATAGTCGGGAGTTTCAACGTCTCACGCTTAACTGACTTGGAGAGTTCACTGTGGTGGTCATACCGTATGTGTCCGGTATTCATATCGGACGTGTCCGGTATGGACGGCCAGAGGCCAACGGCCAGTTTTTCAAATGTCTTGAGGGTCGGGAGTTTTGACACCTCACATACTTTAACTCAGTTACTATAGTTTTCAAATATGCTGAGGGTCGGGAGTTCCAACGTGAGTCGAAAGTTCCGATAGTCGGGAGTTCTGGCATTCACTGGGAGTTTCGACGCCTCACAACGTTACTGTAACTCAGTTACCGTTGGCGCAGTGTAAGTCATACCAGACGTGTCCGGTATGGCAATGGCTATAAAATGGCTAATTTTTCCAAGGGGACTAGAAATACCCCCAAGCCTCCACATTTGGAGGCTGTTGATTCTGCTGATCCTCTAGCATGTTTTTGAGCTTTGCCAACTCTCTCAAACCCTATCTAAGTGAGTGTGTGATCCAAATCGTAAAATCCATTTGTGGGTTAAGAGAGATTTTGAAAAAGAGAGAAAGCCACCACTTGAACACTTGTGCATATTGTCTAATTTGTGATTTGCATTTGTTACTTTTGGACTCTTCGGTCCTAGACGGTTAGGCGTCGCCGGAGAGCACCTGAGAGATTGTGGTATGCCTCGGAAAGTTTGTAACGGTCGATTCTGTCGCCTCGGAATTAACTAGTGGAAGGAGGAAAAGGAGTTAGAAAAGACTCTAGCTAGAGTGACCTTCGTGGTACCCTCTAGGGCTGACCTTCGCTGGGTCGCCCACAGCCCCCTCAACGCAGAGGACTCGAAGGAGTCCGAACTTCGGTAAAACAAATATCATGTCTCAATTCGTATTTCATTCGATATTTGTGTTGCTCTAGCTCTTGTGCAGGTTCTCTGTGTATACTATCATCTCCAGTAGATACCTACAATTTGATTTCAAGATAGAAATCAAAAGGAGCAAGTTTGGGGCTGCTCCGCAGAAACCGTGCACACCGGACATGTCTCATATACATACCGGACACGTCCGGTATTTCCTGCCTATACAGAATATATTTGTTCTCTGTTCTAACTTTATGTTGCAGGGTTGTAGCTTCTATATATATTCTTGTCGACACAGAATTTTCGTCTCGTGTTGAGGACACACACAGCAAGCCGAAATGGTCCGCTCGATGGAGCAAATCTGCCTAGCTTCAGCGCAGGGGTGGTCAATCTTGAGCGATCCTCCCGAGACATGCCAGTCAATTTGACCCTATAATTGCCAAGGAGAGAAAGTTCATCAGTAATTAAGGGCGAAACTTGCCGGTGTTGCCAGACAGTCCCAAATATGTGGCTATGAGAGCCGATATGAAAGGAGATCGACTAAATAGTCGATTCCAGTATGTTCATGAGAATAAATCAATTAGAGCTCATGGGGTTGTGTAAGAAGAATCGGTTATCATTCAGGATAAATATCATTAATCGAACAGATATTAATCAATGGCAATAAGATGTCAACAATGATCGGTTTGTGCTGAGCCAATGATTATGATTAACCGAACCCCTTTTATATAAAGAAACAATTCAACACCACTTAACCGTTTAATAAAGATAAATCTAATGAACATGTTAGATCTCATCTATCATCATGACCAGTGGGGCATGAGGCAGAATCATGCAGATCGTAATAATAATAATAGACTCGACACCCTAACTCATTACTAATATCAGTAGGACATGAGGTAGAATCATACAGGCCATAATATAATAATAAGATCATGGGGCTAACATATCTTTCAACCTATCTTTACTTCAATGGTCTCGTGATGCGAGCTGTTCGTGTAAGCACTTGATATCGGCTAAAACAACCGATTCAGGCATAACGCACAATTAAAGTCATGCCTTACCAGAAATAGATCTACTAAATAACTATCCCCACTCCATGGTGCTAACAGTGGGATGTGAGGCAGAATCACACAGGCCGTGATAACGAGCTGTGGAATGGTTCTCGCTAGACAATAGATCTACTCAAGACGCAACATGCCTTAACCGCATGTTATGCACGATTAAGATTGATGTAAAACAGCCGATAAAACATAACTCATCATTTAAGGTGTAGATTAGATCAGTTTTAGGTTGGCAAACGATGGATCAAATAAGATATAAGGCCGATCTAAATCAATCTCAATCGGGGCAGAGTGATATTGCTGTAATTAGATAAACAATGAAAGCAATAAGCAATATCGGTAACTTAATGAATCTACCAAAGACTGTCATTCTAAGGTACAGCCGATAACTTGACCTCGATCTAATTCAAGCAGTGGGGTGTGAGGCAGAATCACATAGGCCATACTCGAATTAAATAAGAGTCGATAACTAGCTTATACTAGAGCCACAGTGGAGGTCGACCGGATCGATGCTGCCATACAAACAGAGATATAAACCATGATGGTACTTACAGACAAGCAGTGGAGGTCGACCGGATCGATGCAACCATACTCATTAAAGAACTCACCGAGATCTACTCTACTCCTACTCCTATGGGGTGGCCAGAGCCAAAAAAGTAATTAACTTGTATTTGGATTGATTGATTGATCCTTTACAATAGGCAGGGTTTGGTATTTATACCCGGGCCTTGTGCATTACTCCTGTCTAAGCACGACTTATTACAATTTTTGACCCTAGAGAAAACATTCCTAATTGAAGATTACTTGGACTCTAATCTTTCCTTTTTGTAGAGTCCAGCATGCTTTGTCATGGAGCCGAACGTAGCCTCTGTTGTTCTCCGCTGGCGCTATCTGTGGAAAGCTGATTCCATTTTTTGCATCTAAATCAGCTGGTCCTGATCTGCACGTAATTGATTCCTTGGTGACATGATCTTGGGAGCTTTTGGGTCCCTGCAACATCTTCTTCCAAATTTTGGTGTAAACACATGTCCCCCAATTTTGGGATAAAAGTAATTTTATTCCAAAATTATCATGTATGTATTCCTGATTGGTCCACAGTCACGGGTGGAGAACCTTGATCTGGGGTCCACTGTTTGTCATTGCCTACATCCACCCATGAGCCTATGCCTCAAAACTTTTCATAAGAGCATCACTGCTTCACGGGCACTTGGATTCATCTTCCTGAGATGGCTATAAAAAGCTCATCTGACCCTGGCGAGAGCAGCTCAACAATTCAGCCATGTTTTGCTTCCATCTACTCCCTCGAGTGCCTCTAGTTCCACTGGACCCTCCATGGTCCACTCTCTTGCCATGAAGATCTTGAGTGGTTAGAAGAATTCTTATGCATAAGGTGATTGTGTCGCTCATTCTAGCGCCTTGTCGAGCAAGAGGATCAGCTACTACGGCTAGGAGAAGTCTTGTGACATCACCTGTGTCTTCTCACCATGCTCGCAGAGCTGTTCTAGTGTTTGTAAGGGCTAAAATGTGTGGACACCTTTCCCTTGTTTGTTCCACTAAATGCCCACTGGGAAAGCCACAGGCTTCTTTCCCATAGTCTCTCGATTTACTGAGGAATCGGCTGAGCACATGTTGAGCAGGTGATTTTTTTCTTCTCGGGCACAATTTTATCAATGGGCCAATGTCGATTCGTTTCATGATGACCTTCGGCCTTGTCGAGGTCCGGACTCCCTTCAATCCAAAGAAGCCTTGATAGGTTGATTTCTGGTAAATGTAAAATCTTCAAATCCATTTCACGACATTTCATAATTCGGGGAGACAATAAGTTAGAATCTATTATCTCTTCGTTATCCATCCCCTAAATTCCCGAAGTGTCATTCCGCCTCCATTTCTGACTCTAAATTCACACCTTCAGCAAAACCTGTCTTCTCGCCTTCTTGGGCTATATATACATGGGCCACGGTCGTGGATCGAATAACAACCCGCTTCGCCTCAAACTTTCTACATTCTTAGTATAGCTTCTGTTCTTCTATAGGTTTGAGATCATGGAGAACAGCAAGAGGTTTGCTGAGGAGGCCTTTGATAGATCTGCATCATCGCGCCGGCGCATCCACCGCCAAGAGGGTGTAACTTGCGATGCTTCCATCGTCCTAGAGCAAAGGGCCAACTCTACTCAGCCTTTGGGGTCATCTTCAGCACCAATTTGTCGTCAGCTCCCCTATTACCCGAGGAGGTCAAGAGATAACGACGACCTAATCGCTTCTATTGATCGGACTGGCGAGAAACTTATCGACTGTCTTTCTATTGCGGAATCGGCTCTGGCCATAGTTCAAGGCCGATCACCCCTTGAGGCTAACCCAGCATGGGAGAGGCTGGCCAAGGCTGAAGCTAGAATTGCTGGTGAGACATTTACCACTATTTTCTGTTTCTTCCTCAACTTTTATTCCTTGAAATCCTGCTCACCTCTTCTTCAAATCCTCTAGATCTGTTGGCTCAACTAGAAAGCCTTTGTTTGGCTATGAACCATGCGGCAGGATTCATCAATGCCAGGGGTGCCACTCCGGTGGCTCGTTTGCATGACATCCCAAACCGCATCAGAGAAGTCGCTCTTCATGGCGTTCGTCATGGGGCTGCCATGGCATTGGCTGCTGCACAAGTTCACTCTGGCCATGATCTTTGGCTTCTTCCTCATGGAGCTCTAGTTATCGGATACTCTGGGGATTATGAGCGACTGGTTAAGGATTTCTTTGATGCTGCCAACTCTGTAGCTCTGACCTCCTAGGCTGATGACATAGTAAATAAAGTATTTTCTGATCTGTAGCTTGTAATAAGTGATATCAGTGAACAACTCCTTTGTCTCCAATGATCCTCACTTCATCCATCACTATGTTCATATTTACCTTGCTCCTACAGGCGATACACATTGTACTAGCTTTTACCCTTCTGGGTTTATCTTTGTACTAGAAGCGATATCCTTTCGGTATTGGCTATTAGAGTTGGCAACTGAGCAACTTGGCTGTCAGGTGTTAATCCAAACATTAGGGTAATATTCCTTCAAATATTTTCCATTTGATTGCTCTACTGAATCCTCTTCCCCTTTTAGTGTTTCCAAAGCTTAAACATCACCAGGCGCACAACGCTTGATCTGATAAGCTTTCTCTCGATTATGTAACCATGCCGGCTATCTTGCTTTTGGCTATCAAGGGTAATCCATCCCCAGCTCTCTCTAGAGTCTCATTGCCATTGACCATCATAAGTACGTCTTTGAGAGTATCCCCAGATCAATCGAAGAAATTAAACAGATCGCGAGATATGATGCCATTCGGCTAGAAACATTGAGAGTGATCCATGATGTTCCAGACTTGAAATCTGCATGTCAACACATGTCTTGTGTAGAATTGATCATACTCTCTGTTCTTTAATTACGCTTCTTTTTTTGGCTAAAGAGCCAATTTGATACAACCAATCCCAGACTTCAAATCCAATCGAGTCCAAAAACACGGATTTTATTAAAAGAACCCTTCGATTTCCTTTAATTGCTCAACACCGCACTCCTATCGGCATTAGTGAAGTAGCGCTTCGCCTCCTATTAATTGTGGTTGCCTTTTACATGTCCCAAGGCGTCCACCTCTTCACTTCAGGTCCTCAAATACCAGTCAGTGGTTTCGGCCTCGAACACATCTCCACTCGCAACTGTTCCTTTGCTCTTTTCCGCCTGCCGAAACCCTATAGCAGTTTTCCTTCTCCCCTTCATAGATCTAATCATCCTTCATGGCTGGCGAAGACAACCGAGGCAAGCGCGCGATAGAGGAAATCCCAGAGGAGAATATGCCGATGAACCAGCATCTCCGACGCTTGAGGTGAGATTGACATTTCTTATTTATGATGATGAATAGTTCTGACTCACCGACCTGCCTATAGATTTGTTGTGAATGATAGTCTCCGTCCTCTTCCCAGGGCCAGTGGGCCTTCTGATGCTGCATCTTCTGTGCCAGCATCGTCGTCGAATTCTTCCAACTCCTATAATGGCGACGACACCCGACGCTACCTTCATGAGTGGAGAATGGCTCAGAATTGCTATTCCGAGGCGACTTGAGAGAATGGTCAACATGAGATTCTCCTCAGGGTCTCTTAGGCCACCCTTCACACAGCTGAGGAGAAGGCCAGCGCCATCTGAGTGCGGCTAGCTGAGTCTGATGCCATGGTGGTGGGTAAGACAAACTCTAGGAACGCTTCATTCTGATTTCCATTATCTTTATCTTGATAGTCTTTTGTTCCTATGACTATCAGCCCTGATGGTGCAGTTAGAGTCTCTCCAACTAGCGGTGAATGCGGCCGTAGATGCCATCAATGCGTGGGGTTCCTCTATCACCGCTCGTCTCCAGGATGTCCTAGTCCACGTTTGGGAGATCGCCCTTCACAGTGTCCATCATGGTGTGGCGGTGGCACTGACTGTGGCACAAGTCCAAACTAGGTACGAGTTCCATGCCATGGAGACTGGTTTCCCTATGGGTGATGGCCCCAAGGAGCATGAGGACCTGCTCGAAGAATTCACCATGGCAGCGGAGGCCATAGTAGACATCACATCCGCTCAGGATGTGGTGAACAAGGTCTTTGATTAGTTTGTACTTAGGGTAATCTGATAAACAAAGACTCCTGCTCTTTCATGAATGTGCCTTAGTGCAATGCCCTTGTATATGATTGATTTTGTGCTTTTTGCTCTATAGGCGATACATATCATATTGGCTTTTATTGTCTTTGAATATTTTAATTTTTTTGAACTAGAGGTGATACCCTCCTAGTACTGGCTATTAGAGCCAAGAACGAATCAGCTATCAAATGTTGACCGGGTGTCAGGATAACTTACCACATAACTTTTTATATCAAAGATTGAACAATTAATGAACCTAGGTCAAGCATCCTATGAAGCGAAACAGAACTTCTTAAAAAATCCATTAACTCTAAATCGCACTCACACTTTGACTCAACATTCACATACATTGGTCTAAATCCATCTCCAAGACTCAACGCTTATTTTTCCTTTAATCCAATGGCCGACGTGAAGTCGTGATTTTTCTACTAAAACAAGCTTTCAGAGCCGATCGCTTGCATCGACTGTTGGCTTTCATTGCTGATCTTAATGAAGCCTCCTTCCCATGACTTGCCAGAAAAACATTCGAAGTCTCCTAGTTCCCAAAAGACTGGATCGGCTGTTGTGACGCTCACAAACTCATCAGCGCGAACCAGTTTGACATCATCTCCATGCCATTGAATCAAACACTGATGCATGGTCGATGGTATACAGCAATTCGCATGAATCCAATCACGACCGAGGAGCAAACTATAAGACCCTTTCCCATTGATGACGAAGAATGTAGTGAGCAGAGTCTTGCTTCCGATTGTTAGCTCGACATTTATTGCCCCCTAGGTCTTAGACGTATTACCTCCGAAATCCTTAAGCATCATGTCAGTCTCCATTAGATCTTCTGGTCCTTTGCCAAGTTTATGAAAAGTAGTGTAAGGCATAAGATTGATAGAAGCACCTCCATCCACCAACATCTTGTTCATTGGCTTCCCATCGACAAGACCTTTCATATATAACGCCTTTAAGTGTCAATGTTTGACTGGCTTATCAAATATTGCTTATTGTACAATCGTCAACTTGGCAACTATCTCCTCATACTCTGATTCATCGAAATCCGAATAAACTTCTTGATCTACCGGAGCTCTAAATTCCGATGGCAATAGAAAAGCCATTTGGATATTAGTTGATGGTTGCATTCTATCAGCTATCTATTTGGTACGCCACACTTGAGTCTTACCGGATGCCTGAGCTTGTTCCATCTCTTCATTCCTTAGGCGTTGCACCCTTCTCTTCTGGCTTCTTGTCAAACCTCCTGGGCACCACTAGCTTTCCTACCACACATATCTTCTTTTAGTGCCTTCTTCTTCATGATTAGCCCAGTCCTGATCAATGACTCTTTTTCCAAGCCGATCATGAACACTTTTATTTTTTAAGCGTTGATCCATGTTATTAAGATGATATGCATCTTGAGCATGGATAGACCGGTGATTGGTTTGAGACTGCCTATACTCCCGATATTGATTGTTGCATCCTGGACAATCATGTCAGGTAGGCAACTTCAAACCTTCATTCGAGCAATGTCTGAAGAAAGGATAATTCCAATGTAATTCGGCTTGTTCCCTTTCATACCTTTCTTGCTTCAATTGATGCTGGTACGCTTGATCTTTTAACCAACTCTGATAATCCTTTTCCTTCTACCGCTACCATTTATTCAACAGAATCTAAGATATGACCTGCGGCTTTGTTGTCTCTGCTCTTAACGTGTTCCCCTGCTCGTATCGGCTCTTTTGCTTGGCACAACATCTCCTAATTTCTCTGTACTCGTCGGCCAATATTTGCATCTTGGGATCGACTGTTCTAGCTTCTTTTGATTTGGTTGATGTTAGGACCTTAGTTTTTCCTTTGAACAGCCCATCATCAACCATGTTTTGATCTCCTGGGAATGGATTATCATCAACTTTCATTTTCTGAGGCGTATCAAATTTGAGCCTCCCCTGCTGAATTGCTCTCTGTATATGTTACCTAAAGATTCTGCATTTATTAGTGGAATGAGAAGTAGCATTATGGAACTTGTAGAACTTCTTATTCTTCAACTGATTAGGGGGCAACATGACATGACCATCGAGCAACTTGATCTGCCCTTTCTCCAGCAAGAAATCGAAGAGTTTATCTAATTTGGTGATATCAAAGTCATAGCTCTCCTCGACTCCTCTTCCCTAAGGATTTGGCACCATCACTATGTTCTTGCCCCAATTCCATTCAGCTACAACAACCTCTTCTTCTTCATCTTCATAGCCAACATCGACTGAGTATGAATCTTAAGCTTCGACTACTGAGGTACTCTTCTAGAACCAGGTATCTCTGCGCATACTCTGAAATTGGCTATTAAGCGCTACTACTCGTTGAGCCAATTGTCCTAAGTTATCAAATTCTTGTCCCAGCAGCTTTTTTTCCACATCGGCAACATTCCTTGAACAACCAAAGCAGCTAGTTGATCATCGGCCAAGTTTAAGGCGAAGCACAAGTTCCTGGTCTCTCAAAACCTCTAAAGAAATTTAGTGCCCAATTCATTAGTGTTCTATCTTATGGTTGTTAGATCGGTAATCTTCTTTTCTCCTGTCCTAGTATAAAAATATATATGAAACTTCTTCTCTAGGTCAGCCCAATTAGTAATCGAATTGACTGGCAATGATGAAAACTAAGTGAAGGCTAGCCCTGATAAGGGCAAAGAGAAGAAATGAACTCGATGGGCATCCTCAATTGACGCTTTGCCCAATTGTGTAAGATACCGACTGACATGTTCTATCGTGCTTGTGTTGTCTTGGCCAGTGAACTTAGCGAATTCTGAGAGCCTATAATTTGTTAGAAGAGTGACCAAATCATACCATTCTGGGCATGGGCTTTTGTACGAAAAGGTTAGACCTTTTGGCTTCAGACCAAACTAATTCTTCATCATCTCAGTCACCCTCTGCAATAACTCATCAGCTTGAGGATTTGGATTCCTCTATACCCGCTGACCCATCTGTGAATTGAAATCCCACATGCCTTGATATCCTGGATTTGGTATCATGTGGAGGGTGTTATCATCTGTGCCATAGTGATACCCTTGTAGAATCTCAATCTACTAGGTCCTTTGCTAGCTTGCTGCTTAAAGTCTTTGATTATAGATATAAGGATCTATATCTCTACGGATCCTTTGAACTAATAGTGCTATTTTTTGAGCCAACGATGGTATGTGGCCTAATGTGCCAAAATTGATCACCTGGTTATGACTTTGCCCCACCGACTGTTGCACATACTGTACTGGTGGTCTAGGATGGTACTGTGTTTGATTTGCGGTAGTTCCTTGAGTTTGTTCAGATGAACCCTGAATTGGCTGTACATCAACACTACTAGCCGGTGCCACTTCTTGATGGCTAGTACCGACTTGATTGGTCCCCTAGGTCGATAGATCTAGAATGTCATAATAAACTAGTCCGCCTTGACCAACTAGAAATCCATGAATCGCCTCTTTCAAGGCGTTATGGAATACGTCCACGAAAGCTTCATTATGGCTTGATATGGCGTCACGAATAGATTTGTCCACAACTTCTTTAAAGAAACGCCTGTCTTCAACTTCAGTTGTGTCCGTCTACCCGTGTAATAGAACTCTTGGTAGTGGAAACTTTTGAACAATTGTGTTGTCATGTATTTTGGTGTAGGTCAACAAACATTTATTCTGAAACTCTTCTATAGCTTTGCTGATGATACCCTTATCCCCATCAGGAAGATCTTCATAATGTAGCATAAGGATGTCATCATTGTTGTGAACCACCATGATGGTTGTAGGGTCCCACTAGGCATGCCAGAAATGTGTGTCAACATAGAATTTTAGTCCCATGCTGAGGACACACGTAGCAAGCCAGAAGGGTCCGCTCGATAGAGCAGATTCGCCTAGCTTCAGCGCAGGGGTGGTCGATCCTACGCGATCATCCCAAGATATGCTAGTCAATTTGACCTAGCAATTGACAAGGAGAGAAAGTTCATCAGTAATTAAGGGCAAAACTTGCCGGTGTTGCCAGACAGTCCCGAATGTGTGGCTATAAGAGCTAATATAAAAGGAGATCGACTAAATAGTCGATTCTAGTATGTTCATGAGAATAAATCAATTAGAGCTCATGGGATTGTGTAAGAAGAATCGGTTATCATTCAGGATAAATATCATTAATCAAACAGATATTAATCAATGACAATAAGATATCAACAATGATCGGTTTGTGCTGAGCCAATGATTATGATCAACCGAACCCCTTTTATATAAAGAAACAATTCAACACCACTTAACTATTTAATAAAGATAAATCTAATGAACATGTTAGATCTCATCTATCATCATGACCAGTGGGGCATGAGGTAGAATCATGCAGGCCATAGAAATAATAATAGACTCGACGACCCTAACTCATTACTAATATCAGTGGGGCATGAGGCAGAATCATACAGGCCATAATACAATAATAAGATCATGGGGCTAACATATCTTTCAACCTATCTTTACTTCAATGGTCTCATGATGTGAACTGTTCATGTAAGTGCTCGATATCGGCTAAAATAACCAATTTAGGCATAACGTACAGTTAAAGTCATGTCTTACCAGGAATAGATCTACTAAATAACGATCCCCACTCCACGGTGCTAATAGTGGGGTGTGAGGCAGAATCACATAGGCCGTGATAACGGGCCGTGGAACGGTTCTCGCTAGCCAATAGATCTACTCAAGACGCAACATGCCTTACCGCATGTTATGCATGATTAAGATTGATGTAAAACAGCCAATAAAACATAACTCATCGTTTAAGGTGTAGATTAGATCAATTTTAGGTTGGCAAATGATGGATCAAATAAGATATAAGGCCGATCTAAATCAATCTCAATCGGGCAGAGTGATATTGCTGTAATTAGATAAACAATGAAAGCAATAAGCAATATCGGTAACTTAATGAATCTACCAAAGACTGCCATTCTAAGGTAGAGCCGATAACTTGACCTCGATCTAATTCAAGCAGTGGGGTGTGAGGTAGAATCACACAGGCTATACTCAAATTAAACAAGAGTCAATAACTAGCTTATACCAGAGCTACAGTGGGGGTCGACCAGATCAATGCAGCCATACAAACAGAGGTATAAACCATGACGATACTTACATACAAGCACTGAAGGTCGACCGGATCGATGCAACCATACTTGCTGAAGAACTCACCGAGATCTACTCTACTTCTACTCCTAAGGGGTGGCTGGAGCCGAAAAAGTAATTGACTTGTATTTGGATCGATTGATTGATCCTTTACAATAGCCGAGGTTTGGTATTTATACCCAGGCCCTATGCATGACTCCTGTCTAAGCATGACTTATTACGATTTTTGACCCTAGAGAAAACATTCCTAATTTAAGATAACTTAGACTCTAATATTTCCTTTTTGTAGAGTCCGGCATGCTTTGTCCTGGTGCCAAACGTAGCCTCTGTTGTTATCCGCTGGCGCTATCTGTGGAAAGCCGATTCCATTTTCTACATCTGAATTAGCTGGTCCTGATCTGTACGTAATTGATTCCTTGGTGACATGATCTTGGGAGCTTTCGGGTCCCTACAACATCTTCTTCCAAATTTTGGTGTAAACAATTCTTTATACCTTGTATACTCTATGTCTAGCTTGTGAGGGGTGGTATTACTCTTTATTTGGAGTTTTCATTTTGGAAACTCCCTTTACTAATCATTTCCGCATTTAAAGGTGTTAATTTTTAGAAACACCTATTCACCCCACCTCTAGGCGACATCCTAGGTCCTTTCAATTGGTATTAGAGCGAGGTTCTCTCCTAAAGCTTCACCACCATGAGAAAAGGACGTCGACGCCTATCGAGTTGGAGCCGGTGCTTCTCCAAAATGATGGTTCAAACTTTCTACCTTGGTCAATTCATGTACTCAATGCTTTTAGGGACATTAGTCCTCTTGTTGAATATATTGTGGATGCTAGCATACCTCTTCCTATAGTTCATTGGAGCAACTACAAAACTTTGTCAAAAGAGGAAGAGATATGTGTGCAACTCAGTGCTCAAGCTATTAATGTCATTTTGAGTACATTAAGTGTAGAGGTTCAAGATGAGGCAATCTTCAATGGACAACCACCTCCGGAGAGTGCTCATCTCATTTAGACTAGGCTTTTTGATTTATATGGAAAATCCAAATGTGATGATGCACTTGAGATCGAGTCAATGGAAAGTATGTCCATTGTGTCTTCATGCAGCGAAGAAGCCTCACAAGACCTCAAGAGCACCGAGCCAGAGCAAAAAGTGCAAGCAACGCATGACATGTTGTTTGCCTGCACATACCGAACATGTCTGGTATGTCCGTGGTAGCAGGACAGCAGGCTGTCTGTGATGACGAGGCTTGAGCCCGGTGGTGACCAAGTGATGAGTCAACCTCAGTATCTCATGATACTCATCACTTGTGTCTCATGGCCAAGAAAAGCAAGAAGAAGAGTAACAATAAAGATCAAGAAAAGGAGAAAGCACAAGTAGATGATCAAGATAAGAGTGATGTTGAAGTTGAAGACAACTACAACCTTGATCATCTCAACTGCAAAGACAAGTTCATCATCATGAAGATAGTTGAAAAGAATGATGAGCTTGAAGAAGAGATCGAGACGCAATCACTTCAAAAACAAGAGTTGTTTCTCATCTCCAAGATGAAAGAACTAAAGGCTCTAAGTAAAAGGTATGAAAAATTATCAATTGAGCATGCTTTAGTTACTAACTCCTCTTCTAGTGTTTCACAACTAGAGAAAGAAAACTTGGAGCTCAAGGCAAGGCTAGATGAACTATCAAACAAGTATAATGTGCTACAAGCAAACTATGTTCATCTAAAGTGCTCTCATGATGAAGTAGTAGAATCAAGCCTCATGCTTGAGGTGTCTCATGAGGTTGTGATTACATCGGTAAAATTTTCTCAAACTCTCACACATTCACTCACTAGTACACCATCTCAATTAAATATTTCTTGTACTAATAAATGTGCTCCTCAAGCAAGCCAATCTTCAATTGAGCTAAATCTCATAGAAAACATAGATATCAAAGAAGAGGTAGAAAGATTAAAGAAAGATGTGATTCAGTTGAAGGGTACAGAGAAAGCACAACCTTCTCAAGATAACCATTGTAACACCTTGGGTGTTAGCCTTGCATAACTTGACTTGCATAGCATGAGCATGATCATAAAGCATTCATATATAAGCTTTGACACTTGAAACATTTGATTGAAACATATGCAACATTCTTATTATTTCATGTTTCCATGTGTATGTGCATATGATCATGAGTGTAAACATGTAGATGATTGTGTGACCTTGCAAATAGCTTAAACATGTTTAGAATATCATCATGAATAACTTTGGTATTTATGGCTAGGGCTAATTAGGTCATTATGTCATAGTTTAAGTATGTACCATCTTTTGAATGTAGCTTGTTTGACCAAGTTTGAACTAGGTGTTAGAGACCTTGCATGGAGGAGATCACTAAAGCAAAGTTGTAGTATTTGACATAAGGAACAACGTTTATTTTTGCGTCATTGACTGATTTAGCTTCTAACATGCTTGAATTGGTCCCACAAAAATCAGAAGAATCAAGATTTCAACACTTAACAAAATTTTTCTAAGTCTTGTTCACTGACAGTCTGACAGCCTGACTTTGGAATGAAATAACTTGAGTTTGGTTGAGTGTTGGAGCATGATCCTTTAATAACAATTGGAGATGGTACTTAGGGCTACAATTTTCGTTTAAAAAGCATTCACTGAATCACCCTGTATCGACGGCAAATTCAACTCAAAATCACGTCGTCAGGCTCGGTTTTGGCTTAACTGACGAACTGAATGGAGAGCTTCAGTGGCCGACCGGTTCAGACCTTGGCCGCCGCGTGGACGTGAGGTTGGCCGCGCGTCGCTGGTGCCCTGCCCAGCGTGGCAGAGCCTGGCCAGAGAGCGCATTTAAGTCGCCTGCGCTCACCCACTCCCTCCCGTGCTCACCATTTTCATTTCCTCGGCCTCATTTCCTCGCCGCAGCAGCAGCCAAGCTCTTCCCCGCCTCCGCCGTCGTCATAGCCGTGCCAAGCCTCGCTGAGCCACCCATTTGTCACCACAGCAGCACCACCGTCTTCCTAGCAACTCCCTGCATCTCCCCATTGCCGCTGTTCTAGCTTGGTAAGCCACCGCAATGCGCGTGAGCTCGCTGGAGCTCCGCCGCTAGCCCCGTCACCGTGGCCATGTCGCCACCGACCACCCTAGGCCACGATAGGGCGTTAGCTAGGTCTGCCGTAGCTCAGTGATGCTCGGCTTAGCATTTGATCAAGTTGCTGTAGCCTCCACCAGCGTACCGCCGTTGTCCCGCCTCGCCGATCTACCATGGCCGCCGCTGTCGTCACTGGCTTCAACGATAGGGCCAGCCAAGTGGTGCGATAGATGCGCTAGGTCGAGTAGGTCACTGGGTGATGATGTCACCGCCGGCAACCTCGCCGTCGGTGAGCTTTGGCCGCGCCACCTTCTCGCAGCGCCGCTGCTCTGTTCGTGTCTCACTGGCGTGTGGGGTCCTCTGTCAGGCGGGTCCCACCGGTCAGCGACAGGAGTAGAATAGGCTAGTTCATTTAAATCCAGATCTGGTGTTGTTTTATAATTTTTGTATCTTTAGTTTGGTAGCTTCAAAAATTGTGAAATAAATTTGTTAGTATTCCTTAGGAAGTGTAGTATTTAGGAAAAATATGTTCTTAACATTTGTAGTAGAAATTTTTGGAGATTTAAATAGAAATTTGAAATGTGCTTTTGAATGTATGCAAATTTGTTTATTTTATATCTAGAGTTCCTATGCTCCAAAAATTATGAAATTTTTGTGGTAATCTATTCTTGTCATACATGAACTCTGGTAAAAATTTGAAGATCAGTGCATGTGTAGATTTATAGTTATAGATTTTTCTTTTATGAATAGTTAATCCTTGTATGAATTTTTATAAATTATTTATGAATCCAAAATTCATGAAATTTGTTGGAGGTAATCCTAGTACCATATGGATGCTAAGAAAAATAGGAAATCTATTGCTGGACAATTTTCAATAGGGTTTTCCATTTATGCTATTTCAAGCCTTGCTGCCTTGCCATTTTTGTATAGGATGTTCTACTTGGCAAAATGGCATGAAACTTTTACAGTAGTCCTTTGAGAGCATTAGTAAGGCACTACAAATTTTTGAGAATTTATGAAGTACATCTGGTATATGTTTATTATTTAACCTAAAAATCTAAGTAAAATAATAAAGGCATTTAAATAAATAGTTTGGGCTTCACCATTATATTATCTTAAATGTATTTGGTATGCTTAAACTATTGGTAGATTTTATGTTGTCAAATTTTGACTAATTACATGAAGTAGAAGTATTGTTACTTTGTATTGCAAATTGAATAGTTTCCGGACAGATTCTGGAGTTTGATGAGTTGCATGTTGAAAATGATGTGTACTGTAAAAATGGTTAATAACAAAGTTGTAGAGAATTTGATAAGCTTTCCAGAAAGTCTAGGAATACTGTATTTGGATTAGTAGAAATCCAGTTATGAGTGAAACAAGTAGCTACTGTTTTATGGTATAATCGATGCATTGTGGAAGTAGATAATTAAATAATCGAGAAGAGATATGCACCTACTCAATAAACATGATGCACTTGTTAACATATATGCATTCATAATACTTATGCCATATTCATGCATCTAGGATCGGAGGAAGAGATAACATTGCTGGAATTCAAAGAAGCAGAGGAAGGGGACCAGCAGGAGAATCCGCAAGCCACAGCTCCCGAAGGCATGGAGCAGAATCCTGAAGAGCTTTCGGAGTGTCCTGACCACCGCCCTACTTCCTTTCTGTGAGGCAAGCCCCGGAGCATTCTAAGTCTCCTAGTAATTTACAAATGTTTACTTAAGTACTTATGATTGATGCATTAGGTTATAAGAGTTGAATGGAACCACTTAATGCATATAAATTCCTTGTCCAGATATTACACCTTTAACCGGTATAGGTCTAGGATCGAATATATGCTTAGCCATGCTTAGACCGGTAGAAGTCAGGTGATGTCCTGTCACCTGTGAGATATAGGTGGATATCGGAGCACGGTTGGCTATATTTGCTATCGTGGAACAGAACCATGGGGTAAAAGAAAATCGAGACTGGACGGAAAGTCGATAGAGAAGCAACAAGACATGGAGGTCTTGGGTATGGATCTATCCCCATCTGTGACGATTAAGGACCGTACCATTGTTGGCGCTTCTGACAAGATTAAACGCATGCCTCTCACTTAGCTGGCCGGATAACTCATTCCGACCATGAAGCTGAGTAATTCAACTTAGGCCGGGACCCATTCTGTTGTGCGCTCCTTTCGGGGAACGATCAGACTGAGCCCAAGGGCAGGCTAGGCCTGAACGTCCTGGCATCTGGTGTTCTAGATTGTGCAGTGCGGTATGGACCCGTGAAATGTGTATCTGAGTTGTACCAATGGTAACCTAAGGCTATCGTGGCTGGTAGACCTAGGTTTGTGTTAGGAATAAATTCCCAGCTGGTTGAAATCGATTCGAATCGCCGTCTCTCTCGGATATTGAGAAACTTGGCTAGTCCCAACATCGTAGTAACTATGTTATGAAACATGATGGTTCAGATGAATATGGAATTACAATACCTGCTATGGTTACTATTGTATGCTTCTAAATGATATACCACATGTTTGGCATAGGATAATTGCTAATCTAGAATTGGATAGTTATAATTAACTTGATAAAGGCACCGTAATGGTCCAACTATGTTAATTGCTTTTATGCAAAATGTTGTCAATCTACGTCCACTTATACAGCCTTGCATAATCCTTAGAGTCATTTTATTTCTGGTTCATGATGGATAAGTCTAGCAAAGTACCTTCTTGTACTCAGGGTTTTATTTCCCATTATTGCAGATGGCACTGTGTATCATGGTTATTACAAGAGTTGCTTCTATCCCACCGTGGATGAGGAGTAAGCCTTGGGCAGGCTTCTTTATTAATCCCCATCTTTGCTTTTGTGGACCGTGATCCTACTTGGCACTGTATCAAACTATGTTGGAAACTTTATTTTCGAACTTAATTGCTTCCGCTTTATCTATCAAACTCGGTTTGTAATAACTTTTATTCATACTCTGATGATGAAATGTATCTGTGAACTTTATGTAATATGTGGCATGTATGTTGAATCCTGTACGATCTTGGTTGTTGTAAATCGTTTATCGAGACCCGTCGTGGTACTCAATGGACTACCGGGTTTATATGGGTTCAAGTATGACAGTGCGACCGCTTGCGGGCTGCCATTGTACTTGTACTCTTATAAATTGGTCGGTTCTGCAACAGCTAGCATCAGAGCAAGATTCAACGTTATTTGTCACAAGTGTATTTAAAACAAAAGTTTTGTTTTCCAAAAACCCTCCTCTAGCAACTAATAGTTATATAATAGGTATTTGAAATCTAAAGTGTGCCAATGATCACTTTCCTTATGCCCAAATTAAGGACTATTAGGTGGCTATTTAAGTACTAACATGGGGGGTTTTTACTTCGTCGTCTATACGGCATGCTATTGTATGGATACCATTCACTTGAGTGGTAATGTATGGATCAAATGCCTCTACGCCAAGCTAAGATGATGAGTGTATGACCGCAAGAGGTGACCGTGCGGTCAGGGAAGAGTTAGCTTTGGTACGGCTATGTATGCCTGCTTGCATGTGTATATGGTACGTATTTAATTGTGGGTTTAAATTATTGTCGGGTAGATTGATATGGAAGTATATGTATGGGTATACATATATGGAAGTATTTACAATTACATTCTGCATATTTCATTATGGGTTTAGGGTTGAAATGGAATTTTATGCAGGTACACTGACAACAAAACATGTAGCTCGACTAGTTACGCTATTTATGAGAGAACGAATGTATGCCACTGTGTCTACCGATTAGAAACAAATTTTTCCTAAGTTTGTGAGGACGTACGGAATGAGCATGCATCATGATAATTACCATTCACATAACTACATTGTTCCTCCCCTTATAAAATTCTTACTCGGTTAAGTAACTCTTATCCATTATGGCATTGTCTCACCAAGTGGTACATGTTAATGGTGCAGATGGCACGCACAAAGCAGATCGCTCGCAAGTCCACCAGAGGCAGAGCGCCCAGCCATCAGCTTGCTCCACATACCCGTCAACGTCATATGTTTCTTGGAGAGTTTGGGATGCCTACACTCTTGTGGAGAGTGCTCAGCTATGTAGGCTATCCTGATGGAATGGAGCCCCACTACTTCTGGGCGAATGAGCAGTTGGGAGAAGGTCTCTTGGTTACTATGGAGGCCATTGTTCATCCCTGAGGTGACGATTCTGAGTGGATAGGTTGGTGTTATGAGTCAACTAGCAGGACTGCTGAAGAAGCAGCTAGCAAGGCAGCCTTTGGGATCCTGAGGGATATCATGGATCATTTTCCTCAGGAGCTGGCAGCCGCTTTGGTTGGAGTCTTTCTGAGGGGCAACCCCTCCACTGACTCATGGCAGCAGGCAAGAGGAAGATCTTCGGAGATTGGTGCAGTAGAAGGGTAGAACAGTGATAACCCTGCCATGAGTGCCATGTTCGTAGTGATGAGAGTGTTAGAGGGAGTGGAAGGTAGCCTCAGACGTGTGTCTGGTGCTCTTGGTCATGCCCACGAGGACCGACGTCAGCTTCAGAGGGAGCACGACGCTGAGATTGAGAGGCTCACTATAGAGATGGCTCGGTTAACTCACCAGAGGAATGCAGCCTAGTCTAGGGAAGATGTTCTGAGAGCTCGATAGTTTGAGTTGGGGCAGTAGCTGGCTAATGCGGAAGAATACAACGATAACCTACATGAGGAGGTTCATCTGCTGAATAACCAGTTCCACCCTTATGTTCCGCCTAGAGCCACAGAGATGGATCTAGAAGAGGACGAGGAATAAGAAGTGGAGCCTAAATAAGAAGTAGAGCCTAAAGAAGGGGATGATCCTACGTCTGACCTCGATAGTGATCATGATGAGGATTAGATCGCTTAGTACTTAGTGGAAGGGCTAATGCATCACCTTTATTCATGTAATGGACCTATAGTTTGAATTTGGTATTAGTAATCCGACTATCATGTAATATCGTTAATCGCACGACTATCGCATGTTTGGTTGAACATCAATACGATTCCAGTCCTTTGTTGGTAATCACGATTTAAATTTCCATGTGTTATGAGCGTGATAAGTGGTCAAATTGGTGATGTCATGTTGTGAGAATGAATTGTTATGCCTCTGTTGTTGTTGTGAATTTGAGAAATTTCTCCAGTAATTTCAGTTTGGCATGATTATGGTTCATCTGCAATCTCTTGGCATCAACCAATAATCGCTTATTGTTGCAACTTCGCAGATGACGTGCACTCGTGCTGGAGCTGGTGGTAGCCAGGATGGCAACCATGATGACTTGCCACCCCACCGCCACCGTCTGCTCAGGAGTTCTTTACCCAGTTCCTGGGGAGCCAAAGGACAATGGAGGAAGCTTTGCGCCTCATCACGCAAAACACCGCTCGTGACCACCCACATCAACAAGGGGCTGAGCCAAATCAGCACAGTACATTCAAGGAGTTTCTAGATACGAAGCCTCCAATCTTCAAGGTGGCTGAGGAACCACTGTAGGCTGATGAGTGGCTAAATACCATTGAGCAGAAATTTTGTCTGCTAAGGGTTACCGAGCATCTAAAAGTTGAGTATGCTTCTCATCAGCTGCAAGGACCAGCAAGGATCTGGTGGACACATTTCCTATCGTCTTTGCCTGCTAATGTGCGAGTTACCTGAGAACAGTTCAAGCTGGCTTTTAGGGGACATCATATTCCCCCGGGCCTGATGCGCATGAAAGTGGCCAAATTTATGAGGCTCACTCAAGGGACAAAGACTCTCATAGAATATATGCACGCATTCAACAACTTGTCTAGATACGCTCCAGGTTTTGTGGATACCGAGGAGAAAAAGATAGAGAGCTTCAAACGGGGTTTGGGTACTAAACTGATGAAGACTATGACAAATTCTAGGTGTGCCACATATAATGAGTTTATTAGTGATGCCTTAACCCAAGAAAACCACAACAACATGCATGCAGTTGCCAAGGGTCGCAAGAGGGCATATGAGGCCGGTGCCTCTGGATCCTTCCAGTCAAAAGTGCCTATCATAGCTAGGCCATAATTCTATCCACCTGCACCCAAGTTTAGGCCTCCACCACCTAAAGCTTAGAATAATAGGCCATAGAAACCATTCTGTAAGGCGTTCACTATTGCCTTACCAAAAGGAAATGGCAGTCAAGATAGCTCCATAGGATTCAGAAATAACCAACCATGTTTCAACTACAACCAACTGGGTCATTGGTCCAAGGAATGCCCCCACCCTAAGAAGAATGGCAACTAGAATTAGAACAATCAGAGGTAGGCGAATGCCAGGGCACGTCAGGGACACGTGCATTATACCGCTGTGGAAGAAGTGCCCGCTAGAGAAGTTGTCACGGCTGGTATGTTTCTTGTCAACAAGCATCCCACTGTTGTTTTATTTGATTCGGGAGCTTCTCATTCATTTATGAGTCAAGCATTTGCATCTAGACATGATCAAGAAATAATTGAAGTAAGCAAAGGGGGTTATAACATAAGTTCAGCAGGGGAAACTGTTACTACCAAAAAGATAGTCAAAAATGTACTCATCTCTATACAAGGGAGGGAGTACACAATAGATTTGATAGTATTGCCCGGGTTATCGATAAGTGTAATCTTAGGCATGAATTGGATGAAGGATCATGGTGTTCTTATTGACACTAGCACCCGTACTATTATGTTGAGAGAACCCACGGGAGGGAATGCTTTTCTAGTACCACTCTCCCATGATTTCGAACCCCAACATTTAGCTTGTGCTATCCAAACCACCACAATATGTGATATCCCCGTGGTTTGTGAGTTTTCGGATGTATTTCCAGAAGAATTACTAGGCTTACCACCTAATAGGGATGTGGAATTTAAGATCGAGTTAGTACCGGGTACGGCACCCATATCAAGAAGGCCCTATAGAATGCCACCCAATGAGTTAGTAGAACTTAAGGTTTAATTGCAAGATCTATTGGACAAGGGTCTTATCCAACCTAGCTCATCTCCGTGGGATGTCCAGCCTTGTTTGTGAAAAAGAAGGACAAGTCACTGAGAATGTGTGTAGATTATAGACCACTCAATGCTGTGACCATCAAGAACAAATATCCATTGCCCCGCATCGACATCTTGTTTGATCAGCTAGCGAAGGCAAAGGTATTCTCCAAAATTGACTTGAGATCAAGCTACCATCAGATAAAGATTAGATCGGAGGATATACCTAAAACTGCTTTCTCTACTAGGTACGGCTTATACAAGTATTTGGTTATGTCTTTCGGACTAACAAATGCTCTATCCTACTTCATGTACCTGATGAACTCGGTATTCATGCCCGAACTTGACAAGTTCATGGTCATGTTTATCGATGATATATTGATTTATTTAGAAAATGAGTCAGATCATGAAGAGCATCTAAGGATTGTCCTATCTAGATTGAGGGAGCATAAGCTATATGCCAAGTTTAGCAAATGTGAATTTTGGTTGAGCAAAGTACCTTTCTTAGGTCACATTTTATCAAGAGATGGAATCTCTATAGACCCATCAAAAGTACAAGAGGTCATGGATTGGAAAGCCCCAACTTCGGTTCATGAAGTTCAGAGTTATCTAGGGTTAGCAGGATATTATCGTCGTTTCATTCTAGATTTCTCAAAGATAGCTAAGCCTATGACTAGACTACTTTAGAAAGATGAGAAGTACAAATGGACACCAGAATGTGAAATAGCTTTTCACACCCTCTGAACCTTGTTGACTATAGCACCTATGCTAGCACAACCAGACATTGAAAAGCCTTTTGATGTATTTTGTGATGCATCGGGAATAAGTTTGGGATGTGTGCTTATGCAAGAAGGAAGAGTTATTGCATATGCTTCTCGGCAATTGAGAAAACATGAAGTCAACTACCCAACACATGATTTGGAACTTGTAGCCATTGTTCTTGCATTAAAGATATGGAGACATTACTTGTTGGGCAATGTATGTCATATTTATACTGACCACAAAAGTCTCAAGTATATCTTTACCCAGCCAGAACTGAACATGAGACAACGAAGATGGTTGGAATTGATTAAGGACTACAATTTAGAAGTGCATTACCATCTGAGTAAAGCAAATGTAGTAGCTGATGCACTTAGTCGAAAGTCCCATTGCAACACTGTGGAAGCATTGTTGGAAGATGGGTTCAACTTGTTACATCCTGCTGTACTACACAATATCACGATCAATTGTTCACTTGAGAGCAAAATCATAGAGCTACAGCAGACCGATGTAGGAATAAGACACATCAAGAGAAAAATGCAAGAGCAAGAAACCAAACATTTTAGATTGGTCGAAAGAGGTGTATTATGGTTTGAGGACCGACTTGTGGTACCAAAAGACCATGAGCTAAGGAATCAAATTTTAGATGAAGCTCACTCGTCCAAATTGTCTATCCATCCAGGTAGTAGTAAGATGTATCAAGATTTGAAAACCCATTTTTGGTGGACTAAGATGAAGAAAGAGATCACAGCCTATGTTGCTAGGTGTGATAACTGCAGTAGAGTAAAAGCTGTCCATATGAAATCTGCCGGACTACTTCAGCCATTGCCTATTCTATGAAGGAAATGGGAGGAAATCAGCATGGACTTTATCACAGGCCTTCCAATGATGCCACAAGGTCACGATTAAATATGGGTTATTGTTGATCGTCTCACCAAGTCAGCACACTTTATACCCGTGAACACACGGTGTATAGTTGGAAAATACACTGAGATATATGTTTCCCAGATCATGAGACTGCATGGAGTACCCAGGACTATAATCTCAGATCGAGGACCACAGTTCATAGCTCGTTTTTGGGAGCACTTACACCAGGCTTTGGGAACCAAGCTAATCAGAAGTTTGGCATACCATCTGCAAACTTCAGGATAGACAGAGTGAGTGAACCAAATCCTAGAAGATTTACTTAGAGCTTGTGTTATATCTTCAAAGGGTTCATGGGAGAAATGGTTACCTTTAGCTAAATTCTCCTATAACAACAGTTATCAAGCGAGTATCAAGATGGCTCCATTTGAAGCCTTGTATGGCAGAAAATGTAGAACTCCATTGAATTGGATTGAGCCCGGTGAAAGGAGATACTTTGGTATTGACTTTATCAATGAAGCCGAAGAGCAAGTACGTATCATCCAACAACATATGAAGGCAGCTCAATCAAGACAAAAGAGTTATGATGATAGAAGAAGAAGACCACTAACTTTTGAAGTGGGTGACTATGTATACTTGAGAGTATCACCCATGAAAGGTGTGAAAAGATTTAGGATGAAAAAGAAGCTTTCACCAAGATATGCAGGGCCATACAAGATTTTGGAACAAAAAGGAAATGTTGCGTATAAGTTACAACTTCCACCAGAGATGAGTGCAATATTTGATGTGTTCCATGTTTCTCAGTTGAAGAAATGTCTTCGAGTACCTGAAGAAGCTATTGCACCCACCAACGTGCAGCTTCAATCGGATTTGACCTATGAAGAAAAGCCAATTCAAGTATTAGAGGAGATGGAGAGAGTAACACGGAGTAAGATTATTAAGTTCTATAAGGTGGTGTGGAACAATCACAGTGAACAAGATGCTATGTGGGAGAGAGAAGATTATTTACGAGAAGTTTATCCCGCCTTTTTCCAAGAATGGTAGGTCTTGCAAATCTTGGGACGACATTTTTATAAGGGGGAGGGGCTGTAACACCTCGAGTGTTAGCCTTGCATAACTTGACTTGCATAGCATGAGCATGATCATAAAGCATTCATATATAAGCTTTGACACTTGAAACATTTGATTGAAACATATGCAACATTCTTATTATTTCATGTTTCCATGTGTATGTGCATATGATCATGAGTGTAAACATGTAGATGATTGTGTGACCTTGCAAATAGCTTAAACATGTTTAGAATATCATCATGAACAACTTTGGTATTTATGGCTAGGGCTAATTAGGTCATTATGTCATAGTTTAAGTATGTACCATCATTTGAATGTAGCTTGTTTGACCAAGTTTGAACTAGGTGTTAGAGACCTTGCATGGAGGGGATCACTAAAGCAAAGTTGTAGTATTTGACATAAGGAACAACTTTTATTTTTGGGTCATTGACTGATTTAGCTTCTAACATGCTTGAATTGGTCCCACAAAAATCAGAAGAATCAAGATTTCAACACTTAACAAAATTTTTCTAAGTCTTGTTCACTGACAGTCTGACAGTCTGACAACCTGACTTTGGAATGAAATAACTTGAGTTTGGTTGAGTGTTGGAGCATGATCCTTTAATAACAATTGGAGATGGTACTTAGGGCTACAATTTTCATTTAAAAAGCATTCACTGAATCACCCTGTATCGACAGCAAATTCAACTCGAAATCACGTCGTCAGGCTCGGTTTTGGCTTAACTGACGAACTGAATGGAGGGCTTCAGTGGCCGACCGATTCAGACCTTGGCCGCTGCGTGGATGTGAGGTTGGCTACGTGTCGCCGGCGCCCTATCTAGCGTGGTAGAGCCTGGCTAGAGAGCGCATTTAAGTCGCCTGCGCTCGCCTGCTCCCTCCTATGCTCACCATTTTCATTTCCTTGGCCTCATTTCCTCGCCGCAGCAGCAGCCAAGCTCTTCCCCGCCTCCGTCGTCGTCATATCCGTGCCAAGCCTCGCTGAGCCACCCATTCGTCACCACAGCAGCACCACCATCTTCCCAGCAACTCCCTGCGTCTCCCCATTGCCGCTGTTCTAGCTTGGTAAGCCACCACAACGCGCGCGAGCTCGCCGGAGCTCCGCCGCTAGCCCCGTCACCGTGGCCACGTCGCCATCGACCACCCCAGGCCACGATAGGGCGTTAGCTAGGTCCGCCGTAGCTCGGTGATGCTCGGCGTAGCATTTGATCGAGTTGCCGTAGCCTCCACCAGCGTACCGCCATTGTCCTGCCTTGTCGATCCGCCATGGCCGCCACTGTCATCACTGGCGTCAACGATAGGGCCGGCCAAGTGGTGCGATAGATGCGCTAGGTCGAGTAGGTCACTGGGTGATGATGTCACCGCCGGCAACCTCGCCATCGGTGAGCTTTGGCCACGCCACCGTCTCGCAGCGCCGCTGCTCTATTCGTGTCTCACTAGCGTGTGGGGTCCTCTGTCAGGCGGGTCCCACCGATCAGCGATAGGAGTAGAATAGGCTAGTTCATTTAAATCCAGATCTGGTGTTGTTTTGTAATTTTTGTATCTTCAGTTTGGTAGCTTCAAAAATTGTGAAATAAATTTGTTAGTGTTCCTTAGGAAGAGTAGTATTTAGGAAAAATATGTTCTTAACATTTGCAGTAGAAATTTTTGGAGATTTAAATAGAAATTTGAAATGTGCTTTTGAATGCATGCAAATTTGTTTATTTTATATCTAGAGTTCCTGTGCTCCAAAAATTATGAAATTTTTGTGGTAAGCTATTCTTGTCATATATGAACTCTAATAAAAATTTGAGGATCATTGCATGTGTAGATTTATAGTTATAGATTTTCCTTTTATGAATAGTTAATCCTTGTATGAATTTTTATAAATTATTTATGAATCCAAAATTCATGAAATTTGTTGGAGGTAATCCTAGTACCATATGGATGCTAAGAAAATAGGAAATCTATTGCTTGACACTTTTCAATAGGGTTTTCCATTTATGCTATTTCAAGGCCTTGCTGCCTTGCCATTTTTGTATAGGATGTTCTACTTGGCAAAATGGCATGAAACTTTTACAGTAGTCCTTTGAGAGCATTAGTAAGGCACTACAAATTTTTGAGAATTTATGAAGTACATCTGGTATATGTTTATTATTTAACCTAAAAATCTAAGTAAAATAATAAAGGCATTTAAATAAATAGTTTGGGCTTCACCATTATATTATCTTAAATGTATTTGGTATGCTTAAACTGTTGGTAGATTTTATGTTGTCAAATTTTGACTGATTACATGAAGTAGAAGTATTGTTACTTTGTATTGCAAATTGAATAGTTTCCAGGACAGATTCTGGAGTTTGATGAGTTGCATGTTGAAAATGATGTGTGCTATAAAAATGGTTAATAACAAAGTTGTAGAGAATTTGATAAGCTTTCCAAAAGTCTAGGATCACTGTATTTGGATTAGTAGAACTCTAGTTATGAGTGAAACAAGTAGCTGCTGTTTTGTGGTATAATCGATGCATTGTGGAAGTAGATAATTAAATAATCGAGAAGAGATATGCACCTACTCAATAAACATGATGCACTTGTTAACATATATGCATTCGTAATACTTATGCCATATTCATGCATCTAGGATCGGAGGAAGAGATAACATTGCTGGAATTCGAAGAAGCAGAGGAAGGGGACCAGCAGGAGAATCCACAAGCCACAGCTCCCGAAGGTGTGGAGCAAAATCCTGAAGAGCTTCCAGAGTGTCCTGACCACCGCCCTACTTCCTTTCTGCGAGGCAAGCCCCGAAGCATTCTAAGTCTCCCAGTAATTTACAAATGTTTGCTTAAGTACTTATGATTGATGCATTAGGTTATAAGAGTTGAATGGAACCACTTGATGCATATAAATTCCTTGTCTAGATATTACACCTTTAACCGGTATAGGTCCAGGATCGAATATATGCTTAGCCATGCTTAGACCGGTAGAAGTTGGGTGATGTCCTGTCACCTACGAGATATAGGTGGATACCGGAGCACGGTTGGCTATATTTGCTATCATGGAACTGAACCATGGGGTAAAAGAAAATCAAGACCGGACAGGAAGTCGATAGAGAAGCAATAAGACATGGAGGTCTTGGGTGTGGATCTATCCCCGTCTGTGTCGATTAAGGACCGTGCCGTTGTTGGCGCTTCTGACAAGATTGAACGCATGCCTCTCACTTAGCTGGCCGGATAACTCATTCCGACCGTGAAGCCGAGTAATTCAACTCAGGCCGGGACCCATTCTGTTGTGCGCTCCTTCTGGGGAACGATCAGACTAAGTCCAAGGGCAGGCTAGGCCTAAACGTCCTGGCATCTGGTGTTCTAGATTGTGCGGCGCGGTATGGACCCACAAAATGTGTACCTAAGTTGTACCAAAGGTGACCTAAGGCTATCGTGGCTGGTAGACCTGGGTTTGTGTTAGGAATAAATTCCCTAGCTGGTTAAAATCGATTCGAATCGCCAGTCTCTCCCGGATAGTGAGAAACTTGGCTAGTCCCAACATCGTAGTAACTATGTTATGCAACATGATGGATTCAGATGAATATGGAATTACAATACCTGCTATGGTTACTATTGTATGCTTCTAAATGATATACCACATGTTTGGCATAGGATAGTTGCTAATCTAGAATTGGATAGTTATAATTAACTTGATAAAGGCATCGTAATGGTCCAACTACTGTTAATTGCTTTTATGCAAAATGTTGTCAATCTACGTCCACTTATACAAGCCTTGCATAATCCTTGGATGTCATTTTATTTCTGGTTCATGACGGATAAGTCTAGCTGAGTACCTTCTCGTACTCAGGGTTTTATTTCCCATTGTTGCAGATGGCACTGTGTATCATGGTTATTGCAAGAGTTGCTTATATCCCTACCGTGGATGAGGAGTAAGCCTTGGGCAGGCTTCTTTATTAATCCCCATCTTTGCTTTTGTGGACCGTGATCCTACTTGGCACTGTATCAAACTATGTTGGAAACTTTATTTTCGGACTTAATTGCTTCCGCTTTATCTATCAAACTCGGTTTGTAATAACTTTTATTCAGTACTCTGATGATCAAATGTATCTATGAACTTTATGTAATATGTGGCATGTATGTTGAATCCTGTACGATCTTGGTTGTTGTAAATCATTTATTCGAGACCTGTCGTGGTACTCGATGGACTACCAGGGTTTATATGAGTTCAAGTATGACAGTGCGACCGCTTGCGGGCTGCCATTGTACTTATACTCTTATAAATTGGTCGGTTCTAGTGACAGCCGTGATAACATGGTGAAGAAGCTTGAGAAGGGTTCAAACCTTGCTTCCTCCAAAGCCCAACAAAAGAATCACATCTCAAGCAAGGCCAACACAACCAAGAGCAAGAAATATGGAAAAAGGTTATGCTGTGGTTGTGGATTATATGGACATGAGTGGGCTATTTATCCACACAAGAGTTGGGCCTGACAAGTGTGAAGCGGCCAAACAAAAGGCCTCAAATAAGTTGGCCAACCAAAAGAAAAGTGTTGGACAAAGCGCATGTCTCATGAGCAAGGAATTGGGGCATCCTACCAAGAAATGCCAAATGTACAAAGAGGCAAGTGATGAGGACATCCCTTCCATTGATACAACCACACCTGCTGCACAACAAGGTCCGATGACAAGAGCTCGAGCACGACAACTTAATTATCAGGAATGTTGGTCAATACCCCATTGCCTCATGTTTAGACCCCATGATGAGGATGGAGTAGCCGAAACAAGTGGGAATCATCATTAATGGGGCGCTCAGCTCATCTCGAGACAGCAAGGAAACACTCCATTAAAAGTACCATAACTCCTTGATTCGAGATCCAATGAAGCTAGTTTTTGACTTGTTGGAAAGAGCACGTCGTCCTCTTTTAGAGGGGTCCAACCCCACTATTAGAATCTACCGAAGCTATGTGCAGCAAGCAAAAGGACTGCATAGACCTATAGCTTGGGCCTAGGCCTTATACTGACTATAGCCCATTGAGGGACACCCAGATTAGGGTTTCCCACTCCTCCTTGTGCTCTCCTCCTTATAAATAGAACCAGCAGCCATTAGAATAAGGGTGGGTTTTGTTTAGATGCAAGATAGCTGCTGCTTCTTCCTTAGTAAACAGCGTGTGTTCGGCTAGACCACCCGATTTGCTTGTTTCAAGACCCCAACTTGTGATTCAGATTCAGCCTTTGGCTTAAATCCGTGAGTTATTTGCTTGTTCATCTTGTTCTTGCTTGTTATCGGTTGCTTGCAGGTTCATGGAGTTCTTGGCATGGCAAGAACATCACAATCGGAGCCAGGTGTACCTGTTGCTAAGACGCAGCAACCTTGTGGTCGTTGTAGTCGGACAGCCAACGTTGAATCCACCCCAAATCGAGTTTATCCACACTCACCAAAAGATCAGGAACAACCCCTTGTCCCATCATGTGGTAATCAGAGCAAGGTTCTTTGGTGAGTGATTTACCGTTCATTACTTTACCTATAGTCTAGAAATATAAAAATAGGATAGAACTGAAATTCCAAACACAAGTTTGAGCCTTGCTGATCTGCTTAGTTCTTTGCTTGTTGAGTTTGTGGTTTACATTGTGGTGTCAAGTGCTGGTTCTTAGGTTCTAATCCTTTAGAGTTTCGAGTTCTTGTCACGTTTCAGTCACCACACAATCCACTTGTTGCCTTTCCCCCCACTTCAGCCGCTGCAATCTCCACCAATACCACCACCACCACCACCAAAAGCACCGCTGCTCTCTCTCCACCTTTTCGCTGAAACCCTCACCACCATCACCTTCAGCCACACCTACACAAACACTACCTTATGCACCTATCCTTTTGGTGCAAATCTGAGTACACTCAGTTTTGAAAATAAGAGAGTTCAAATTGTATATTTGTACTACTTGTTGCAATCCTTATCCCTAGTAAAAGAAAGTCTATGCTACTTGCTGCATTCTTGTTATAATCATATTGCAAAAGTTTAGTTTGTGCTGCTTGTTGAAAAGAAAAGAAAAATAAAACACAATAGAAAATAGAAAAGAAAAAGAAAGGAAAAGGAGGAAAGAAAGAAAAAAAGAAGGGTTAAGTTGATGCTATTTACTCTCATCATTTCCAATGTTTGCTACTGTCCGGTGACAACATTTGTGTCTAGGCTCGCATCTCTAGCACTGGGTTAGCCTAGGACCAGCACGGTACTATCTTTGAACACTTATTCAACTTGCATTGACTAACTGTGGTTCCAACTGTACCTTGATTTTTAAGCCACCTACTAGCTCCACAAATTATCTACAACATCATAGGGTTCTACTTGCTACTACTTGTGTTGTTCTTGTCAGTCAGCCAACACCATCTGCATAGCAAGGTAAGGACATGTAAGAACTTGGTTGCACATGCTGAGAGAATGAAAATTGTTGTCACCTAATTCAGTTAGTTGGTAGGACATATTTTCTTGTGATTCCCTTGCTACATACTAACCATGGCAGGAGAAGGTGAAAGGACCCCTCCATAATCACCTCGATCGAAAGCCTTGCTGCAACACTTTGAACGCAAAGTGAGGCTCCATGCTGAACACCTTGATGAGGATGTTCGTGTCACCAATGAGCACCTTGGTCAATTGGAGATGGCTCAGATTGAGACCAACACCAAGTTGGCTTCCTTGGAAGGCACTCTTGGTTCTGTTAATACATCTCTTGTAGGTGTCTTGGAGCGATTGAAGAGGATGGAACAGAATCGCTATGATGGTTTCGAACAACGCAATCACAACAACAACAACACCTATGGGCAATTCTGCTGGTCATGATGAAGAAGAATATGCAGTGGACACTGAGCTAGATGAGGAGGTGAATGGTCATCGACTGCATCAAACAACATCACCACTACCATGAGACTAGGTCCTCGCCCACCACTGGCAAGAGGTACAGTGCCTAATGACTCATTTGGCTAGATTAAATTCACCATACCTACTTTTGATGGTAGGTATAATCCTGATATGTACCTTAGTTGGGAATTAGCTGTTGATAAAAATTTACTTGCCATGATTTCCCTGAGGACAAACGTGTTAGGGCTGTCACTAGTGAGTTTACTGACTTTGCCTCTGTTTGGTGGTCTGAATACCATCAGTAAGAACCCAAATAACACACCAACTTGGGATGCTTTGAAATGGGTCATGCGGGCTAGATTTGTTCCTTCTTATTATGCCTGTGATCTTTTACATAAGTTGCAACAATTGAGGCAAGAATCCAAATCTATAGAAGAGTACTATCAAGAGCTACAAATGGGTATGCTTCGTTGTGGGCTAGAGGAAAATGAGGATGGTGCCATAGCTAGATTTATGGGTGGGCTGAACCGAGAGATTCATGACATTCTAGCTTACAAGGAATATAATTCTATCAATCGTTTATTTCACCTTGCTTGTAAAGCTGAACGAGAAGTGAAGGGACGATGAGCTAGCATGAGGGCTAACATTCTTGCAGGTCATGCTAGCTCATGGACACCCTCCAATGCAGCTACACCGTCAACACCGTTAACACTAGCAAGGTGATGTGTTCACCACAAACTAGTGCTAAAGCCATTTGGGTGCCTAAGCACTTGTTGACTAACTCAAAAGGACCCAACAAGAGTTGGGTACCAAAGTGTGCTTAGGTTAATGATGTAGGTACTTGGTGATGAGATGAAGGCTCGAGGTGGTTGAGCAAGCAAGTTGATAATATTCACTCAATCTATCAACCAATTCTTATAATAATCTCTTATATGGTTGACCCGAAGATAATTTAATAAATATATCATCTATTTCATCCTCACCATTGGTAACAAGTACCTAAACCTTATAGGATAGCCACTTTGTTCGCTTTGTGCTCAATAGTTCACTAATAGGCATATTTGTGAAATATTGAAAGTGGCTAATTAGATTCAATTGAAAAGTATTTTATTTTGCCATATGACACTTTTAATGGCTCTCTTGTAGAGCAATTTATTTGTTGAGATGTAGGGCATAAAATAAATACTATAGCTAAAATGAAGAATCACAAGTAGCGGGTTATTTGTTTCTGTCCTGCACCTATCAGACATGTCCGATATGGCTAGTGATAGAAAGAAAGTGTTTCTATTCTACGTATTCCAGACGTGTCCGGTATACATACCGGACGTGTCCGGTATTGCAGGAACCAGAACACTAATTTGATTGCTACTGAGTCTTTGATCCATATATTTTCATATATCCTTAATTTACTCAGAAGCTTGTGATTTATCAAATCTTAATGGATTGTGAGCATCTCTTGAACTCAAATTTAATAAAAAATTAACTCCCAAATTCTTAATAGAATAAAGTGTTAGATAAAAGTCATTCAAATTACTTAAAGCACTTATTTAGGGGGAGCTCAGTTTCTATTTTGCACCTTGTGAACTAACAAATTTATCTAGCATTCTTTGTAGTCCTTTGGATGAAAAATTGATTTCGTATCTAGCATGATTATTTAGCAATTAAGGTCAACATAAAGATTATCATGCTATGTACCTTCTTAGTGGTATTCTTATGGGCTCAAGGCAAAGGTATGTTTTTACATACATGCATTGTAAGTGCATCTAAGGCCCTTTATATGTTAGAATGTGCATTTGTGTGACATAGGAGAGATGTTTTTCAAAACCCATAACTGGCATGTGTAGGTGGTGTGAATTTGAAAAACCATTTGAATCTTGGTCTTTGTGACCTAGCCTTGTCATGTGATAATTATAGCTCTCCTTGATTGTTTGATTGGCTAATAACACATGACATGGCTTTCTTAAGTCCACAATCTACTATGTCTCATAATATCTCTCTCAAATAATCAATATCTATATATGCCAAATATTTGGAAAAGAGAAGTGACACTCATGGCATTTGGATAAGAAAAGTAATTACACCTTATTTGGTTCAAGGACATACATGTTTTTTGATCAAGAAATGATAGAGAAGGGATTGGAATTAAGTGAATGAAGTTTAGAACAAAAATAGCTAGCCCGCAAATACCAGACGTGTCTGGTACGGTATGAGAGAGGTTATAAAATGGCAGTACCCCTTCAGCCTTGGTCCTCTATCTCTCTTTTCTCTCCTCCAAGCCGACATCACCACTGCTATTCCACTACATTGGCGATCGAGTGATTCCACCGAGAAAAAAAAGAGAGGGAGATTGGATTAGAGGAGATTTGCATCAAGATCGAAGGCTCCGGGACTTGGATTTCCAATCGCATCTTCATTCACTCTCTCAAGGTACCCTAATCCTAGACCTCATCCAATCTAAGTAGTTAGGGCATGATTTTGAAATTCCTTCGATAGAGTTGCTACATTACCTATCTAGAAGCAATGCCCAAAGTTTGGATTGAACTGGAGAAGAGATTGAGCGTGAGCCCCTGGTTAGGGTTGCTGTGCACATATACCGAATGTGTCCAGTATGAGCCAGTAGTGTAGGTTCAGCTGCAGCCTCAACTCAATACTCATTGATTATTGTCCATTTATGTATGATTGTTTGTCTAAATTAATTGTGCAAACCTTGACCATGGTTGGAATAGGTGATTGCAAGATTTTGGATAAATAATTGTATATATATATGGATGATGATATAAGAAATATTGTTTAGGCATGTATCTAAGATTCTTTGCAAATCATTTTGGATATAGGACAGCAACCATGAGTGGAAGACAGGAGCCCAGATCCTAGCATAGGCATGATCCAGCATTAGAGAAATACAAGAAGGCGAGGTAGGACATACATCCTAGGTACAGTTAGCAGGAGCAGGGCAGTAGTAGGGGACTCTCCAGGGCTACCACGGGTGCTCCATAGTACAAAGAGGGAGACAATAGTTCTTCCTTTGACATAGATACAAAAGAGTATAGAGTGGAGCCTAGTATTAGGAAGAGGAAGAGCATTGACAGAGGTTCAGATAGTGATAGCTCAGATGATGAGCAGGAGATTGAGGAGGAGCAGGCATACCTCTAGCTTAGCACCAGCCATGTCAGGGTATGCACTATGGATTACTTGAGACACATCCACCTAGTGTACCCTCTTATGTTTCTAGAGTTGACTATTGAGGGAAAGGCATGACCAGAAAGGCTAGAGATGAGAGGAGAATTGATCCAAGGGGCTTGCCTAGGATTCAGTTTCATCATCGATTTCAGACAGCCTTTCATATGGACTTCTACACTAGTGTGATCCTCACTACAAACCTAGTGATTGCCAGGTCTTAGTGGATTGACTGGCAGTATGTCAGAGATTTGCAGAAGGCCTCCATTGATCATGCTATTGCCATTTGCCAGCATATAGGGGTTTATGAGATTACGGAGTTCTAGCATGACTGGAACACAGATGTGGTAGCTAAGTTCTACGCCACCCTGTATGTTGAGGAGGATGAGAGACATATGCACTTGATGCTTGAGGGCTAGTGGTACAGTGTGGATTATGATGCTTTTGCCACCTTGCTTGGTTTTTTAGAGGAGGATCTTCAAAGAGACAGGATCCATATAGAGCAGGTGTTGCCTCTAGAGCAGCTTGCCTACATGTACCCACCTAGGGGTGAGAGAGGAGCAGTGGGGAAGGTTCTAGGTCTTCACCCTACTTACAGATACCTAGATAGGATGTTCAGGAAGACCATTGATTACAAGGGTGGAGGCAAGGGAAACATTACAGATTATTCTAGGAACCTACTCGATAGGATGGCACCTGATGCACAACCTTTCAGCATCTTTGACTTCATATGGTGTGAGATCAGGAGCGTTGGCGAGAGGCCCCTCAAGTGCTGTGGTTTTGCTCCCTACATTATGCACATGATTAAGTAGGTCACAGGGCATACCTTTGAGTATGACAAGGTACATAAGGCCCTAAAGATAGTTGTAGATCTACCTGAGATTGGAGTACCTCCAGCAGGACTAGGAGGAGCAGTAGCACCACCAGATGCAGATTCACCTATAGGTGGTGCAGTAGCAGGAGGAGCTTCCCCTCTACCACATGCTCCTTCATGTTCTTCTTCACGTCATCATAGTCCTCCTACTCCTATTTGTAAGATGTTCAGTGCTATCTTTGGTATGTGTAAGGACATACGGACCTATCAGCAGAAGGAGAGGGAGGCTAGGCGGAAGGACACTTAGACTCTAAAGTAGATTGCTACTAGACTTGAGCTTGATCCCCCTAGATCTCCACTATCAGATGAGGCAGCTAGTGAGCCTAAGACTAAGGAGTAGCTACAGGGCAGGTATGACATAGAGTTTGATGAGTTCCTTCAGCGATAGCAGTAGCAGCAGCAACAGGCACTAGAGCACCCTAACACTTTACCACTATAGGCTCGTGTGCCTACTCACTCTCAGCCATGTCCTAGTGCAGCAGATGAGTATGCTTCAGACTGGTGGAGTGACCTCATAGGTGGTTTTGGCTACTATGGGTCCGGTGGCTATGACCCGTCTGGTGTGGGTGGTTTTCGTCCAGCTGGTGCTCCACGCTCAGATGATGAGGATGTTGGTGGAGATGATGATGATGAGTGATCTCAGCTTTCAGAGACAGCTTGTAGCCCCTTTGTCCTTAGTATGTCATTGTTGGACCTTTGTGGTGATAGATGACAAAGGGGGAGAGAGACTAATTAAAGCTTCATGATTTTTGTTTTATTTGCTTATCTTTGTACCTAAAGATATGTACTACAGGCTATAGTTTTTTGAGCTTGATTTTAGTTTTTGAGCTTTATAGATTGTATCTTGTGAGAGATGAGACTTATACTTATGCTTTATCTATGTATCTCTTAAGGCATGATCTTTATTTATATATTAGTGGCTTGTTGATGAGTACAGGCCTGATCTTCCGAGAGGTAGCCGGTAAGTTCGATTTGTGGAGATCTCAACGTTGGCGATCCGGCTTCAAATCAGACACGATTCGAACCCTGCAACCGTTACACCACTGCTCCATTGGTTATCAACCAAGCACAACTTGATTGACCTCGCCAAGAAGGCTTTTCCTACAAGCGAATCGAAGAGCACAAGCAAGAAGGTAAAACACGCAATCTAAAATTGCAAATAAGAATGATGCGGATATCAATAGAGGATTCAAGAACTCGGTTCCAAAGGACTAATCGATACAGTGGAGGAGATCAAGAACGGGGGCCTTAGATCACTGTAAAAGGATTTGTCACCACAGTTACAATGAACGATTTAGTTTCTCGATGGAAAACTAAACTCTAAACAAAACCCAATTGTGTAGCAGCGGCGGCGGCTGTGTTTATAGTCTAAGACTCAACCTAGGGTTGGAGACGGCCAGGGGTTGGGCGCCCACAACTTGGGCTTAAGGCCCGACACGATACATGGCCAAGTTGGCCCAAATAGGTGACGCAGCACCTTGCTGTGGTCACACAGAATGATCCACGGACCTTCTAGAGCTAGGACCAGATCCAAAACGATGGCATCATCGTCCCCTTTCCAACGCATCTAAGAACGGCCCGTTTTGATGTCGTATGAGGAAGTTATGACCGAAACAGTGACGACATGTCTGCTGAATCCGAGGATGACGTGGCAGCTGAGTTGGAAACAAATTGCAACTTGGGGAAGACCATGACGTCAATGTGTCCAGCGTGGCGATGTCCTCATCATCCTCCCCTTCTCGAATTGGAGTCATCCTCGACTCCATCTTGGCGATGTCCTCATTATCCCCTCCTTGTAGAATTGGAGTCGTCCTCGACTCCATCCCATCATCAGCGAACTCCTGCAAAAGGTTAGTGACAGCAGGCAATGCACCAGACATAAAAGGTTGACAAAACATAGTATAACATGGTGCATCAGGATTATCACATAACTCAGCAGTGGCAGGAGTTGTAGCAAGAAAAGCACCTCCTTTTAACTTAATCCCATTATTTTTAGCAATGTCTGTTGGAGGTTTATTTTTGATCTCATTAGCATGTTTAATAATATCCATAGGAGACAAAGGCAGCAATGTAATTTTCTTGTCCTTATATATGATAGTGTATGTATTAGTTCTACCATGATGTAAAGCATCATTATCAAATTCCCATGGGCGACCTAACAAAATGGAACAAGCTTGCATAGGGACAACATCAAAATCAGCAGTATCATGATAAGAGCCTGTGAAAAAGCTAATGCGTGCTGATTTAGTTACCTTAGTCTTACCACTATTATTGAACCATTGAAGTTTATATGGATACGAATGTTGTCGTGTGGTCAAGCCAAGCTTGTCAATCAAATCTGAACTCACCAAGTTGTTGCAACTCCCGCTATTAATGATAGTGAGAACACGACAACCCTGCACAATGAGATACATGTGGAACAAATTGTGGCATTGGATCTTCATCGCTTCTTCATGACCCACACATGTACTCAACACATGCTGCACAAGAAGGCTAGGGTAGTCCGCGGCAGCAGCCACAGAGTCAATGGTGATGGCCTCCTTGTCATGATCGCCCTCGGTGGGATCTGCATCAATGTTAGCAGCAAGGGCTAAATCATCTTCAACATCACTAGCACTTACATATCCATCCTCGGTAGCAATGAAAGCGCGACGACTGGGGCATTCCTTCATGACATGTCCCATGCCTTTGCATCGGTGGCAAATGATTTTAGAGCTGGATGAAGAGGAGCTAGTAGAAGCACCCAGAGTGCCACCTTTCTTCAGCTGTGGAAACTGCACATTAGACAATTTACTTACCCCGGAAGAAAATGGAGGTGTAGATGGCTGTGGTGCAACAGGAAGCTTGAGCGTCTCTGGCTCGGAATGTTGCTGAAAATTCCTCCCATCGTTAGACCTAAAAGGCTGGTGTTGTTTGCGTCCCTATACTTCTCGTTCGACCTTAATAGCAAGATGATACAATTGGGAAAAATTGCGCAATTCTTTGTAATCAAGTATGTTCTGTATATCATGGTTTAAACCACCAAAAAATCTAGCACTAGCATCATCATCATCTTCATTTATACCACAACGTGCTAAACCAATAAGCAATTCTTGATAGTATGCTTCTACTCCTTTATCACCTTATTTTAAAGTTTGTAGTTTCAAACGTAAATCACGTTGGTAATAAGGAGGAACAAAACGAGATTTCATACGTTGCTTTAAAACATTCCAAGTTTGAGGCACAGTAGCAGCATTATTGGCATTGCAAAGATCACTCCACCAGAACAAAGCAAAATTAGTAAACTCACTAGTAGCAAGTCTAACTCTATGCTCAGCAGGAACATTATGAGAATCAAATTTTTGTTGAACAGCAAGCTCCCAATCTAAATATGCCTCTGGATCAACATTACCAGCAAAAGGAGGTAGACTAAATTTAATTTTAGCAAAAGGATCATTATTACCATGATTATTACCTGTCATACCGCGATGATTGAAGTTGAGGCGGCGACGGGCACCACCGTCAGCATACGCATCTTCATCACCAAAAGCATCCACATCTTCATCACCAGCACGATAAGGTGGAGGGCGTTGCTCAAGCTGTTCAATGTGGGTAACCAGATTGTTCACGTTGCGTGTCAGCTCGGTCATAAGATTGCGTTGTTCAGTCATGAACGTTGCAAGCTCGCCCTTGGACACGCACTCATTGAAGTCCGTCGGAGTTCCTGCCATGGTTAGAAGATAGAAAAAGACAACACCAAAGTATTATCCCTATCAACTAAAAGGAAACAAGTGGTGGTGATGGTGGTGAAAGTGGAATGCAAAATCACAAGCAGCTTACCACCGTCTTGCCTGTATTCTTACCAACGCCAAACAGGAGCAAAACCAAAGTGGCGAAGTAATCTGTTATTGAGCGTGGGTAACAGTTGCAAGATGAACCTGTGCTGACAGAAGAATATGTGGAGCTATGGGTAGGCACACAATATGACAGCAAGGATTAGCAATTAACGAGTGCAGAGTAGCGATTGTTCAATCTGGATCCAAAGTACAAATCACAGGTGCTGGCTAAGACGTGTCGAGACATAGCGCAACAAGGTGAAAACAAAGGACGATCGAAAGAACTCACAGAACAAGCAAATAGCCCAGATATCTCCTTTTTCCTAAATTTTTCCCAGATTTTTCCAAAAGTCACTAGTAGGAAACAAACTTTTTTTTACTATTTTTTTATACTTTTCTCTGAACAAGGATCACAAAAGATGCAACCACAAAAATTGGCACCTACAACTGAGGTGGGATGTGGTCTACAGAAATTCAGCACGTTCTCTAAAAAGCGTGCAAAAACTTTGACAATTTTTTTTCTATATTTTCCCGAATTTTTTTGGCAATTCTGATGAAACCAAACAGGGCAAAGCCGAGTTTGGGTCGGGTCCAAATGGTGTCAAGAAGCTGCACAAAAAATTTCAGATTTTTCTGATAAACGAGCGAAAAGTTATGCATGTTTTACCGAAGGTATCTCAAGGTATGTTTTCCAGGAGGCACAACATGGCGGCGGCAGTTAGGGCAAAGCGTCCCTAAACTCTAACACCGATCACAACAGTAGGTATTCGCCTGATGATGTAAGGAGGGCTGCGATGCAGGCAAAATAAGAGCGGCTGGCAACCTATCTAGGGTTTGCGCGGCGGCGAGAAGTTACACAAGGCGGCTAGCGGGGCAAGTCGAGTAATGTGGTGGCTTCGACTTGTTGTTTGGGAACGGTGGATGGGATAGCGGCGGAAAACAAAATCACAGCAACGGGCGATTGAACTACGACCACGAACACAATCCTAAACCAGCAACAAGACTCGACCACGGACACAAACTCAACAGCACGAATCTGAAACGAAATTGCAAAGGCACAAAGGGCGATAGGACAGCGGAAATTGAAATATTTTTGGGCTTTTTGTGAACTCTAGGTAATGAACAAATATGAATCTAAGGCAAACGAGATTATACCTCACGGTAAACCTGAAATATCTGATACCAATTGATGAGTACAGGCCCGATCTTCCGAGAGGTAGCCGGTAAGTTTGATTTGTGGAGATCTCGACGTTGGCGATCCGGCTTCAAATCAGACACGATTCAAACCCTGCAACCGTTACACCACTGCTCCGTTGGTTATCAACCAAGCACAACTTGATTGACCTCACCAAGAAGGCTTTTCCTGCAAGCGAATCGAAGAGCACAAGCAAGAAGGTAAAACACGCAATCTGAAATTGCAAATAAGAATGACGCAGATATCAATAGAGGATTCAAGAACTCGGTTCCAAAGGGCTAATCGACACAGTGGAGGAGATCAAGAACGGGGGCCCTGAATCACTGTAAAAGGATTTGTCACCACAGTTATAATGAACGATTTAGTTTCTCGATGGAAAACTAAACTCTAAACAAAACCCAATTGTGTAGCAGCAGCGGCGGCTGTGTTTATAGTCTAAGACTCGACCTAGGGTTGGGGACAGCCAGGGGTTGGGCGCCCATAACTTGGGCTTAAGGCCCGACACGATACATGCCCAAGTTGGCCCAAATAGGTGGCGCAGCACCTTGCCGTGGTCACACAAAATGATCCACGGACCTTCTAGAGCTGGGACCAGATCCAAAACGACGGCATCGTCGTCCCCTTTCCAACGCATCCAAGAACGGCCCGTTTCGATGTCGTATTAGGAAGTTATGACCGAAATAGTGACGACGTGTCTGCTGAATCCGAGGACGACGTGGCAGCTGAGTTGGAAACGAATTGCAACTTGGGGAAGACCATGGCATCGATGTGTCCAGCGTGGCGATGTCCTCATCACTTGTGGACTTGAAAAAATGTGTAATGAGTGCTATGTGTGACATACATGTGTTATATTTATTTTCATAAGGACTATGCATGCTAGAATAAAAATATTTGTTGTGATACCTTTATATTTATTCTTATGTGATATATCTTATCATATGCATCATGGTTTTACTTTGTCACACACACACCCCACGGATGCAATGATTTAGGGGGAGTCTCCTATATGTTTTAGTATGTGCAATTGATATTTGAGGTCTTTTTATGAATTCTAATCACAAGCACATATTAAGGGGGAGCCTCTCATAAATCATTGAACCCAAAAGTTTAAATGTTATATTCTTTTGTAAGCTTTAATCAAGTTGTCATCAATCACCAAAAAGAGAGAGATTGAAAGTGCATCTAGCCCTTTAGTGGTTTTGGATGATTGAATGACAACGTGATTAAAGGTCTAACCCATTTGCTAAGTGTGGACAGGTAATAGGTTATCTCACAGGTACTTAATGAAAGCCAAAATGATGTGTTGTTGTATAAATAATCTAGTTTAAGCACAAGACAACAATGCAAATAGAATTCATGCAAATGCTTATTTATTGTGGGATTTCCATGTACTATGTGAAAGCAAGCCCTAGAAAAATTAGTTGATGAGACATGAGGGATTGCATATGGAATGGTCTCATATTTAAAGCTTGCTGAATTGAAATGAAAAAGATAACAATACAAATGAATGGATGATTCAATATAAGATATGACTTGATGGCTTGAGATGGTGAAGATAGCAAGGAAAGGCTTTGAGATACTAAGCAAGGGTGAAGGGCAAGCAATGGCTTGGCTGCCGAAGAACCTAGCTAGGGTGAAGAAGAAAGTACTTGCATTTAGCTGAGGTACTAATCAAGCTATGATGGTCATATTGATGTGAAGGATCAAATCTATATTCGACAAAGTGTTGAAAGTGACTTGATGCATTTGGAGTTATTCATATTTAATGAATGGAATCAAGTCTTGTGCTCAAGATGGCTATGCTCAAGTGAAAAATATCAAAGTTGACATGTTGGCACCCTCACTTGATGAAGATTGGAATACACGGCTTCGGTTGAAAGAGATCAACTCAAAAGGTTTAAATCCGTTATACTCTTTAAATTTGAGTTAATAGGAATGCCATACTATTAAGAGGGATACATTATGTTGATAGATAATGTTTCATAAGTGCTCAAGCCAACCCATGTGAGTTTTAGAGTGTTTGAGAGACAAAAGAGCTAACTTATTTTTGCTGGTCTGGTAATACCGGACGTGTCTGGTATTGATACCGGAAGTGTCCGGTATATGCCCAGCCACGATAAAATTCTTGATGTACTTGGGTTGGTTCATCGAGAGTTCTGGCAATGGTCGGGAGTTCTGACGTCTCACGCTTAACTAACTTAGAGAGTTCACTATGGTGGTCATACCAAACATGTTCGGTATTTATATCGGACGTGTTTGGTATGGACGGCCAGAGGCCAACGACCAGTTTTTCAAATGCCTTGAGGGTCGGGAGTTCCGACGTGAGTCGGAAGTTCCGACGGTTGGGAGTTTTGGCATGCGTCGGGAATTCCGACACCTCACATACTTTAACTCAGTTACCATAGTTTTCAAATATACTGAGGGTTGGGAGTTCTAATGTGAGTCGGGAGTTCCGACAGTCGGGAGTTCTGGCATTCATTGGGAGTTCCGACGCCTCACAACGTTACTACAACTCAGTTATTGTTGACGTAGTATAAGTCATACCGGACGTGTTCGGTATGGCAACGGCTATAAAACGGCTATTTTTTCCAAGGGGGCTATAAATACCCTCAAGCCTCTACCTTTGGAGGTTGCTGATTCTGCTGATCCTTTAGCACGTTTTTGAACTTTGCCAACTCTCCCAAGCCCTCTCTTAGTGAGTGTTTTTTCCAAATCGTAAAATCCATTTGTGGGTTAAGAGAGAATTTGAAAAAGAGATAAAGCCACCACTTGAGCACTTGTGCATATTGTCTATTTCGTGATTTGCATTTGTTACTCTTAGACTCTTTGGTCCTAGACGGTTAGGCGTCGTCGGAGAGCACCCGAGAGATTGTGGTGTGCCTTGAAAAGTTTATAACGGTCGATTCTGCTGCCTCGGAATCAACTAGTGGAAGGAGGAAAAGGAGTTGGAAAAGACTTCGGTGAGAGTGACCTTCGTGGTACCCTCTAGGGTTGACCTTCGCTGGGTCGCCCGCAGCCCGCTCAACGGAGATTAGGACTCAAACGAGTCCAAACTTCGGTAAAACAAATATCGTGTCTCAATTCGTATTTTATTCGATATTTGTGTTGCTCTAGCTCTTGTGCATGTTCTCTGTGTATACTGTCATCTCCAGTAGATACATGCAGTTTGATTTAAAGATAGAAATCAAAAGAAGCAAGTTTGGGGCTGCTCTGCAGAAACTGTGCATACCGGACATGTCCGGTATTTTCTGCCTGTGCAGAATATATTTATTCTCTGTTCTCACTTTGTGTTGCAGGATTATAACTTTTATATATATTCTTTATATCTTGTATACTCTGTGTCTAGCTTGTGAGAGGTGGTATTACTTTTTGTTTAGCGTTTTCATTTTGGAAACTTCCTCTACTGATTATTTCCGTATTTTGGAAACGACCCGCATCCGCTCCCAGGCCTCCCACACGTCGCCGCCGACGCCCGCCTCTGTCCCATCCGCACGGCGCACACACAATCCCACGGCGCACTGAGCCCCTACACGCCGTCGTCAGCGCCTCGGCTAGCACGCTTCGCGACGGCCTCATCCCGCGCCGCCGCCGCCGCGTCTTCCTCATCCCGCGCTGCCGCCGCCGCGTCTTCCTCATCCCGCCCCACTGCCGCCGCGTCTTCCTCTCACCGGCGAGGAAGACGACGTCGTCGGGGGAAGCACCGGCGCCGTGCGTCGACGGTCAGCCGCCTGGACGTCGTCGGTGAGCAGGAACTGAGGGATCACGGCGACGTCGAAGCCGTTCCCAAACCAAGCAGCTCACGGCAGCTACTCTCCCTGCGTCGAGCACCCTCTACCTGCGTCGTGGCCCACGGTGAGCCGTCAATCCTCCCCAAATGTTCCGGCCCAGCCCCGACGCCCCGTGCCGTCGCATAACGCCGCGGCAGGCCAACCCCGACGCGAGCCGCCGCCCCAACAGCGAGCCGCAACTTGAGCTCGCCCTCGCGCTCTGCAACGGCAGACCGCAACTTCTTCAACTACACCCTCGCTCGCTGCTGCCACCAGGTGTGCCAACCCCTTCTCATCCCAACCCTAACTTAAGATATTTGGCTATTTGTACTCCGATCTGATGTAATTACATGTGTGTACATGTATTATGCCTGCTAACTTCGAGCCCTTCCAAAGATTATCATGCGTACATGTGCACACCCATCTCCTTGTCTAGAGGTTCACTTCATATTTACACTTCTGAAACTTTAGAAGTTTCCTTTTCCTAAAACATTTAGATTTTTCTGTTTTCATTCAGTCAAGGAACTTTAAGATTTGGATAATGAAATGACTTAATTGGAGGAAACAAAAGTAGTAGCAGAAACCTAAACTCTGATAGGCTCAAACTCTGTGTCTTGTTGCTTTGTCTTTGTTGAAACCTGGTGCTATACAGAGCAGAATGTATGAAGTGAGTGCAGGTTCTTGTGTTGTGAAACTTTCAAATCCTTGAAATAAATCTCCTCCAAAAATTATAATCCACATGCTAAACGATTTCTTTGTAAACACAATTTTCTGCATTTTACCAAACAATTTCAGGGGATACATGCAGTGTATCCAATTTTGATAAGAGATCCATCTCAGAGTACGAATGTTGAATATCAATGCTAAAAAATCTATTGCACATATACTAATCCTCATCCTATTTAGATATCAATTTTCAAGCTCCATGGTAACTACCCCTCCGAAGTATATGAAGATGTGTGAATGTTAATATCTTCATCCCAATTTTTATTATGCAATGGATGAAGTTTTACTCAAAAACATCAGGCGAGATCAGCTACTAATTCATGTTAGTTGCTTTTATGGACCCGTAAGCAAGGCAATAGTATCAACTATAAGATCACAAAATTTGTAGAAGGTGATCTCACTACCTTAAGATCACAAATCAGATTTGACAAGCTGGGAGGCAGCATATTAGTGAAATTCTCAGAATTATACCATCTATGCAAGGCTTTGGCTGTCAGTAACCTTACTTCTCTTGGCCCGGACATGGACGTAGTCACTGGTTTCACTTTCTTCCCCTTGCCCAGCTTTCGCCAGCCATCCTTGACAGAGCTCACTCTCATGCATTATAGAATGCACAAAGCATGAAAATGGATCCATCTTAATGGAGGACTCACCCACTTTAACATGGTTCAATCTGAATGCACGCAGTTGGGGACTAACCTGAAGATTGCTTCAAGGATTACCAACTGACCTGCACGGAAAGAAGCTAGGTTTAGGTTACCTGTTAATCTTTTTGGAGTGAAAACAATGAATTGGTAAAGCATGTGTGTGTACAACCATATCATATTCAAAATGGCTTCTTAGTTCTATGACACATGCAACATGCATCTAGCGTTGTTACTGACAAATAAGTGAGGAATTCCATCATGCATGCTATTCCCCATGCCAATAAGAAAAGTGATACTAAATTCAGACCAGCATCTCCATTGGCAACTTGGGTTTCAATCACACAACTCAATTTTTTTGAAGCGTACTTTCTTCTGATGAGGTGGTCTACAGAATTGATGCCGATTAATGTGCTGGTTTATTCATTATTCAACCCCATCCTTGTCCTCATCCTTCTTTCCAATGCTCTTCAGGAGAAAAATAAAAAAGAAAAATAGTTTGCTGGTGTATTCTAAAACCAAACATCATCATGGAATCCCGTTGTCTGAACATTATTTTTTTATACCACACAACGGTGTCTTCCCTGAGGGATCTCATTAAAATGGGCCTGCAATTTCAACAACTCAATTTTGTTTGGTGATCAAACAGTCCACGATAATCTCTTTTGATCTGACACCATGTCAAGGTCCTGCATTTCAGAACATATTTATTGCACCATTTTAGAATCTGAAGCACAGTGACTACAAAATCCATAAAAAAAGATCCTGCATACACAAGGCTGATATTCATTCTCGGCAAACACTGCAGTAATCCCAAACCCTGCCATGCGATTTGCAGGCTTGGGCCAACTGTAGCCCAATTGTGCCTAGTTGGAGCTGCTACTGTAGTCTATACAGTTAGGAACTCTGGTGACTGAAAAAGAGCAGCTAGCCACCTGTTAAACAGAACAAAAGAAAAAAAACTGTAGTTAGACAAGTGAGAGTTGGCCTTGAGGAAGCACTGAACTGTCCAGCAAAGTACAGTGAATCCCCTTTGTCAACTGGTCACAAGGAAAAGTTCATCTCCAAATGTCTGCAAAATAGTAACTAATGTCAATCTTTGCACTTGGTGTTAGCACATGCATCATAAATGAACAAATTAAATTTCTACAAGCTCTGCCCTGAAAGAGGAATTAGAAAAAGAACATAACTAAGGCAGTTTGTAATAACTTTAGTATGGTGTTAGACAAATTCATTTGGAAAACTGTTATAATCTTTTTTTTAATCTGGAAATCTTGCTTTCCGAAAATTGTTCAGTTTGGTGTTAGAGATAATTTCTCTGTTGGCATCACTATATGGTGTTTCTTTTCTGGATAGTTTCGATGAAAAGTTCTATGCTTAGTAACGAAAACATAATATCCTTTTACAAACCTGAAACTGGGTGCAAATTTGCATTAATTTTAGTAGTTTCAAAAAATTAGTTTCAGGGTTGCAACATGAGAAGCTACAGAGTTTTTGAGTTTCACAGTACTATAGCAACATGAGTAGCTCCCTAATGTAAAGCAATTGCCAGCTAATCACTGCATTTTCAATCATTTTACCTTTTAATATATATGTTGGCATGACATAAAAGGTGTATGTATTTGTCCATTGGCCGGCCAAGGCCTAGCATCTGAAATTTCTGAACTTGAATCTTCATTGGATTGTTAGATGTTTATGAACCAGTGTGCTAATATAATGTGTGTTTCGTTCTGTTCTGCTGTTGTACAAAGGTGAATGCCAAGAAGGTTATTTTAAGTGGGAAGAACAGCTGCAGTGAAGTCATTTAGATTCTGTGTGCTCAGGTCTAATGTGAAGCAACCCTTCTCACTTTTCAATTTATTTTTCTGTTCCCCTCCCTGTTTGCCTCAGAGAACCATCTAGCATTGATATGTAGTCTGCTACTGTAGTAAATATGCAATCCTGAATAGCAAGCCTCAACCTGCTAACTGTTTAGTACAGAGCCTACTGCTAATTGCAGAAAACATAACCTGGAAGCAATGAACTGTAGCAATTGAAAAATAGCACAAGAACATACTGCTACTCGGTGAAAACTCTAAACCAGAAAATCATGGTTACTCGGAGCTGGAAAAAGTACATAGCCTACTAGAAGGAAATGCATAGGATGCAACCAATCTTCCTTTTTACCACTTCTTCCTTGTAACAGCACTTTCAGGTTTGCTCCCTATGAGCAATTCCTGGTTAACTTGCACTTGGAACCACCACATAATTTCAGACAAAATGCTATATTTTCTGATAGGTCAAGTGTTTCAAATTCAAACTGGTTCCAAACTTCCTTTCTTTCTACCAAGTTGGTTGTGATTTTCAAAAGCCAATCCAACTTGGTTTCAAAAGGAAGGAAGAAAATCACAACAAACTACTGACGAAGCTCTTATAATTGTTACTTTGGTTTCTTTATTCTCTGTGGTTAGGTTTTTCTTGATACGTGTCCTCTCTCTTGTAGGTGCTCAATAGCAAATTGCTGAAGGCTAAGATAGGAACACTAAACGGGACATCAGGAAAGAGCTCAAAACCCTTGCAAAAGTGGAGAGAAAATAATAGCAGCTTGCAGTAACTGATGTACTGAAAAACACAGATGTTGTGCTGACAAGTGATAACATTGACTGGTGCACCTCCGAAAAAGCTAAACGGAATTACATTTGATTCAATGAAGCTGCTCAGGCACTTGAGCTGGCATGCCAGATAGCTTTGTTGAAAGTAAGAATAAGATTGCACAATTCAAAGTTTGTGATGAGCTAAGGGTGTAATTTGAATCTGTTGACAGCATCACAAATATTGCCCGTTGGGTAAATCGTATGACATTTATGAAGTCATTTATATAACATAAATTCACTTAAAGGCATACTTCTACTGGTAATTGTTTAGATGTAAGCCCCTTGATTGGCAATGGCATTGGTTAAGTGACTGCCTTTGTGTTTAGTATGAGTCAGATGCGCAATACTGTCGTTGTAAATGTAAGAGTTTGTTTATGTGATGTGAAGCTTGTAAATAAATATAAGAGTTTGTGTCATTTGTGGACGTCATATAGTTTTTTTTTTTCTCGTAGCGACGCATGGACACTCAACTAGTGATTGACAAAAAGTAGGATCTTTGTTATGTCATCTTCACACAAGTTCATTTTTTCATTATCTATATCTATATCTATGCATACCTGATACTAAAGAGGTAAAATTTCTGGCCATTTTTTTCATCCATCCATTTTTTTCGTCCACTTCCCCTAACTACAGGATGATGGAGAGTTTCTGTCCGAACTTATATATAATAATTCGTGCTCATCGAGTTACTTGTATAGCGCGATACCTAAGTCCGTTTTCAAAACAAACTAAAACATAAACGTGACATAATCTTCTACAACTAAAAAGAACAAAGTGTGGACATTGTTTTGGTGCGACAATTGCTTTGGTTCGTCCGTCTACCACCCCATGCGATCGATCCCACATCCGTGCAACAATCACGGCAGTTGTTGATTTTTCTTGCATGCGGTTGTTGATTTTCCTTACATGAGACCCGCGTGCGGTGGCAATCATGGCAGTTTCCTTCCATGCAAAAGGAAGTGCTCCCTCGCGCGACCATCACGCTGTTGTGATATAACTTTCTAGCATGCAAAAGGAAATTACTATCAATCAATCAAATCAAATCAAATAAGAAATTATTCTCATCAAGAGGTTATGATTTTTCTTCATGCAAAACAACACGAACATGATTATCTACCACGTTGCGGTGGCGGTCGATCCCTGTGGTGGCAGTCGCGCCGCCGGCTGACGGAGGTGGCCGTTCACTAGCCTCAGCTAGCAAGAAGACAATGTCGCCCTCGCCCGCGTCGTCCAGGAGCTAGCAAGAGGCCAATCTCGAGGGGTCGATTGCGCCCAGGCCGAGCACTTTGCTGATCGCTGCTGATTCCTCCTGCTTTTTGCAGGAACGGGCATACATGATGCTGCCGGTGGTAAGTACGTGATCTCGAGGCCTTCGCGTGCCCCCTGAAGGACACCGAGGAGCTCGGCGTTGCTGACAGGCTGATGGCGCTCGTTGAAATCGGTGATTGTGAGTGTACAAACCAGTGTCAAAATTCTTTTTTTCCTATTTTTGTATGGTGCTTAATCTGTCGCTGTACCATAGCGAGCCATTGAGCAGGATGATGCTGGGGACGATGATGAGGAAGAAGATGATGGGGTTCATACACCATTGATATTTTTTATCTAATCTTTGCATGACTCGATTGTCACGTGTAATCTTATACCTTCGAATAGTTTCATAAAAAAATACTAAGATTATTGCTGGTAATAATACAAACAGGGACTGTTTAAGGTAGTGAAATATCTTACCACATCATTTCTCTGAGCTCTAGAATTAATAAGGTGGTAGTATGTACTACTAAATCATAATCTTGAGCTGGTAGCCATAATTGGCTTCTTGCTAGAAAGAGATAGAATGCTAATCGAATTTACATAATCTTGTGATGATGTTCCCACCTCTGTGAACAAGCAGGCATGACAGTTTGGAATAAACTAGCAGTGACTTGATATTTATCTTCTGTTGGTGAAGTGAAAGCAGCAGCAACTATTGGATTGTTCATATAAGCAAGGGAAATGGTTGTTTTTGTCTCCCTGTTTTCTTTAGCTCAACAGACTTAATTTATGACTATGGCGCTGGTTATTTATGCATTCCATTAGACATCAATGATTCATTCGTGATTTGTTGCCTGTAGATATAAAATAACAATCATACTAATATCCATTGCTTTAATATTTGTTTGATCTTTTAATGCTTAAATGTTGTAAGTTTTGTTCCTTTTTTCTTTGAGATGGATTTTTTCTTTTTTTTACTAATAAACCGTAGATGATAAAGCTGTTGAGGGCAGAATCAAGGATGATAGCACTATTGAAGGCAGAGTCACCGATGACAAAGCTGTTGAGACAGAGCAAAGAATGATGAGGACATTGAGGACGGAATAAAGGATGATAAGGCCGTTGAATGTCAAGTCACTAATGATAAACCTATTCAGAGCAAAGTAACTAATGTTAATGCCATTGAGGATAGAGAGATTGAAGGTAAAGCCACTGAAGAGGCAAAGGAGATCGATATTTGGATGAAACTCCGAAATGTGATCAGATTTGGGGCACTGACTATGGAATTGCTAATACTGAATAAAACCTAGCTGATAATGACAACTAAGTTTTGCATGAAAATAATGAGGCTGCTCTTGAGTTTTCTCTCTAGTCTGTGGTGCTAGAGCATGGTTGTTCATCACATAAGTTTCATACGCTAGCTCCCCATTTATCTAGGATTTATATTCATGCATCAAAATTTTGGTCCTCAGATAGGAAAGCTTCAGTTGCAAAAAATTCAGTTTCTAGACTTCTGCTTGTTTCAAAATCTCATGGCAATGATGTTTCAAGGTAAATTATGACTACGCTCTACCACTTATTTTCCTTATTGTTGTTAGCATCAATTCTCTCAGATCAAAATTTAAGAAGTAAGAACCTAATTTTTATGTAGGCTGACATTTTGGCTATCGAACATATTTGTCCTGAGAGATCGTTGCATAAACATTTGGTACTTCACGGCACTCAAGTCCATTTAAGGTTTTCAACACAAATGGTGCAAAGAAGCCCAAGAGGAGTTTCGCTACAACACGATGAAAAAGTAACTACAATGGCAAGTATACCCAATATCATGAAGCTGCTAGATGATTGGCGCGAAACTAGCACATTGTAGATGCATTGGAGAAGATGTGGTGGCATATAAAGGTTAACCCTATTACTGTCTTAGCACTTTCCAAAAAGCTAAGTATGGCTCCTGTAAAACAATGATGAGTAAAACCTACTGCAAACTAATTCATTTTTTAATTTTCTGAAGGATTTTTATTTCACATGCAATTACACCCCACATGCAAACCCTATAGAAGATTTGTCAACTCCAAAGATTGGGAGGTCATTAGGGCTTTCTGGGTGATCAGCAACATAGGAGTTTTTCTATTGATCTCTAAAAAACTGTATTTGATGATGCATTCAGCAGAAGTTGTCCTCTTCGTACTGGTGGACATGAGTGTGGATATTTACCAGTGTTGGCAAAATTGGTATGCTTTTAGATGCTGATTTTTGTTTCTTTAGTAATGGTATCTTTTATGTGAAGTCATGAAATTTTTTATGTTTCTATCAGGTGATGGAGCATTGCGTAGCTCATTTAGATATTGCTATGTTTAATGCCATCCTTCGTGAATCAGAGAATGAGATACCCATGGATACTATATCTGACCCAATTGTGGACTCAAGAGTTTTGCGGATTCTAGCTGGCGACTTAAGCTTTGGATCAGACACACAACTTAAGAACTCTATATGTGCTTAAATTATGAAATGCTTGCAATTGCATGATGAACAAACAAACAACCTAGAATAGGGACTATGCATGACACCTCCCTTGCACTATTGATTGTTAACACATGATATATACTTTTGTAGGTTGGGAATTGATCCAGATGGTTGTCTGATACGTTTATAGTTACCTGTCCAAATTTAATTATCTTATTCTAAAATATATTACCTTTGTCTTTTTTCATGCATGCTAGGGCCCTTAAACTGATGGTTTATAGTCAAGTTAGAAGGTAAAATACTAATGATTTCTTGAACTTTATAATGGTCTATACAACATGAAAACTTATGTAATATTGGTGTTCCATACATCATACTTATAGGTAATAGTACAACATATGTTCATACATATGTTATCGTAACATTGTTTTTTCCCATTACAATGCACGAGCATTTACCTATATTTACATATATACTCGAACCTATGTACAAGATGGTATGGAGATGCGGCGGAACTTATTCGTGGATTTATTGGCGCACGAAAGAAATGAATATCGGAGATTTCTTTCTGCCGATATAAAATATTATCTTAGCCGCATCATGGAAAGCTCTATACAGTAGAGCCTGTGACGTCGCGCTCTCCGTGACTGTGTTAAATCCATAAACTTTGCTTTTTGGATTAAATGTCACTTTAACGTTGGTATTTAATTTTTACAGTATTGTTATCTTATCGTGCAATCTGTGTGTTTTTAGTACAAAATGTTAGCTATCCCGTAGCAACACACGGACATGCTACCTAATAGAAGGTGAAAAGTTGGAAAAGAATTGGATATGTACAGTAATTAATGGACGAAAAAGCAAATCAATAAATAATAAAATAGGAAAGCATCCGTAGGGACGGAGATCTGGCCGCCAGAACGGATGTCCGACAGGAGCTCTTAGCTCATGTACGTACCTTTTGTGTTTTCCTTATTAATTTTTTTCTTTTTTTTGGGAATAATTTTTTTCTTTCTGATACACAGTGAACCGACAAAAGTGATGACTCATGTACAAGAGAAGCAAATTAAGAATAAATTGACACGATAGATCGAGCCACCGGCCTCTTGCCCGCCCTGCCGCGTCACTTGTCTAGCCGAGCCGACCACGCCACGCCGTGCCGCCTGAGCAAACGCATCGCCCATGTGCCGTGTATATTAGGTATAGGGAAAGATATTTAGGTCGTGTTTGGTGCCGCTTTGGCTCCTGCTCTACGGCAGTGGAGCCGCACCAAATGGCGATAGAAGGAGGATCGCTTCTGCGCGGCCGGATGCCTAAGGAGGTGAAGTCGTGATTTGCAGCTCTGCCGCTCCGGCTCTGGCTCTGAATTCCGTGAAGGGAGCACCGCACCAAATGGCAACAGAAGGAGGATCGATTCTACGCGACGACAGGAGGAGCCGAAACCCTTTTTGCCTAAGGAGGCGAAGTCGTGTGTTGGGGAACAATATTAGGGTACCCGAAGAGAAGGAGTTAATAACCATCAACATTGATTCGTTCGAGCAGTCAAGAGTACGACTATAGCTCTAACCGACCCCAGGTGCGCAAACTCTGCCTTGCCCGACCCCTGAGAGTGGCTCTGCCTCGCCCGACCCCTGAGGATGGCTCTGCCTCGCCCGACACTAAGGCCGCGGGCTCCTCCTCGCCCGACCCCTGAGGGGTGGCTCCGCCTTGCCTAACACCGAGGTCGTGGGCTCCGCCTCGCCCGACCTTTGAGGGCTAGCTCAGCCTCGTCCGACCCCTGAGGGCGGACTCCGCCTCACCCGACCTCTGGGGGCGACTCCGTCTCGCCCGACCTCTGAGGGCTAGGCTCCGCCTCGCCCGACCTCTAGGAGCGGACTTCGTCTCGGCCGACACCGAGGCTGTAGGCTCTGCCTCCCCCTACCCCTGAGGGTGGCTCCGCCTCGCCCGACACTGAGGCCGCTGGCTCCGCCTCACCCGGCCCCTGACGGTGGCACTGCCTCACCCGACACCGAGGCCGCTGGCTCCGCCTCACCCGACCCCCGAGGGCGGACTCCGCCTCGCTCGACCCCTGAGGGTGGCTCCGCCTCGCCTAACCCCTGAGGGTGGCTCCGCCTCGCCCGACCCCTATGGATGGCTCTGCCTCTCCCAACACCAAGGCCGCTCGCTCCGCCTCGCCTGACCCCTAAGGGCGGACTCCGCCTCACCCGACCTCTGGGGGCGGGCTTCGTCTCACCCAACACCAAGGCCGCGGGCTCTGCCTTGCCTGACCTCTAAGGGCTGGCTCCGCCTCACCCCACCCTTGGGTTTGGGCCCTACCTCGCCCAAGCCTCGGGTTTGCGCTCCGCCTCACCCGACCTCTAGGGAGGAACTCCGCCTCGCCCGACCCCAAGGCCGAGGGCTCCATCTCGCCCGACGGAGACCCATACTGTCGCCAACCACTCCAGGACCAAGCGTATGGGCCTGGGTCAAAGTTCTGACACCAGGGAGGAAACCGGCATGCCCCGATGTAACCCATGGTCATGACGGGCGATACCTAGGGACTCACATCAGAAACAGCGTCACGCGTACTGGTGTTGTTCTGTCTAACCCTTGTACGGGCACTAACAGGCGCGTCAGTTCACCATGATGTCCGCCAGGACGGAGTGGAACGCCACGACCGGGAGACGACGCCTACGCATGGCGCCAATGACGGACAGGGCCACAACGTGGAGCTATCCCTGTTGACGTCTATAGGGTTGGTGGGGCCCATGTGAAGGAAAAGAAGGACCCGACGATCCTGGAAGACTTCTTCTCCTTCTCATTCTCCCCTTCTCCCTCGACTGTAACCCATGCTTTCCCTTGGCCTATAAAAGGGAGAGCAGGGCATCCCACAAGGGGCATCAAACCTTTGGATAGACGATCGCATCGGAACTCATCGCAACACACCACAGGAGACTCGAATTCGATCAACTCATCAAACCCCGAACATACAACCGAGATGCGACCGAGCTCTCGGTACTCGTTCACCCTTTCCATCAGAGACTTAGGAGCTATCCCTCTCTCGCCCATTTGTAACCCCTACTACGAACTTTCACTGCTAGTAACACGAGCGGTAGCAATAAACTGGACGTAGGAACATTCTTCCCGAACCAGTATAAACCTCGTGTCCTCTTAGCACACCATTCGAGCCAGATGCACAATATTAGAAATTTACTTGTTGGTGGCAACTTGAAACACCGACAGTTGGCATGCCAGGTAGGGGCCTTTTGTGTGTCTCGACATCCACACCAGGCCTCGAATGGCTAATCACAACATCAGCAGGGTCCCGGGCGCGCATGTGCGCTTTGGGGATTTGGACTTCATTGTCATGATGGAAGGAGAGTTGGCATAGGCTCCCGCCACCATCCAACATCTCCACTCCACCGGCCTTGGCGTGATTGCCGAGGCACTAGAGGACCTGTTGCTGCATGCACCGGAGGCACGCGCCCCTGGGAGCGACCAACCCTTCGGCTTTGACTACGAGAGGCTAGAGCGCTTGCTCAGCACCTTCCTAGGAGCCCAACCATCCCAGGAGGACCTGCGCCACCTCACCTTTTTGTTCGCCAATGTCATGAAGCTGCTCACCGGAGAAGAGCCACTCTCTCAAGAATACCTTGTCTAGAGCGCCTCGCCAGCGCTCCCGTGTAGGCCACGCACCATGGTTCTGGTGCATGAGCGTTTGGCCCCCACCGTGATGCACGCAACACCCTCAATGCTCACAGGCGTGACGTGCCCTCAGAACAACCCAACGAGGACGTGTCGGTCCACTAGGCACAGCAAGGCGATAGGCCACGCGCCGTGGTTCTGGTCCATGAGCCTCTCGGCCTCCACCATGACACATGTGACACCCTCGACACCCATAGGTGTACCTATGGCAACATGAGGGAGGGGGCTAGCCATAGCTACCACCCATGTCATGGCGGACTCTATGACAACGGCAAGGATTAAAGCCCGAGCCCTTACTTGCCAGGATCTCAGGCCTTTGATCGACGCATCCTTAAGGGAAAGGCGAAGTGGAACGAGGATGCAGACAAAGGCGCCTCCAACCATCCTAAGAACAAGAAGAACAAACAGCGGTGCAAGGGCTCGCTCGTGGCCACTATCGACCATAAGGGAGGTCAGAAGCCCACCGAGGGTACCCCAAACCACTTAGAGAGACTGCTCGAAGGGCCATGCCTGAACCATGCTTTCCCCATTGAGCACCTATACAAGGACTGCGACCTCTTAAAGCAGTTCTTGTCTGGGGGCTTCAACGAGGGAGAGCATATGAAGGAGACCGGCTAGATGAAGCGCACGATGTTGCCACTCTCCGCTCAGCCAAGTACCAGCAAGCATTGTGCCGATACCACGTCCATCAAGTATGGGGTTAGGCCTTCAACGTCAGGGACCTACCGCTCTGCTCCATCTAGAGCAACAAGAACCGCCACAAGTTCTCTTCAACATGGGAGGGATCGCACATCATTGTGGGGGTGCTCTGACTAGGCACCTACAAGCTCAAGGCCATCAATGGTGAAGTTTTCATCAATGCCTGGAACATCGAGCAACTATGTCACTTTTACCCTTAATATACACACACTTTTCTCTTAAAGGTTTTGTTACCAACTCCCTGATCTTTAGGTGACGCCTGACCTTAGTAAAAGCGGGGGGTCGGGCCTCACTTGGGGGCTAATAAGAGCATATCTATCCGGTAGACAGTCTCCATGTCCAACCCTTTCTCACGATTAAGACCCAGAAGTGAAGTTTGTGGAAACAAACGCTGAGTAAAACTAGTTAGACTACGAGAAACCTATGCCTCGGTGGCTATGGCGCCTTTGCTCACCAGCGTGATTAGAGTTTTTTCCGCACCTCGGGGTTTTTGGCCTTAGCCACGAAAAGAGTCAGTACACGTTTAAGTGTCTATCTGCCTGACGAACATTCTACGCGCCCGACCCCCTCTCACGTTAAGACCTAGGAGCTAGGGTTGCGGGAACAAGCTCTGAGTATAACTAGTCGGACTGCGAGAAACCTATGCCTCAGCGGCTACGGCACCTTTGCTCACCAGCATGGTTAGAATTTGCTCACCCGCACCCCGAGCTTTATGACCTTAACAACAGAAAGGGTCGAAATGCACTAACCTTTTTATATGAAAGGGGGAGAAGGGCTAAAAACTACTTGGCCATAACAAAATCTAAGAGCTTGTCCATTTATTACAAGTTCATCGCTTGGCTTATCCGCCTAACTAAGTTTTCAGCAGGATGTTCTCCCCTCCTATCTCCATAGGTAAGTCCTATTCTAGTAGGTAACACAAGTCAATCGGATCATTTGGCTGCTACTGAGAGGCGGGCAGGGTGCAGCAGGATGCCCCATGCGGGTTATGCTGACCCCGTCATGAACGACAGGACCAGATTCCACTCGAACATGTCCGGTAAGAGCACCCTGAACCCATCACTCGTGCCATCAAGGTAGGTCCTACGCCAGCAGGTCACCCTTTATTTATGCGTGTTTTCTCTTATCAATTTTGCTATCAAGCCCTCGACCCTAGCAACGGCAAAGGGTCAGGTCTCACTTGGGGGCTGGCAAGAGTGTCTATTTGGTAGACATTCTCGATGCCCGACCCCTTTCTCACGCTAAAACCAAGAAGTAAGGAGAACAAAAACAAACTCTAAGTAAAACTAGTTGGACCGCTAGAAACCTACGCCCCAGCAGCTATGGCGTTTCTGCTCACCAGCGTGATCAGAGTTTTTGTCCCTGCACCCCGAGCTTTGGCCTCCGCCTTCCCTTGAAGGATTTGGAGGGACCCATTGGTGGAATCCCCATTGGGGAAAGGCCGGCAGGTCGCCCGCGCTGGTCGAACGGCTCGGGCTGCTACCGAGAGACGGGTCACCCTTACTTTACGTGCATTAATTTCGCTATCGAGCCCTCGACCCTAGCAACGGCAAGGGGTCGGGTCTCGCTCGGGGGTTGGCATGAGTATCTATTTGCTAGATATTCTTTATGCCCGACCCCTTCTCACATTAAAAAACTAGAAGCAGGGTGTGCGGAAATAAACTCTGAGTAAAACTGGTCGGACCGCTAGAAACCTATGCCCCAGCGGCTATGACATTTCTGCTCACCAGCATGATCAGAGTTTTTGTCCCTAAACCCCGAGCCTTGGCCTCCGCCTTCCATGGAAGGATTTAGAGGGACCAACCGGTGGAATCTCCATCGGGGAGAGGCCCATAGGTCACCTGATCCGGTCGAATGGCTCGAGCCGCTACTGAGAGATGGGTACAGAGAAGTGGGATGCCTCATGTAGGTTACACTGACCCTATCATGAATGACCAGACCTAGACCCCACATGGACATATCTGGTAAGGGCTCCCCAAACCCATCACTCGAGCCATCGAGGTAACTTTACCAACCCTCACTTTTCTTTTCCATTGCATGATCATCCATTCATCCATTCTCATGCATGCATTCATACATTCATTCATTCATCCATACATTCATCTCATACATCCAAGCATTGCATATGCATTTGCTACAGCACAATGCTTCATGTCGCGTCATGAAGCGGTAGTCGTCTCATTCGACATGAACGGCGACCGACCGAGGTTCGAAGGCCGACCCGCAAAGGGCTCGAGGCCACCTCATGTCAAACAGAGCCAGGGGAGAAAACCCGAGATGAGCCCTAGTGGCCTTGCCTAGCCCTGCTCAAAAGCAGACAGGGACATCTCGACCTTTCTTGTTTGATCCTAACCTTGAGCCAAGCCCATATAATCTCCATCAAGGAGAGGCCAGCGGGCCACCCAAGCCAATAGAACGGCTTGGGCATCTATCGGGAGGCGGGTTAAGGAGCAGTGGAATTCCACATGAGGGCTATGCCGACCCCGTCAGCGAATGATGGATGCAGATTCCACTCAGACATGCCTATTAGCGAGCTCACCAAGCATGACACTCAAGCCATCAAGGCAAGTGTCATTAGCTCAGCACCTTTGGTTGCGGAAACCAAGGATGGTGTGACATATGAAATTTGGTCGACCCCTACTGACCCCCATAGGGCTCGGGGGCTCAAGCCACATGACCCAAACTCGGGAATCCACCTAAGCGAGGTTCAAAGGCTAGCCCATGAAGGGCCTGAGGCCGCCTTATGTTGAACAGAGCTAGGGGAGAAAACACAAATGAGTCCTAGCGGCCTTTGCCTAACTCGCTTAGAAGCGGACAGGGTCATCTCAACCTTCTCATTCGATCCTAACCTCGAGCCAAGCCCACAGAACCTCCATCAAGGAGAGGTCAGCGGGCCGCCTGAGTCGCTCTCTAGAATGACATGGGCATCCATCGAGAGGCGAGTTAAGGAGCAGTGGAATGCCATATGAGGGCTATGCCAACCCTATCATGAATGGCGGACCTAGATTCCACTCAAACATGCCTAATAGCGAGCTCACCAAGCGCGTCACTCAAGCCATCGAGGCAAGTGATGTTAGCTCAACCCCTCTAGTTGCGGAAACCATGGACGAGGCAGCGATCACAAAGACGAGCCGACCCTCGACTGGACCCCTACTATGCGTGGGGGCTTGAGGAAAGTTGGACTCACAAAGAGACCGAACGCACAGTTGTAGAACGATGGCTCAGATCCTAGGGAGGGGGTACGCACGAAAATAAGATACGCTTTCTCCTATTAGTTTTGCTATCCTCTCCTCGATCTTTAGTGACACCCGACCCCCAGCAACAACAAGGGGTCAGGTCTCACTCAGGGGCTAATAAGGTATACATACACCCTTTTTGAAATAGTTGCCGTGCCCGACACCCTTCCTCACATTAAACCTAGTGGCAAGGTCTGCGAAAATGAATGACTGAGCAAGGCTGGTCAGACTGCGAAAAACCTATGCCCCAGTGGCTATGACACTTGTCGGGGACCTAATATCGGGGTACCCCAGAAGGTGGAACCAATAACCACCGAACGTGAAAAACTTCTAGATGCATAAGGGCGCCGTTTCATCCCTTGTTCAGGTAAACAGGAGTTTGGTTCCGCCTCGCCCGATGAGTTTGGGAGATAACTCTACTTCGCCTGAGGGCTCAAGGTTAATCTCTGTCTCGCCCGACGCCATTGGGATAGGCTCGGTCTCGCCCGAGGGCCAAGGGATAAACTCTGTCTCGCCCGATGCCTTGAAGGTGGGCTCGGTCTTGCTCGAGGGCTGAGGGATAGGTTCTGCCTCGCTTGACCCTAGAGGGGCGAGGTCGGTCTCACTCGAGAGATAGGAATTGGTCTCCGTTTTGCCCGACAACAAGGAACGAGTCTCACCCTGCTCCATATCTAAAGATTGGATTCATCCTCCCTGACGACTTCTCCCCATTCCCTCAAGATGATAAGTACAGGGCAAGACAAGACATTTGGGTCAACCGTGGCTCCAAGGACCATACCCTGCGCCCTAGCAGGAAAAGTACTGCCAGGGGATGACAGGACAGGTGCTTTAGACCCTTCCAGGCACCGTAAAGCTCGAAAGGTTGTACAGGTGCGTGCTCCTCACCCTATAGAGTTGTAGGCGCCGCCTTCAGCCTTGGGACACGTAACCCGACGAAGATATACAACAACCGCTATGCTCCAGAAAAGTACTTAATATCTCCATGCACGACGGACATTCCATCATCATACTATGGACCCAAGGGAGCGGCACCCACTTCCTGACCCCTTAGGTCCGCCAAGTCAGAAGGCCTTGACCACGTCGTCGCTCCGAACCTCGACCCCTCGTCCCTCCGACGAAGACTCATAGGAACCAGAAGGCATGCGGAGCAAGGCTAGGAGAGGCCAATAAGTCAAAACCACAGTACTATAGCCCACACCCTACGTAGGGCAGCGTTCTGTAATCAACCCGACATTCTATAGAGACATCAACAGTATTGTAGGCGCCTATCTTCCTTCGCACTCACCAGAATGAAGGAGGAGGATTGGGTAGACGTGAGCCACAAGACTAAGTAGAATATACATCCTAAACCCTTGCCCTTGTAAAAGCCACCCCCTTCCTCTATAAAAGGGGATGCGCTTCCTCCATCAGAAGGATGGACTCCTAAGATCGAACAATACGACGCACTCATACACACAGTCAAGCAGCTACGAAGCTCTTGACCTCCTTTCAACCCTTCCATCAGAGACTTGGGACCAGTCCCTCTCTCGATCATTTGTACCCCTTACTATAGACCATTCACAGTGCTAATAACACGAGCAGCAGCAAACTGGACGTAGGGACATTCGGCCCAAACCAGTATAAATCTTGTGCCCTTTAGCGCACCATCCGAGCCTAACGTGCATTACTATAAATTTACTTGCCAGTGCTTGTACGAAACACCGACAGTTGGCACGCCAGGTAGGGGGCTTGCGTGTTCCAAATCAGGCCTCGGATGGCCACCCATGCAATCACCTAGGCCCCAGGCGCACACGTGCATTTCGGCGACCTAGATTTCATCGTCACACTAGGAGGAGAGCTGGCTCACTCAGCCGCCCCATCTCCCCCTTCCATCAACCTCAGCCGTCTTAGGCTTGAGGGCCCGCCGGGCAACTCGCTTGGAGTCCCGTCATCAAGGGAGGCCTCTCACAACGCCACCCTATGTCCGGAAGGGTCCATACGGAGCACCCCGACAGCATTTCCGTTCGGTCTCCGCAACACTGTGGCAACCGCTGGCCGCCTTCTGGTGCTACGTATGGTTCAATCACCCACGGACATCAAGTTCATGGGGGCGATTGAGCAGGATACGGAGACCCTCTATGGGCTCCTCAATGAGGAGCCGGGATCGTTCTCTAGCTCGGATTCCAGTAGGAGGAGCCACCACCCTTCTCGGGAGTGCTTCATGACGCAGACCCCCGAAGGTCACGTCGAAAGCGCCTCCAGAGAAGAGGTCACCCCTACAAACAACCCTGACAGCGTATTCGGGGAAGAGATGACAACCCCATCTCACCTAAGGATGGAGCAGCTGAGGGCTCATCAGCAAGAGATCAATGAGGCCGAGCAAGGGCTCATCCGGGAGTACACGGACATCAATTGCGAGATTGAACGCCGCAAAGACGGGGGGCGCGCGCGCACCACGGCCCGCACCGTACACCAAAGGATCCTCACCGACGATGGGGCCTTTCCTCACTTCGCCCGAGCCAGTTAGAACATCGCCGCAACAACTGCCTTGTTGCATGGCCTTTCAGAGGCCGTGATGTCCAAGGATCACCGCACCCGCCGAGAAATTCACACATTGGTCGAACGGGCGGCGACGCAGCAGGCGAAAAGTTTGTTGTCCCAACGACACGAACCTGACACCAGCCAGCATGCGCCCTCAGTGCGCCCCACCAAGGACGCATCTATCCACCAAACACCACTAGGCGGTAGGCAGCCCTCCGCCGTCCCAGTGCATCAACACCTTGGCCGTGACCGCGATGTACGCAGCATCATCGACGCCCGGAGATGCACCCACGGCGACGATGAAGAAGCAACACGCCGCGGCTACCATCCCCGACGTGGTGGATGCTACGACAGCAACGAGGACCGGAGCTTGAGCCCTGACCTACCAGGGCCTCAAGCCTTCGGTCGACACATCCTCAACGCTGCGTTCCCCCTAAGGTATCGATCGCCTACCAACATTCCTAAATATTCTGGTGAAACAAATCCTGGGCTTTGGCTCAAAGACTATCGGCTTGCATGTCAGGCCGGTGGTGCGAGTGATGACAACTTCATTATTCGCAATCTCCCGTTGTTCTTGGCCGATTCGGCGCGAGCATGGCTAGAGCACCTACCATCCAATGCTATTCAGAGTTGGGCGGATTTGATGGAAATCTTCGTGGGCAACTTCTAGGGCACGTACAAATGCCCTGGAAACCCATGGGACCTCAAGAACTACCACCAGAAGGCCGATGAAACCCTCCGCGGGTACATCCGGTGCTTCTCTCGACAGTGCAACGAGCTCCCGAACGTCGCTGACGCTGACGTGATAGGAGCCTTTCTATCTAGGATGACCTGCAAATCCTTGGTCCACAAGCTAGGACGTAGGGGCCCGCGAACTACCAAGGAACTCCTAGACATCGCCACCAGTCACGCCTCTAGAGAGGAGGCGGTCGGAGCCATCTTTGATCGCTCCAACGGAAAGACAAGGCGAAACGAGGACGCCGGCGAAGGCACCTCCAACCGTCCCACCAAAGGGAAAAATAAGAAGCAATGGCGCAACAACTCGCTCGCGCCCGCTGCCGACCGCAAAGGTGGCCGGAAGCCCACGGAAGGCACTCCGAACCACTTCGAGAAAATGCTCGAGGGGCCATGCCCGAACCACACCTTCTCGGCCAAGCATCTATACAAGGAATGCGGCCTTATGCGCAAATACTTGGCTGGGGGCCTTAACAAGGGGGAGCAGGGGAAGGAGCCTGTTCCGACCACTGACGACACGGAGGAGAAGGATGACACCTTCCCAATGCCGATCGATGCCCTCATGATCTTCGGAGGATCAATGGCCTACGACTCCAGGCACCGCCAGAAGGTCGCATGTCGTGAGGTCTATACCGCCGGACCGGCCACGCCAGCCTTTCTCCGGTGGTCGGAATCCGCCATAACCTTTGACCAGACCGACCATCCGAATGCCATCCCACACCCGGGAAGGTATCCGCTTGTCATCGATCCGATCGTCGGTCCAAAGCGGCTCACCAAGGTACTGATGGATGGGGGGTAGCAGCCTCAACATCATGTACGCCAAGACGCTCAACGAGATGGGCATCGACCGAACGCACCTCCATCCCATCCGAGCACCTTTCCATGGCATCGTGCCTGGAAGGCAAGCCATGCCACTAGGGTAGATCGACCTACCCATCACTTTTGGGGATCAGTCCAATTACCGGACTGAGACCCTCACCTTCGATGTAGTGGGGTTCCCGGGGACTTTCCACGCCATCCTAGGGTGACCATGCTACACGAAGTTCATGGCCGTACCCAATTACACATACCTAAAGCTAAAGATGCCGGGCCCCCATGGGGTCATCACCATCGGCACCTCCTTCCAGCGTGCTTACGAGTGCGAGGTCGAATGCTACGGACACGCATCCGCAGTCATCGCATCTGAAGAGCTCGCCACCCTCAGGGAGGAGGTCACTGAAGGGACACCCAACGCAAACAAGTTGTCCAGATCATTCGAATCGATAGAAGGCTCTAGGGACATCCTCTTGGATCCCAGTAGCTCCGAGGACAGAAAAGTCCGTATCGGGACCACGCTCTCCTCCGAATAGGAAAGCGCGCTCATCGACTTCCTCCACGCCAACAAGGACATCTTTGCATGGAAACCCTTGGATATGCCAGGCATCCTGAGGGAGGTTGCCGAGCATACTCTCCAAATCCTCCCAGGCTCCAAGCCGGTGAAACAACGCCTACGCCACTTCGACGAAGAGAAACGTAGGGCCATCGGCGAGGAGATAGCCAAACTACTGGCCGTAGGATTCATTAAGGAAGTATACCACCCAGAGTGGTTAGCGAATCCTGTTCTTGTCCGAAAAAGAGCGGGAAATGGAGAATGTGTGTCGATTATACCGGCCTCAACAAAGCGTGTCCAAAGGATCCATTTCCTTTGCCACGAATAGACCAAATAGTCGATTCCACCTCAGGGTGCGAAACCCTCTGCTTCCTTGACGCATACTCCGGCTACCATCAAATCACGATGAAAGAGTCCGACCAGCTCGCGACATCTTTTATCACTCCCTTCGGATCGTTTTGCTACATTTCAATGCCGTTCGGTCTGAAGAATGCTGGGGCAACATACCAGCGCTGTATGCTTAATTGCTTCGGAGACCTCATCAGGCGAACCATTGAGGCCTATGTCGACGACATCGTAGTCAAATCCAATCGAGCTGACCACCTTGTTGCCAACCTTGAATGAACCTTTGTGAAACTCTGGGCAAACAGCATCAAACTCAATCCCGAAAAATGTGTTTTTGAGGTCCTGAGGGGCATGCTACTCGGCTTCATCGTCTCCGAGCGTGGCATCGAAGCCAACCCGGAGAAAATATCAGCCATCACAAGGATGGGCCCGATCCAAAACATAAAGGGGGTTCAGCGGATCACAGGGTGCCTTGCCGCCCTCAGCCGATTCATTTCACACCTCGGCGAACAAGGACTCCCCCTTTATCAACTCCTGAAGAAAACTAACTGCTTCGAGTGGACAGCCGAGGCTCAAGAGGCACTTGACATGGTTAAATGATTTTTAACTAAGCCGCCAGTCCTAGTTCCTCCATACGACGGAGAATCTCTCCTACTGTATATATCGGCCACCACCCAAGTGGTTAGCTCCGCCTTAATAGTAGAGCAAGAGGAAGAGGGGCACGCCTTCAGGGTGCAGCGCCCTGTATATTTCATCAGCAAGGTTTTATTCGACTCCAAAACCCGCTACTCCCAAATCCAGAAACTCCTCTACACCATCCTCATCACCAAAAGGAAGCTATGCCACTACTTCGAGTCGCACCCCGTGATAGTAGTGACGTCGTTCCCCCTCGATGAGGTCATTCATAGCCATGATGCTATGGGAAGAACCGTAAAGTGGGCACTCGAGCTGATGGATCAGGGCATTTCTTATGCCCCCCGAATGGCGATCAAATCTCAGACACTAGCTGACTTCATCGCGGAGTGGACCGTGGTCCAGATGTCACCAGTAGCCATCGATCAAGAGTACTAGACAATGTACTTCGATAGATAGCTGATGAAGAAGGGCACCGGAGCAGGACTAGTCTTTGTATCCCCCTCGGGGGTCCACATGAGGTACATGGTTCGGCTTCATTTCCCCTCATCAAACAATACTATAGAATACGAAGCGCTCATCAACAGCCTACGAATCGCCATTGAGTTGGGCATCCGACGCCTCAACATCAGGGGTGACTCTCAGCTGGTCATCAACCAGGTCATGAAAGAGTCGTGCTGCCATGACACCAAGATGGAGGCATACTATCAAGAGGTCCAACGTCTGGAGGACAAATTCGACGGCCTTGAACTCAATCACATCCCCAGGCGCCTCAACGAAGCAGCCAACATGCTCGCAAAAGCAGCATTCGGCCAAGAGCCAGTCCCAACAGGTGTCTTTGCCAGTGATCAACACAAACCCTCGGTATGCTATGTGGGGCCAGAACAAGCCAATGATGGCCCTTCTAGTCTGACCCCTGGGGCCATCCACCAACTGCTCCGCCCGACCCTGAGGTCATGGAGCTTGGAGAGGACCCAGCAGTGGAGTCTGACCCTCCCAATGACTGGAGAACGCTTTACCTCGACTACCTCCTCCACGACATACTACTGGCAAACAAGACGGAAGCCCGACGGCTCGCACGACGTGCCAAGTCCTTCGTTCTTGTAGAGGGCGAACTCTACAAACGAAGTCACATCGGAATTCTACAACTCTGTATCCCTGGTGAACAGGGAAAACTCCTACTGGGCGACATCTATGGTGGAGTATGCAGTCATCATGCTGCACCAAGAACCTTGGTTGGGAATGCATTCCGACAAGGTTTCTACTGGCCCACCGCGGTAGCCGATGCTGAGCAAATTGTATGCACCTGCGAAGGGTGCTAGTACTACGCTCGGCAAACACACCTCCCGGCCCAGGCTCTCTAGATGATCCCCATCATGTGGCCCTTCATGGTCTGGGGGCTCGACCTGGTTGGGCCACTTAAAAAGGCGCCTGGGGGCTTTACCCACCTGCTTGTCACTATAGACAAGTTTATAAAATGGATTGAAGCTCGACCAATATCCATGATCAAATCCGAGCAAGCTGTGCTGTTCTTCCTCGACATCATCCATCGCTTTGGAGTACTGAACTCCATCATCACAGACAATGGCACGCAGTTCACCGGTAGGAAATTTGTTCGATTCTATGATGAACAACACGTCCGGATCGATTGGGCAGCCGTCGCGCACCCCGGATGAATGGGTAGGTCGAGCACGCAAACGGCATGCTTCTTCAAGGCCTCAAACCTAGAATTTTCAACCAGTTGAACAAGTTTGGCATGCGCTGGCTCGCTGAGCTCCCGGCTGTGCTCTGGAGCCTAAGGACAACTCCTAGCTGGGCCACTGGCTACACACCTTTCTTCATGGTCTACGGTTCCGAGTCCATTCTCCCAACAGACCTCGACTATGGAGCACCAAGAATCAGAGCATACGACGAACAGGGAGCCGAGGCATCTCGCCAAGACGCCATGGACTAGCTGGATGAAGCCCGCGACATCACCCTCCTCCGTTCAGCTAAGTACCAGCAAGCGTTGCAGTGGTACCACAGCCGACGGGTGCGGGGTCGAGCCTTCACCGTCGAAGACCTCGTCCTCTGTCTTATGCAGAGCAACAAGGACCACCACAAACTCTCCCTGCCCTGGGAAGGACCCTACATCGTTGCGGAAGTACTTTGCCTAGGCGCCTACCGGTTGAAAACCATCAACGGCGAGGTCTTCACCAACGCCTAGAACATTGAGCAGCTACGTCGTTTTTATCCTTAAAATAAGCATACACTCTTCCTTATCAGTTTTCATCATAATAAAACCCCGATCCTTAGTGACTTCCGACCCCTGCGAATCACGAGGGGTCAGACCTCACCCGGGGGCTGGCATGTGGACATAACATGTGGCATATGTAATACAACTATATCGCTTGCAAAAACCTCCTGTGTTATATTTGTAAACATTCGCTAAGCTTTCCATTCTTCTCATAAATAAATCCTAAGGGCTAAGATTTTGGGAACAAATTCTGAATACAACTAGTAGGACTGTGGGAGACCCATGCCCCAGTGGCTGCAACCTCTTTGCTCACCAGCTCATGTCAGAATTGGTTCATCCACGTTCTTAGTTTCTTACGACTTAGATTGTGAGAAGGGTTGGAGGACACTAAGACCGTTTCTAGAAAAAGAGAGAAAGTTATTGAACTACCTACCATAGGCAATAGATGAAGATTTGTTCATTTTTCGCACAAATTCACTACTTACAAAGTGATTTCATCACAAAAAGGACTAATATACTTGTAAATTCAGGACTGTTTACTCAGGGGCTTCCCCCATAAAATAATTCAATTACAGTCTCTGCTTAGCTTATTACAAGTACTACTACGGCCACCGCGCCACGCTCTCCATCGGCGACGTCTGGGGCGTGTACATGGGCTAGCTCATCTACTGCGGCCACCGTGCCACGCTCTCCATCGACGACATCTAGGGCGTGTACATGGGCCAGCTCGTCTACCCCGGTCGCCGTGCCACGCTCTCCATCGGCAACATTCCGCTGCTTCGTAGGGTCCTCGAAGGCGCCGTCATCTACAACGCCTCTACCAGGGCGTCTGGGGACTACGCCATCGTCGACGACCGCGACCCCGACAGCGACGTCTCTGCCTAGGTGCCTGGGGACTACGCCATCATTGACGACTGCGACCCCGACAGCGATGTCTCCGCCAGGGCGACTAGGGACTACGCCATCGTCAACGACCGTGACCCTGACAGTGATGTCTTCGCTAGGGCATCTGGGGACTACGCCATCATCGCTGGCCACAACCCTGACAACGGCGTCAGGACAGGGAACCCCTCCCACCAAAGGAGGAGCACGGCGAACGACGGTGAAGTCGACGACGCACGGTGCCCCCCAGCGCCGCTTCTCCTTCGGCAGCAGTGACTCTTCACCAAGGGTGGCATACACCATCTCATTTACGTTGGATGACCTCTGGATCGACATCACGCTCCAGATTCACGAACGGATTTGTGAGTTTTTCTCTTTCTTGGGCATTACTCTTCCTCACTCAGGAACCGCCACGACGCACGGATGCATTCGGCGGAAAGGAAGAAGGAGAGACAGTGGCTCAGAGGCAGAAGATGAGGTAGGATGAGAACTCCCCCCCTATTTAAAGAAGAGCCACTGCAGCTAAGGAAAGGCAAAAGGTTGGACGAAAACCCCTCCCCCTTCTCTTTAAATACAAAATCAATGCTGATTGATACCTGAGGGGACGTGCCGGAACTGACGGGATGCACCCCGGTCGACGAGGCGTCCTCCCCCGGTCAAACTAGACACTACCCAGGTATGGCCCGCCACTAACCCGCTCCAGACATGGTAATTAAGGCACCCATGTGGGCAGACAACCCTTCGTCTCCCCAAGAAGGACCACGGGACGATCCGACGATAGGACCTCTGCAAAGCGGAGCCCTAACGGATCTCCTGGGCTAGCCATTCAGCCCAGGAGAGACGATGAACGAATGTCCAAAGAAAGATAAGCATCTCTGCCTTCTTACTTTACGCGTTAAAATTCATTCTTGAGCTTCCAACCCCGTCAGACGGCAGGGACATGAACATCCCTCGGGGGCTGCCGAGGATGTCAACCACTCTAGACATCCTCCTCACCCGACCCCTTTGTACGCTTGAAACTAAGGGCGCGACATATGGGCACAAAACTTTGAGTAAAACTGGATGAACTAGTAGACCCTATGCCTCGGTAGCTATGGTGTTTCTGTTCACCAGAAAAATCATACTCAACACCCCCCGCATCTCTAGCTTCGATGCCTGCCTTCACAAGAAGGATTCAGAGGGGTCCGCCTATAGAATCTCCCCCATGGGAGAAGCTGTCAGGCTGCCCAAGTCAATTAAACGGCTTGGACCACCTCCGAGATACGAAAAAACAAAGAATAGCGATTCTTATGCAGGTTACTCCAACCCCATCATCAGGGCCCGAACCCCACACGAACATACCACCAAGGTAACGTTACCGACCCCGCCTTCATTTCAATTATATTATACATATACAAGACATCCCAATGCTTTGTGTCACATCACGAAATGGTCGTCATTTGATATAGGTGGCATTAGGCCGAGGTTCGAAGGCTGGCCCATGAAGGGCTCGAGGCCGCCTTGTGCCGAACAGAGCTAGGGAGAAATAACTGAGACAAGCCCCAGCGGCCCTGCCCGACCCCGCTCAGAAGCAGACAGGGACATCTCAACCTTTTCTCGTTCGATTCTAACCCTGAGCCAAACCCATAGAATCTCCATCGAGGAGAGGCCATCGAGCCGCCTGAGCTTATCGAACGACTCGGGCATCTGCCGAGAGGCGGGTTAAGAAGTTGTGGAGTGCCACCAGAGAGCTCTGCCGACCCCATCAGCAAATGATGGACCCAAATTCCACACGAACATACCCGTTAGTGAGCTCATTGAGCGCGATATGTGAGCCATCGAGGCAAGTGTCGTTTACTCAGCCCCTCCGATTGTGAAAATTGAGGATGGGGTAACACGCGAATAATGGCCAACCCCTATCAGACCCTAACAAGGCTTGGGGGCTTGAGCCAATCAATACAGGGACACAGGTTCAAAGGCCCCACCTTGCCGAGCCCATAGAATCCTCAGTTGGGGATTTCTGCTGGAAGACAGGGCGGGGAATATTGTGATGACATCCATGGACTTCGTCGACCCTATCACCAAAACCATAGTTCCGATCTCCAGTAACCCCCAACCCTAGCAAATGCGGGGGGTCGGACCTTACTCGGGGGCTGGTTAAGGTACGGCTACCTCCTTTCTTTCTTTCGGAACAATCTCCTCGCATCATGACCAGTGGCATAATTTAGAGGAACAGATTGGTAAGATCGTAAACAAATCAAACAAAACAAAATTACGACGCAAAATCATGAAAAAGCGTTCAGACTCAAAAAATACTGACACTTGTCCACATATTACATATAAGTTGTTCTCAAAATTGTTCAACTAATTACTCCCGCGGAGGGAGAACCATCTCTTTCAGATTGTCTGCCAGGTTTTTTGCAAGGGGAGCAACCATCTCCTCCATTTCCTCCAGCTCTTCATCCTCGTAGGTGGACGGGAAGCCTTCGCTCATCACCTTCAGGTTGATTTCCTTCTCATAATGAGCGTGGGCGATGGTGAAGGCCTGGGTAATCCTAGTGTGAAAGGCACTCTCCTCAAGCTGGCCCACCCGAGCCATGATACCTACGACACGAGCCGCGAGCGGGCTGGTCTCCACCGGCTCCATCACATTCAGGGAATTAAGGACCACCCCGACCGCAGCTTGTAGAAGATCATGCTCATCACTCTCAACCTGAAGGGCCCTTCGTGCATAGGCAGCCTCTTTTTCTAGCTTGATGGAGACGTTTTTAGTGCTCAACCTTCGGTTCATCGCGTCACCGAGCTCCGCCCAAAGAGAGCGGACCACCTCAACATCCTCGTCCACCTTCTGCTAGAGGGCCGTGGCCCTACTCTTGGCCTCTCGCCGGAGTTCCCGCTCCATCTCTAGCTCCTTCAGGACTTCACCGGCCTTCTCATTGGCCGCAGCATTCCTCTACAGCAGCTCATCTCACTCTTTTTGGAGCCTAGCAATCTCCTCTCCATCCAGCTTAGACCTCGCCGACAGATCCTCGAACATCCCATGGGCCTCCTCCATGTCCTGACATGCCTAGGCCTCCCGCTCCTGGGTGGTAGCAAGCTAGGCGGCCATGTCTGCTCGTAGTCGGGCCTCCTCAGAGAGGCGATCCCACTCCGCCTTCTGCTCGCGGAGGAATTGGGATTTATTCCGGCTATGAGCAACAAGAACCTGAAGAGGAAGAAGACTGGTATTAGAAATACAAAAACACAAAAAACACAAAGAAAGAAGAAAGCCCAGAAAATACCTGAGTGGTAGGGATAACGATCTCACGGAGGGCTCCTCGGGCCTGGTCTAGGGCATTCAGCATGGTCGAGATCCTGATGTCAAGACCCTCCCGCTCCATGCTCTCAGAATGATCATCGAGCGAGAAAAGAGCCGACGTTGGGTCCTGAGCGGCCATCCACTGGAGCGGCGACTCCCCCGCACATGGGAGCGGCTTCCTCCCGACAAAGGGGCTGGGGGCGGCACCCTCCTAACCCTGTGCGGCACCACAGCCGCACTCAAGGACCCTCTAGCTAGACCCTCCTCTGTCTGGACCGCTTCAAGCACCACGGGTGGATCCACCTGGGCCCCTGGTGGCGTGGATTGCACTACGCCCTCGGGTGCCACCACAACCGTGCCCGGCTGATCCTGGCTTGGCGCGGTCATGAACACCTCCACTGGTGGTATGCGGCCCTTGGCCGGCTATTCCACGTCTGCCACGGAGGAGGCCGCTTGCTCAGTAACCTCCGTAGGAGTGGGAGCCACCACGGGCGCCATCGGGTTGGCCAATGTGGCCCCCAACGTCGGCACCACCCCTGCCCGAAACGGGGGTGACTCTAGGCGACGCCGTCTGTCCCGCTTGAAGGGCGAGACTCTTCTTGGGCGCTAGCCCTAGGGGGTGACCCGTCTGCAAGAACCTGCACAAAGGTAATAACCATTAAAGTCAAAATAGAAATGGAAAAAGGATGAAAACAGGGGAAGTAGCAGCTTACATTGACGTCCTCGGCCGGCGGAAGTGTTTTAGGGACGGGTCCCTAGATCCCTGCCCCGGCTCATCTATGCGGGACTATTTCAAGCCTACTCCCTGCTCTGAGGCAGGGGGGTTCATCTCATCGGGCGCGGCACTGGAGTCACTCCCCTCCATCATCTCGTCGGGCGCGGCACCAGAGCCGCCCCCTCCATCGTCTCACGGGGTGCAGCACCAAAGCTGCTCCCCTCCATCGTCGCCTCGGGGTTGGTGGTAGCAAGCCCACCCTCCCCCATCCACCGGTCCTTAGCCGGCACGCCGTGTAAAGCAGTAGACTCGCCGGCCTCCACTGACCTCATCGATTCACTTCCCTCTGCGTGGAAAGGGAAGGGCCCCTGCACGGATGGGTGGCCACTTGTCAGTGTGTCCTCATCCTCTAGGATGCCCCAATCCATGACGACGGCTACCTCATCATTGTCGTCATCATCATCATCATCGTCATCGTCCTCACTGCTCACGTCCTCTCCCCGATCCCGTGCCTCCTACTTCAGTCGTTTCACCTTCTTCATCTCCTCCCTTGCTTTCTTGTCCCGCTCGACCACGAGTCGATTCACCACCGCCACGACCTTGTCCTTCGGTAGTGGAACCAGACTATCCTTGAAGACCAGCCCCCTCGGCTGGTCCCAATGTCATAAAGCAAGTGTTAACAAATGGAGATCCAGGAAAAAAAAGAGCACGGGAGAAGAGGGCTTACGAATTCAAAGAATCCAGGCTCCGGCCGCATTGGGGGGTGTCCGGGCACCGGATACACAATGTCGAGGACCCTGCCTGCAGAATCCTTCGTTGCCTCCTTGATGCGCTATGCCACTTCCGAGTAAGGGAGCGCCTCGTCAACAAGCACCGTCCCCTTGAACGATATCCCAGGCATCATCCGATGCAGGGGAAGCACACGCACCATTAGGGGCGCCACCCTCCTAGCGTGGTAGGCATCGATAATTCCTGTCCCCTTTACACCTCGACCCTTTAGGGCTTGGAGGACAGAAAGAAGGTTGGAGATGTGTTTCTTGTCTTTGGACTGGACGCCCTAGCCCCATGACTCCGGAACGTCCACAATAAGACGTCCAGTATACTTTGGTAGGGTGGCACTCGCATCATCCTTAACATAAAACCACTGCGAGTGCCATCCCTTATTGGATGTCGCCAGACGCGTGTATGGGTAACCCTTCGACCGAGTATGGTGTAGATGAATGCTGGCACATCCCATCAGTGCGTTCACATCTTTCCCCCCAATCTTCCTCTTTGATAGACTAATGTTAAAGAAATACCGCCACAGATCAAAATGGGGATCGATCCCTAGGAAACCCGCGCACAGGGCAACAAACGCTGCCATATGCTGAATCCCATTAGGAGTTAGATGCTACAGCTCTACCTCATAGTAATCCAATAGCCCCGAAGGAATCTATGTGTGGGTACCCCGAATCCCTACTCATGGAAGATGGCAAAAGAGACGACATACCCTTCAGGCGGCACCGGCTCACCCTCGTCGCCAGGTAGCAACCACTCCTGGACGGCGGACAGTGGGCGGAGAAGGCCACGGTGGATGAGGCCCTCTAGACGTCGGGAGGTGATGCTTGATCTGCCCCACAACTCCATTAAAGCAGTAGGGGGGAAGGGCAGGCACGAGCTTGACGGCGGCTGCAACACGAACGCAAGCCGGTCGACGGTGGCGATGCGGGCATAGGAGGTTGGGACGATTGGTGGCGGATGTTTCAGAACGCAAAGGCAGGGGAGCGAAATACGGAACCTTGGGGGCGAACCCTGTGGTTTTATAGGGTGCGATGGACACAAGAAGGGCAACCGTCTGCCTCGATCTCCGGGCCTACCACGCGTGCCACCGCATCACGTTGTGGGACACGCGCCCGCAGTCCCTATCCTCTCACCCCAAAAATCTCGGCGAACGGTTCGCCTTCCCTAGGCGAATCTAGACTCTCTACCCACCTAGAAAACGCAAGCCACAAAGGCCTGTTCTTTTCTCTTTGGCCCACCTAGGGCCCAGAAGCTCGCCGGCCGGCCCAACTAAGAAAGGATCCATGAACGATCCGAAATCAAGGGCAGAAGCACCAGTTAGGTCAGCCCCGAATCAGTTCCCAGCAAACGGGATGCCACGACCCACTCAGAAAAACATCCAGTTGATAAAAAACTAAGTCCTTCAGCCTTACCCGTGAAGGGACCGATACAACCCCCCGGGCGACTCTACTCGAATCACCTGGGGGCTTGGGGGCTACACCCATCGGGTGTGCTCATGCGCACCCTCTAGCGAAGTAACTTCGACAAAGTCAAAAAACACCCTCCAGGTGGTTCTACTCGAATCACCTAGAGGCTCGGGGGCTACTATCGGGGACCTAATACCGGGGTACCCCAGAAGGTGGAACCAATAACCACCGAACGTGAAAAACTTCTAGACGCATAAGGGCGCCGTTTCATCCCTTATTCGGGTAAACAAGAGTTTGGTTCCGCCTCGCCCGGCACCTTTGGGAGATAACTCTGCCTCACCCGAGGGCTCAAGGTTAATCTCCGTCTCACCCGATGCCATTGGGACAGGCTCGGTCTCACCCGAGGGCCAAGGGATAAACTCCATCTCGCCCGACGCCTTGAAGGCAGGCTCGGTCTCACCCGAGGGCTGAGGGATAGGTTCCGCCTCACCCGACCCCAGAGGGGCGAGGTCGGTCTCACCTGAGAGATAGGAATTGGTCTTCATTTCGCCCGACGGCAAGGAACGAGTCTCACCCTGCTCCATATCTAAAGATTGGATTCATCCTCCCTGACAACTTCTCCCCATTCCCTCAAGATGATAAGTACAGGGCAAGACAAGACGTTTGGGTCAACCGTGGCTCCAAGGACCATACCCTACGCCCTGGCAGGAAAAGTACTGCCAGGGGATGATAGGACAGGTGCTTTAGACCCTTCTGGGTGCCACAGAGCTCAAAAGGTTGTACAGGTGCATGCTCCTCGCCCTATAGAGTTGTAGGCGCCGCCTTCAGCCCTAGGACACGCAACCCGACAAAGATATACGACAACCGCTATGCTCCAGAAAAGGACTTAATATCTCCATGCACGACGGACATTCTGTCATCATACTATGGACCCAAGGGAGTGGCACCCACTTCCTGACCCCTCAGGTCTGCCAAGTCAGAAGGCCTTGACCACGTTGTCGCTCTGGACCCTGACCCCTCGTCCCTCCGATGAAGACTCATAGGAACCAAAAGGCATGCGGAGCAAGGCTAGGAGAGGCCAATAAGTCAAAACCATAGTACTACAGCCCACACCCTACGTAGGGCAGCATTCTGTAATCAACCCGACATTCTACAAAGACATCAACAGTATTGTAGGCGCCTATCTTCCTTCGCACTCACCAGAATGAAGGAGGAGGATTGGGTAGACGTGAGCCACAAGACTAAGTAGAATATACATCCTAAACCCTCGCCCTTGTAAAAGCCACCCCCTTCCTCTATAAAAGGGGATGCGCTTCCTCCATCAGAAGGATGGACTCCTAAGACCGAACAATATGACGCACTCATACACACAGTCAAGCAGCTACGAAGCTCTTGACCTCCTTTCAACCCTTCCATCAGAGACTTGGGACCAGTCCCTCTCTTGATCGTTTGTACCCCTTACTATAGACCATTCACGGTGCTAATAACACGAGCAGCAGCAAACTGGACGTAGGGACATTCAGCCCGAACCAGTATAAATCTTGTGCCCTTTAGCGCACCATCCGAGCCTAACGCGCATTACTATAAATTTACTTGCCGGTGCTTGTATGAAACACCAACAACACTCTTGCTCACTGTTCGCCTAAACGGTCATTTAGCTCATTTAAACATCGTGTAAACGCTATACGGTGGTGCGCCGTTTCCGTTTAATCTCCCGTTCACCCCATTTAATTGGTCGTTTAGCCCATTTAATAGGACATTTTGCCTGAATAATGGCTAAACGGTAGGTGACCGACTATTTACCATTTAGCATTTAGGAAAACACTACTCTTGCTTACCAGTGTGATCAGAGTTTCCCTTCTACAACTCGAGCTCTACGATCTTAACAAATGGAAGGGTCAAAATGCACCAAAACAAAAGAACAGACTTGGTCAAATGAAACAAAATGACAAGTTTGTTTAAAGCGTTATACAAATGTTGGCACTTGTCCACCGATTACAAGAATGATCCATCTATTTCGCTAACTAGCCCCTCCAAGGGAGAACTATGCTTTCGATCTTGTTCGCCAGGTCCAACAAAAGCGGAGCTACCACCGCTTCCATCTCCTCTAGCTCATGGACTTCATAGCTAGGCGCAAAGCCGTGGCTCATCGTCTCCAAGTTGATGATGTCCCCATAATAAGAACGAGCAATCGCTAAGGATTGGTTGACCCTGGCGTGAAGCGCATTCCTCTCGAGCTGGCGCACCCAAGCTGTGATCTCAACGGCATGGGTGTAGGGTCGAGATGGCAGACTAGAGGGGAATTAAAACTATCGGTCTAGCCAAGACTACACCCCTCTATTTATGTTCTCTAGCACCTTCCAAGGATACTAATTAAGCAACAAAGGTGCCGAGCTAGCTAGAGCTCACCTAACCAATTCTAGAAGCAAGGTCACACAAACTTATGCCACTAGTACTTTAAGCAATAAGGGAGCTCCTACACATGCTAGTAAGCAAAAGCACAAAGCCACCTAAGCTCACTAGCAATGCTCAATAACAAGGCAACAAATACCAAATTAGAGAGCGCAAATGCTTAGCTACACAAACTAAGCAATGTGACTAACAAGGTTACACAAACCAAATTAGCCACGCAAGGGAGCGACTTCTATGCTACACAAGCAAGAATGTAACTAGTGAGCTACACAAGCTTAACTAGATACAAGAGCAACTACACAAGCACAATGTATATAAAAGTAATTACAAGCTTGTGTAACGAGGATGCAAACCAACGGGAAGAACAAGGTCGACACGGTTATTTTTCTCCTGAGGTTCACGTGCTTGCCAACACGCTAGTCCCCTTGTGTCGACCGCTCACTTGGTGGTTCGGCGGCTAATTGGCATCACCCGCCAAGCCCACACGTCGAGCACCATAAGAGCCTACCCCAAAAGTGAGGGTAGCTCAATGACGCGCTCAACTAGAGTTGCTCTTCGCGGCTCCCGCAGGGTGAGCACAATGCCCCTCACAAAAGCTCTTCTCCAGAGCACCGCACAAGCTTCTTGCGGGCTTTGACGGAGACCACCGCCAAGCTATCTAAGAGGTGGCAACCTCCAAGAGTAACAAGAAATAGTCGCTTGCAACTCGATCACCTAGTGACACTCGATGCAACCTCACGATGCAATCACACTAGAATTGCTCTCTCACACAATCGGATGATCACTATCAAGCATATGTGAGATGGAGGGCTCCCAAGCACTACTACACAAGCCACTAAGGCTCTAGTGTGCTCAGCTATCGGCCCAAGGCCGAGACCCCTTCTATTTATAGCCCCACGGGCTAAAATAGCCGTTACCCCTTCACTGGGCAAAACTTAGGACGACCGGATGCTCCGGTCGTATCGACCGAACGTAGGACTTCAACGTCCAGTCAACAGATGCTCACCACGGTCGCCTCCATTCAACCTTAGTCACTTGATCTCAATGGTCAAGTGATGACAAGACGTAGCTGCTTAAACTGACCAGACGCCACAACCCCAGCGTTCGGTCATTTCCAGTAAGGTACCAGTCGCGACTAGACGTGTCCGGTCGATCACGATCGGACACAGCATTAGCGTCCGGTCCATCTCTAACTTTTCTATGTCACCTATGTCACCATACATTAGCTTGACCGGATGCACCCTGTCAGCATCCGATCACTTTCAGCGCCAGCGTTCAGTCGAAGACTGACGTCTGCACGCTCTATGCAACCACTGATCGGACGTAGGACCCCAGTGTCCGGTCACCACATGACCAGCATCTGGTCCACTCTATGAGACCCTATCTTCTCTGTATAGGGCGCCAGTGGCACTATCGGACTATCCACACTCTATGGGCGGACACTCCGTCGGTGGAGTTTTGAACCCTTGCCTCCGTTCCTTCACCAAGTTGATCCACATAAACTCCAACTTCTTCTCCTTTGCAAATGTGCCAACACCACCAAGTGTGCATCATGTGTATGCGTGTTAGCTTTTCATAAACATTTTCCAAAGGATTAGCCACTCAACTTGCCATGCCACTCGATCCTAGCGATGATGAAAAGTTAGATCACTCGAGTGGCACTAGATGACCGATATGCAAACAAGTTTGTCCCTCTTGATAGTATGGCCATCTATCCTAAACCCGGTCATCAACTTCTCTACACACCTATGATCGGTGAAATGAAATGCCCTAGGTTATACCTTTGCCTTGCGTATTTCATTCCATCTCCTCCAATGTTGATGCAACACATGCACCAACATGATCAACAATGATATGATCCACTTCATATCATCACGTGATCATATTGGTTCATTGATCTTGACTTCACTTGCTTTTCACCATTGTCTTCGTCCATCGGCGCTAAGTCTTGCTCAAGCTTCACCACCACGCGGTCCATCGCTCCAAAGCCTCCGACTTGCCCTTCACGCTTGCAACCGGTCCATCAAGCCAAGTCTTATCTGGATCTTCTCCACCTTGATCACATGACTCAATGTCATGTCTCATGTGCAATAAGCTCCTTCATCATCACATGTGTGAGCTTTGCAACATCTCAAAACCATTTTCACCTTCACAGCATATGTTGCTCACACACATGTACTTGTGGACTAATCACCTATGTATCTCACATAAACACAATTAGTCCACCTAGGGTTATCACTCAATTACCAAAACTACACAAGGACCTTTCAATCTCCCCCTTTTTGGTAATTGATGACAACTCTACAAAGATATGGAAATTAAGCTCTTTTGGATTCATGTTGCTTGCCTAAGCAATTTTACCATGTGTAAATGATCTTGGACAAGTACCACAAACCCAAAATGGTAGTATTAGCTCCCCCTACATATGTGCTAGAGTGTTTGTTTTGAAGCTCGCACATATGCATAGATTGAAATTGTGGGAGAGTAATTACTACTAAATGATGCTAAGGTGTATAAAGTAAACCTTTGAAGCGTGATACCAATCGAAGTTGCACCTTTAAGTTCATCCTTAGCACCATGGTTAGCTAGATATCACTTGAAAATAAAGTCACTAGATACCTCATGAGATCAAGATTAAAACCAAGGTACTAGCATTACTTGAAAAGCATACCAAGTGTCTAGCTATCATCCTATGCATGCTAGTTTTCATTTCATCAATCAAATTCTACAACTAGCATACCTCACACAAGCATGCATATTGAATTTAAGAACTTATGCAATGCAAGCAAGCACTTGAATATGCACATATCAAATGCAATCAATCAAAGTTCATGAGCTTGCTCCCCCTACTTGTGTGCTTCTCTTGTCCAAGAATTTTGATCCATCTCTTTTCTTCAATGTTGCTCCCTCTTTGTCCATGTCCATGTCCAACCTCTACTTCTTTGAGCTTTTATATCTTATCTCTCCCCCTTGTACAATCTCAATCTCAAAGCTTTCATATCTTTGTACAATCTCTCCCCCTTTGTCATCAATTTCCATAAAAAGGTGAGCTTCTCATTGATGCAAAGGTATACATTTGGGGTAGATGGTTGAGGCTTGAATCTTGCATTTTTTATGGACATCACTTGATTGTTGGAATGACACCACTTTTAGATACCACTTGTAACTTGTACCACTTGTATCTTGTGTAGGGCTTCTTGAGATACCACACATAAGATTTTTTTATCTTGAGATCAATTTGTGGGACACCTCCCCCTATGTGATAGCATGGGTCATCCATTTGATACACTTGAGCTCTTGTAGGTGAAGGATGCATTCTTCATTTGATGATCACTTAAAGTTGAGGATCACTTGTGGAGCCATCGTCTTGCATGATTGATACCATGTGTAGATATGATATCACTTGAAAGAATCTTCTAGTATGAAACCACTTGTTGGATTTATCAATAAAAACCATTTCTTTAACATTTGCTATCTTCATAAGTACCACTTATAGGATATCACTTGTGAGTTGATCTAGACATCATTTGTAGATTCTTGATAAAATACTTGAGTCTAGATACCACTTGAAACAAACGAACTAGATATCCATTTGCATTGTTGTCTTGTGCTTGTACTCTTATCACTATCATGAGCTTCTATGGTTAACTTGAACTAAATTGATTTGCCTAAACTTTCAAGTCTGGTTTAAACCAATGACAAGCTTCTTCACACCTCTTGCAAGGGTTATCTTGCCAATGTTGTACTTATCACTTGTTAGCAATCCAAATTAGATCAAGTACTTGGGATCACTAGCTCATGAACAAATTCATATACTAACCACTAGATCAAGTAATAATTCAAGCAATAGTGGTAGGTTATGAATTTAAACATTTCATTTGTTATGCATGATCCTATGAAGCATGTACTATATGCACTAATCGCATACTAGTAAGGGATGAAATGATCATGCACATTACAATGATACCTTTGCTATGTTGGAGTAGAGGATAGTCACATAGATTCCAATTCATTACTCCAATAGCAATGTGAAGTCCAATTATAAGCTTGGTGAAGACCAATAGACACCATTTTGAATTTCACTCTTCACCCATATGAAACGAATACCACTTATGATCAAGTGCACTTTCTTGTTGTGGTTGGCTTGCTTCTTCTTTTCATCTTTACTTGTGTGAGAGCATCAATTTGAGAATACCACTTGAAATATCATGACTAGCTCTCTTTTGGGTGTTGCTTGCTTTTCTTGATCAACCCTTTTGATTGCTTCAACTAAGCATCTCAAATGTTTCTTGGATCACCATTTTCATGTTAGCCTTCTAAGTACCACACTTGGTTTACCTATTCATAGGCGGCAAGCTCCTACACTAGGGAGAAGTGACCTCTCTCCAAGAAGCATCCTTGACACTCACTTGAAATGACTTGATTGATTGATCCAGGTGATGGACTTAACTTGATGAGTAACCTTGATTCCTTCTTTAAATCCTTTTCTTTCTACTTGTTTAAGTCATTTTCTTTCTACCAAATTATTTCCAATAGTCACTAGAACTTAAACTTCATCTTTATCTTAAGTTTGATCTTGATCTTCCAATTTGAGTACCGAATGTGTGCAAAGTACACTCCACAATCAAATGGCCTTATACTCTTTTCTTGTCATGCTTCTAGATCATCTCAAAACCAAACTTATGTGCCTCAATTACTTATAAACATGTTTCCAACTTGAGGACCTTTCAATCAAAGTGACTCTAGATCAATCCAACATTTATTACTTTTCTGACAGATTTTGTACCCATCAAAGGAATAAATATATTTCCCAAAGTACAAATCCAAATACCACAAAATTTGGTGGAGGTGTGCATTACTAAGTTATCTAGTAGCTGTAAAAATTGGAGATTCATATGACTTCTATATTGCTACCAGATTTCAATTCTTCCACCACTGCTACATGCTAAAAACTGCTGCACTATAGCTGACAAGATCCACTCCAAAACTGAAGCATTTCTTATCCAATTCTCATAAAAATTTTACAGAATCTTATACCATAAGTCTAGAGCATGTACACCAATTTTTATATCAATCCAATAAGTTTTGATCACTCAAATATGACTAAGATCACAGCTAGCTCAGATTTTCAATATAAGACAGATTTCAATCACTTGAGCTATACTTCATCAAGTATGAATCAAACTTGAAACCAACTTGTTTGAATACTTTCATAAGACTTAAATCCATTCAATCCACTTACTAAATGTCATCTCATGAATTTATCCAACACAAATCAATCCAAACTTGATTACTAAGCAATTATCCATTCAATCAACTTATAGCAAGCAACTTTGCATATTTGTCCATTTCAATCAACTCATATGCACCCAAATAAAATGATCAACAAGAGATATACCTTGGTTAGCACATGATCATCCAACTAATAAGCTTCAACTCAAATTATTTTGCAAGACATTAATAATCCAATAAATCACCATCAACTTGAATTTTAGCACTTATATGTTGATAGCACTTGAACTTACTCAATTTGTCATGGCATTGGGTTTGGATGTGCACTAGGCTTCATATCTTGATTCAACATATGATGAACAATGTGAGATCAATTGAATCAAGTCTCCAATGCCGATGGTACCTACAAACAATCATCCACTTTTTGATGGTACCCAAATAATTTTAGGTCCTCTCAAGTTAGGAGCAACATACTTAGGCATAGCCTTAGTATGAATAGCGGGATGTTTTGCAATAGCAACTATAGAGGTACCATTACCACTCTTCCTAAGCATAGAATCATCATTAATTGAAATAGGCTTAGGGATGTTACCTAGGGGACATGAATGTGCCATGTGTCGTCCCGGCATGAGTAGCACTTTCTTTTTGAGTGAGCCTTCTCTTCCTTACTCATATGGTGCTTCTCATTGCCTTGCCTCTCATGGATTGCTTGAGCCTTCTTCTCAAGCTTGGTAGGACACTTAGAGGCAAAGTGTCCTATATTTCCACACTTGAAGCACTTGATGTGAGTATAATCTTTCTTCTCATCTTCATTCTTGCTCATCATCTTGGCATCTTGAGTTTGCATTGGATGCCTTGCCTTTCTACCCCTTCTTGTTTTCTTCTTCTTTATCATCAAATCACCACCATCATTATGGTTGATCTTAAATTGCTCTTGGGGTGTCTTCTCTTGCTCAACTTGTGGCTTTGGTTGAGGCTTCACTTGTTGCTTCACCAATTGCTTGGTTGGGCATATTGAGATAAGATGACCCCAAGTGCGTCACTTGAAGCACTTCACATGCCTTAGCCTCTCTTCTTCTTTCTTCAACTTGAGCTTTTCTTCATTGGGGCAACCATTTGCAAGATGTCCTACTTCATGGCACTTGAAGCACATGAAATGAGAGAGCTTCTCTTGTTCTTGCTTCTTTATCTCTTTTTTATATCTTCTCTTGCCCCATCTTTTACCCTTGATCTTGCTCTTGTTGAAGCCAATGTCACTTATGTCATTATGGCTTTCTTGACGATTGACTTTGCTAGTCTTGAAGCTGACTCCACTCTTGTCACCAAAGTTTCTTTGAGTCTTCAACATATGCTCAAAGGTGACTTGAGAGTTGTAGCACCTCTCTAACTTGTTGCTCAATTTCTTCACTTGTTCATTGAGCTCATTGTTCTCCTTCAAAAGGTTAGTCTCACGGGACATAGAGGTAGAACAAGTATCTATATGCGAAGAATATGGCATAGCTAATAAACCATCACAAGAGGTGGATACTTGCTTCTGCCTACATCACAAGGGTTAGCAACAATATGTGATTGATCAATTGACCCATGTGATGAGCTCTCACTATTTTTAAGTTTCTTTGTTAACACTTTAATGAGAGAAGCATGTTGTTCTAATAATTCATCATAAGATGCAAGTAGTGTCTCATGATTCAATTTTAGCTCATCATGTGAAGATTTGAAAGCATCAAGTAATTTCTTATGTTCTTCACAAGAGTTCTTTAGAAATGAGTTTTCATTTTCCAATTTCAATGTTTTAGCTTTCTTATTTTCTAAAGACATGGTCATGCTAGCAAGTCTACTAACAAGCTCATCATATGAATCAACATGATCAACCACATTATCATTTGCAACACTTGTGGCATCATCATCAACCTTGTCAAGTGAACTTGTAGTGAATCGATCATCATCATCATCACTTGACCATGAGGTGGAGCAATCTTTCACAATCACCAAATTGTGATCATGCTCGACACACTCATGCGCCTCCTTCTTAGGCTCATCATCCTTCTTGAATTTGCCATCATCCCATGTGGAGGAATCACCGAAGGTGTCCTTGATGGACTCCCATATCTCACGAGCGGTTCCCGTGTAGTTTACTTATTTCATCAAATCAAAACTCAATGCATCCATTAGAAAACAACAAGCATGTGCATCAAGTTTATAGAGAACTCTTTGAGCTTTGGTGAGATTTCTATGGTCCAAGACATGAGTGAGATACTAGTGACAATCCACCAAAACTTAGAACCCTTTGCATGAAAATGATCAAGCATGTGATTTTTCTAAAGTGCAAAGTTTGTGCCATCAAAAATATGTGTCTCACAAACATCTAGCCCACTAGACGCCATCCTCATGGGTTGGTGAAGACCACAAATGAGAAACCTAGCTCTGATACCACTTGTAGGGTCGAGATGGTGGACTAGAGGGGGCTGAATAGTCCTTTCTAAAATTAATCATGTCGGCTAACCAAAACAAGTGCAGAATTAAAACTATCGGTCTAGCCAAGACTACACCCCTCTATTTATGTTCTCTAGCACCTTCCAAGGATACTAATTAAGCAACAAAGATGCCAAGCTAGCTAGAGCTCACCTAACCAATTCTAGAAGCAAAGTCACACAAACTTATGCCACTAGTACTTTAAGCAACAAGGGAGCTCCTACACATGCTAGTAAGCAAAAGCACAAAGCCACCTAAACTCACTAGCAATGCTCAATAACAAGGCAACCAATGCCAAATTAGAGAGCACAAATGCTTAGCTACACAAACTAAGCAATGTGACTAACAAGGTTACACAAACCAAATTAGCCACGCAAGGGATGTACTTCTATGCTACACAAGCAAGAATGTAACTAGTGACCTACACAAGCTTAACTAGATACAAGAGCAACTACACAAGCACAATGTATATGAAAGTAATTACAAGCTTGTGTAATAAGGATGCAAACCAACGGGAAGAATAAGGTTGACACGGTGATTTTTCTCCTAAGGTTCACATGCTTGCCAACACGCTAGTCCTCATTGTGTCGACCGCTCACTTGGTGGTTTGGTGGCTAATTGGCATCACCCGCCAAGCCCGCACGTCGGGCACCGCAAGAACCTACCCCGAAAGTGAGGGTAGCTCAATGGCACGCTCAACTAGAGTTGCTCTTTGCGGCTCCTGCGGGGCAAGCACAATGCCTCTCATAAAGCTCTTCTCCGGACCACCGCACAAGCTTCTTGCGAGCTTCGATGAAGACCACCACCAAGCTATCTAAGAGGTGGTAACCTCCAAGAGTAACAAGCACCACTGGCTTGCAACTCAATCACCTAGTGCCACTCGATGCAACCTCATGATACAATCGCACTAGAATCGCTCTCTCACACAATCGGATGATCACTATCAAGCATATGTGAGATGGAGGGCTCCCAAGCACTACTACACAAGCCACCAAGGCTCTAGTGTGCTTAGCTACCGGCCCAAGGCCAAGACCCCTTCTATTTATAGCCCCACGGGCTAAAATAGCCGTTACCCTTCACTGGGCAAAACTCAGGACGACCGGACGCTCTGGTCGTATCGACCGGACGTAGGACTTCAGCGTCCAGTCAACAGATGCTCGCCATGTGTCGCCTCCATTCAACCTCAGTCACTTGATCTCAATGGTCAAGTGATGACCGGACGCAGCTGCTTAAACTAACTGGACGCCGCAACCCCAGCATTCGGTCGTTTCTAGTAAGGTACCAGTCGCGACCAGACACATCCGGTCGGTCACGATCGGATGCAGCGTCAGTGTCTGGTCCTTCTCCAACTTCTTTGTGTCACCTACATCACTGTATGTTAGCCTAACCAGATGCACCCTATTAGCATCTGGTCACTTTTAGTGCCAGCGTTCGGTCAAAGACCGACTCCTGCACGCTCTCTGCAACCACTGACCAGATGCAGGACCCCAGCGTCCGGTCACCATGTGACCAGCATCCGGTCCACTCTATGAGACCCTATCTTCTCTGTATAGGGCGCCGGTGGCATTGTCGAACTGTCCGCACTCTACGGGCGGACACTCCGCCGGTGGAGTTTTGAACCCTTGCCTCAGTTCCTTCACCGAGTTGATCCACATCAACTCCAACTTCTTCTCCTTTGCAAATGTGCCAACACTACGAAGTGTGCACCACCATGTGTATGCATGTTAGCTTTTCACAAACATTTCCCAAAGGATTAGCCACTCAACTTGCCATGCCACTTGATCCTAGTGATGATGCAAAGTTAGATCACTCGAGTGACACTAGATGATCGATATGCAAACAAGTTTGCCCCTCTTGATAGTACAGCCATCTATCCTAAACCCGGTCATCAACTTCTCTACACACCTATGACCGGTGAAATGAAATGCCCTAGGTTATACCTTTGCCTTGCGCATTTCATTCCATCTTCTCCAATGTCGATACAACACATGCACCAACATGATCAACAATGATATGATCCACTTCATATCATCATGTGATCATATTGGTTCATCGATCTTGACTTCACTTTCTTTTCACCGTTGCCTTCGTCCATCAGCGCCAAGTCTTGCTCAAGCTTCACCGCCATGCGGTCCATCACTCCAAAGCCTCCAACTTGCCTTTCACGCTTGCAACCGGTCCATCAAGCCAAGTCTTATCTTGATCTTCTCCACCTTGATCACATGACTCAATGTCATGTCTCATGTGCAATAAGCTCCTTCATCATCACATGTGTGAGCTTTGAAACATCTCAAAACCATTTTCACCTTCACAACATATGTTGCTCACACACATGTACTTGTGGACTAATCACTTGTGTATCTCACATAAACATAATTAGTCCACCTAGGGTTGTCACTCAATTACCAAAACCACACAAGGTCCTTTCAGCGGGCCGTGAGTGAGTTGGTCCCCTCTGACCGCACCACCTCAAGGTCATCGTAGACCACTCCAAGGGTGATGCTTAGGAAACCAAGATTGTCGCTCTTCACCTAAAGATTCCTCCTCACCTTGGTGAGGTCCATGGCCATCCTGGCAGAAACACTTTCGGCCTCTAGCTTTTGGGCCATTGTGTTTCCAAGCTTAGCCTGGAGGGAGCCAATCTTTTGCTACACGTCATCATGCTCTAGGCAGGCCTGGTCATGCTCCTAGAGGGCCTGGTCACGCTCCTCATGAGCCGCACCATGCTCCTTGCGCAGCTGAGTGACAGCCGTGGCATCTAGACTTGCCCTCTTCTCTAGGGCCGTGAGCTTCTCCTCGCCCCCTAGCTTTAGCTCCCTTTCCTCCTCGACCTTGGCTAGAAGGTCAATGATCCGCTAGTGGGTCTCAGTGTCCTTCTAGAGCAACTCGTCCTACTCCTTCCTGACCCTGGTAGCCTCCTTGTTGTCCCTCCGAGATCTTGCCGATAGGGCCTCAAACGCCCTCTCGGCCTCGTCAGCATGCCGATGGGCCTTGGCCACCCGCGATCGAAGATTGTCCACCTCCTCGGTGAAGGGGTTAGCTCGGCCACCCTCTATTGGGTGGCAATAAGCTGAGCTATCACCTCCCCACATAGCCATGTCTCCTCAATGAGGCAGTCCTAGGTTTCCTTCTGCTCATGAAAGAACCAAGACTTCCCCTGGCTATGAGCGATAAGGGACTAAAAGGAGATGATGGTCAGAATACAAAAAATACATAGAGAAAGAAAAGGGCAAGAAACAGGGTCAAGCGAATACATGGCCAGAGGGAATGACAACATCGTGCAAGGCACCTCGGGCATGGTCTAGGGCTTCAAGCATAGACGCGACCCTCACATCGAGGCTCTCTCACTCCATGATCTCTGTGGCATCATCGAGAGTGAAGAGCATCGACGTTGGATCCTTCAGACTCACCCACATGAGCAAGGGCTCGCCCCACGTAGGCGAGTCGCTGCCCACCGATGTCAGGGCCAGGGACGGCTCCTTGCCATCTCCGATCACCGTTGACCCTTCTTGCCGTGACGTCCCCACTGGGACGCTCCCTCCGGCGATGGAAGGGGTCAATGATACGGACGCTGACTCCTCTCCCAGCACCATGACCTCTGAGGACCCCTCGGTCGTGTCCCCCTTCATCTGTCCCATGCTAGATGTCATCACCTGGGCCACCGATAGCGCTCGGCTGTGATTCGCCTATCATAGCCACTGCCACCTCTGCCTGCATCGGTAGGGTCCTGACCGGCTACGTCACGCCCACCACGGTCGACGCCGTGAGCATGGTTAGTAGCCCCGCCTACCCCATCGTCAGCAATGGTATCGTCACCATCGACGGCTATTCCGTGACCTTCAAAGGCGTCCCTTGAGCCCCCATATCTGCCTGTCCTACCAAGGGCATGGGCGCCACCGTGGGCGGCGCCTGATCGGCTGGTGACGCAGCCACACTAGCGCCGCTCTCGCTTGAAACGGGCATGATGCCACTCGACGACTGGCGATGCTCTTCTTTAGCACCAGCGCCAAAGGATTATGCTACCTCCCGACACTGCAAGAGATGAAAAGGATAAGTCATGATGAAATCTAACCAAAACAGGGAAAAACAGAGGAGCTGATGACTCACCTTGGCGCTATCGGGCAACAGATACATTTGGGGGATGAAACCCCCAATCTTTGCTCCACCTCGTCCGGGCGAGGCCACTTTGAGCCCGCCCCCTGCTCCTGGGCAGAGGGGCTCATTCCCCTTGGATCTTGGGGCACAATGGCATAGCCACCCACCTTCGCTGGCACCTCAGGCGTAACGGTAGAGCCGCTCGCCCCTGTTGGCTCCTAGGGCAGGAAGACGGTATGGCCCATCTCTACCGGCTCCCCGGACATGCCCTCCCCTCTATGGAATGGCAAGAGTCCTGACTCCTATAAGGATGAACTAATACCTGTCAGCACTCCTCGTTCTCCAGGTCGTCCCACTCAATGTCGTCGACTACCTCATTGTCGTCTCCATCATCATCATCATTGTCATTGTTGGTGTCCTCCCCTTGCTCCCATGTCTGCAGCTTCCGCTGCTTCTTCTTCCTCTTGTCCTCCTTCACCTTCCTTGGTCGTTCGCCCTCAGCGCGATTCGCTACCCTCACGAATGAATCCCTCGACAATGGCATTGGGTGATCCATGAAGATGAGGTCCCTTGGCTGGTCCTGTCCCACTCAAAGTTAGTATCAAGAGGTCAAGAAATCAATTGAAGAGGAGGTATGAGGAGGGGAAAGTTACGAAGACAACATGGCTAGGTTCCGGCCGCATCGGAGGATGTCCCGACACTAGGTAGATGAAATCAAGGGGGCACCCACGTCATCTAGTGAAGGCTCCATCACCTCCTTAATGCGTTGTGTGACCTTGGAGTGGGGGAGCGCTCCCTCGACAAGCGTCGTTCCATCGAATGACGCCTCGGGCGCCATCGCGTACAGTGGGAGAGCGCGCATCATCAATGGTGCCACCCTCCTTGCGTGGTAAGCTCTAATAATGTCTGACCCCTTCAGGCTGCTCTCCTTTAAGATATGGATGGTGGCGATGTGGTCCCAGATCTTCTTCTTGTCCTTCTCTGGAATGCCCCAATTCCTCCACAACTCTGGGGCCTCTTTGATTAGGCATCCAGTAAACTCCGGTAGAGGGGCGACAACGTCGTTCTTGAGGTAGAACCACTGTGGATGCCACCCCTTGTTGGACATCGACAACCACATTGGCGGGTACTCGCTGACCCAGTTGTTCCAGAGTTGGATGCCAACGCACCCCATTGGCATGTGTAGCTCCTGTCTATCGCTCTTCTCCCTCTTGTTCTGGAGGGTGATAGCCAAGAAGTACCTCCATAGATCAAAGTGGGGGCTGATCCCCAGGAATCTCTCGCATAGGGCAACGAATGCCACCATGTGCTGTATCCCATTGGGATTAAGGTGCTACAGCTCGATCTTGTAGTAGTGCAACAGCCCCCAAAGAAATCTATGGGCGGGGGTCGTGAACCTACACTCATGGAAGTGGGTGAATGACACCACATGGTCATCGAGCGGTGACGGTAGATCCTCCTCGCCAGGCAACAGCCACTCCTCGGTCGAGGTCTGTGCATGGAGAAGATTGCGATGAACGAGACCTTCCATGCGCTGGAAGGTGATGTCGAAGCGGCACCATGGATCCATTGGAGGTGGGGGTGGACGGAAGCAGGCTCGATAGTGGCAGAGATGTAGAGGCAAGAAACCTAAGCGATTGGCGATCACGGCTGCGGAGGCAAGGATGTAAGGTATGGAACCTGGGAGGCGAACCCTTTGGTTTTATAGGGGCGACAGGTGCGAGAAAACCAACCGCCCGCCTAGATCTCCACGTCTGCCATGATCAACCACAACATCTCACTTTGGGAAGTGCACACGCAATCTCTGTCCATTCCCTCCAAAAACTCGCCAGACGTTTCGCCTCTCTGGACGGGCCACAACTCATCACAAGTAAGAGGAATACGGATAAAAAACACCTAGGAGTTTGAAGGTTGGCCCATCGATGGGTTCGACAACCACTCCGGGCACCCTTAGAGTAAGGGATGGGCCCGCAAGTAGCTAGTATCCAGGCGCATGAGTGCCATGGGCATCCCGGCCCACGATCGAGTCTTGGCTGGGTACGATCCATGGTTTTCCCCTAAAGAAAGGTAGAGAGCCCTCGGGACCCGAGAACTATATGGATTGACCGCTGAGAATCTAAAGTCGGTCACCAAGCTAACCCAAGCTGGATCCCTGCAAACAGGATGCTAGGACCCCACTCAAACTAGCCGGCTAACAACTTATCAAGCACCATGACTCATCCATAGATGGAAATCAGGGCACGACTCACTCCTCTGGTTGCGCAAACCATGGATGGGGTGATAATCACAAAGGCAAGTCGACCTTTGACTGGACCCCCGCTACGCATGGGGGCTCGAGGAAAATTGGACTCGCAAGGAGACCAGACACGTGGTCACATAACGATGGACCCCCACGGGGGTCGAAAATCAGGAAAGACCTTTTCCAATCCACCAAAATCTCATGGCCATACCCACAAAGGGTCCAACCTCGACGAGAGAAAATCATCGTCCCCAGGACATGTCGTGGACAACAAAAGAAGGCCAAGACCTTCAGAGCCCTCTCATTTGGAAAAGCATCCGAAGGAGTATTCTACTCCTCCGTAGGCTCGAGGGCTACTGTCGGAGACCAATACTAGGGTACTCGAAGAGGAGGAGCTAATAACCATCAACATTGATTCGTTCGAGTAGTCAAGAGTACGACTACAGCTCCAACCAACCCCCAGGTGTGCAAACTCCACCTCACCCGACCCCTGAGGGTGGCTCCGCCTCGCCTGACACCAAGGCCACTGGCTCTGCCTCGCCCGACCCTTGAGGGTGGCTCCGCCTCGCCCAACACCAAGGCCACGGGCTCTGCCTCACCCGACCCCTGAGGGTTGGCTCTGCCTCACCCGACACCGAGGCCGTGGGCTCCTCCTCGCTCGACCTCTAAAGGCCGACTCTGCCTTGTCCGACCCCTAAGGATGGACTCCACCTCGCCCGACTTCTAGGGGTAGACTCCATCTCGCCCGACACCGAGGCCACGGGCTCTGCCTCACCCAACCCCTAAGGGCTGGGCTCCGCCTCGCCTGACCTCTGAGGGTGGACTCTGCCTCGCTCGACCTCTGGGAGTGGACTCTATCTCACCCGACACCGAGGCCACGGGTTCTGTCTCGCCCGACCTCTAAGGGCTGGCTCCGCCTTACCAACCCCCTGAGGGTGGCTCTGCCTTACCCGACATCGAGGCCACTGGCTCCGCCTCGCCCGACCCCTGAGGATGGCTCCGCCTCGCCCAACACCGAGGCCGCTGGCTCCGCCTCGCCCGACCCTTGAGGGCGGACTCCGCCTCACCCAACCTCTAGGGGTGGGCTCTATCTCGCCCGACACTAAGGCTGCGGGCTCCTCCTCGCCAGACGTCTAAGGGCTGGCTCCGCCTCACCCGACCCTTGGGTTTGGGCCCCGCCTCTCCTGAGCCTCGGGTTTCGCTCCGCCTCGTCCGGACTCTGGGGAACTCTGCCTTGCTCGACCCCGAGGCCGGGGACTCTGTCTCGCCCGACGGAGACCCATACTGCCGCCAACCACTCCAGGTCCAAGCGTATGGGCATGGGTCAAAGCTCTAACACCATAGAGGTGACCGGCATGCCCCGATGTAATCCGTGGCCGTGACGGGCCATACCTGGGGACTCACATCAGGGACAGCGTCGGGCGTACTGGTGCTATTATGCCTAACCCTCGTACGGGCACTGATAGGTGCGTCAGTTCACCATGACGTCCGCCAGGACAAAGTGGAGCGCCACGACCGGGAGACAACGCCTACGCATGGTGCCAGTGACGGACAGGGCCACGACGTGGAGCTGTCCCTGTTGACGTCTATAGGGTCGGCGGGACCCGCTTGAAGGAAAAGAAGGACCCGACGATCCTGGAGAACTTCTTCTCCTTCTCGTTCTCCCCTTTTCTCTTGACTGTAACCCATGCTTTCCCTTGGCCTATAAAAGGAAAAGTAGGGCGTCCCACAAGGGGCATCGAACCATCGGACGGACGATTGCATCGGAACTCATCGCAACACACCACAGGAGACTCGAATTCGATCAACTCATCAAACCCCGAACATACAATCGAGCAACGACCGAGCTCTCAGTACCCGCTCACCCTTTCCGTCAGAGACTTGGGACATGTCCATCTCTCGCCCGTTTATAACCCCTACTACGAACTTTCAGTGCTAGTAACACGAGCGACAACAACGAACTAGACGTAGGGATATTCTGCCCGAACCACTATAAACCTCGTGTCCTCTTAGCACACCATCCGAACCAGACACACAATATTAGAAATTTACTTGTTGGTGACAACTCGAAACACCGATATCGTGATTTATAGCTCTGCCGCTCCAGCTCTGGCTTTGGATTTAGCAAAGGAGCAGCGCAAACGGAGCTAGCCAAATATGACCATATTATGTTATTATTATCTGTTACTCCTATAATTAAAGTTAGCAAGGAGTTGGTTGTTTAGAAAATTGAAGTTATTGTGTATTTATGTCTTGATACTTTTGTGTTTTACAACTAGAAAACTTTTAAATTGTATGAAGGGATTTAAACATAAATATATATGTACTATTCTCTCGTGACGGACACTTTTGATAGTCAAATCAAAAGAAACAAAGATTCCTAACTATGTACGTCCGGATAGTACCGATGTAGTTATGATTAAAAACATAACGTACCGATTCTTATTAAAGATTTAGAAAAAACAATGGTCCAACTAATCAAATAATTGGATAGTATGAAAATTTATTTTTTAGTCATACGTCCAAAGAGACCCGTCCTCGTACGTCCGAAGAGACCCCATCCAATTCTATTTTTTCCAGTTTTATTTTTTTAGTTATTATTTTTTTCGTCTTGTGTCCGGAAAGACCCGCCCGATGGTGAGAAGGAACACGGACCGCGCGACCATGACAACGGCGAGGAGGAAGGGGCACGGGGCCTAGCTACTCGCGCTCCTCCGCCAGTCGCTCGTCCTTGGCCTCCTCCGGCCAAACGCGCATGCTCGGGCTCCTCCGGTGGCCGACCGTGCTTGCTCTTGGACGGCGGCGTATGGACATAAGCATGTGAAAGTGAGAGTGGTGCGTGCGGTAGAGATAAAATGGAGAGAGAAATAAGGGAAGATAAAAAAATAAAGGAAAAAAAGAGGAAAAGGTAAAAAAAAAATAAAAAATAAAAATAGAAGGCTATTATAGATATATACCGTTTTTCATACCGTAGAAGTTGTTTTACCAAACATTTCTCTGTCCAAATAAACTGAAATCAAGTAAAACTGCTCCGCTATAAAACTATAACCGAAGCTATTTTAACTAAAGTTGGAGCTATACCGTCCCTTAGTTCAGGAGGCCGCGTGGACGGTGCGGTGGTGAGCGTAGCTTGCCGGGTTAGTTTTTTTATGAGAGCGTGCGGCCGCAGCGTACACGTTGGGGCCGTGGCAGTTGCGAGTTCGGCTCTGGGGTCCGCCCGGCATGAATTGTGAACTCGTGTCGGATAAGTCATGGACTCTATGTACGCGTACCCGTGTGTGCCACGTCTTTTATCAAGGTGATGACTAGGTTTTGAGTGATTTGGGATAAAATTGAAATAGGTAGCATTGGATTTATCAAGGATTGATGATTAGGACACTATGTTAATAATTTTTTCGTTGCAAATTATAAGTCATTCTGCTTTTTTAGATAAGAAATTAAAATCCTAATTACTTAATTGTCTCGAGCTCATGAGCCGTACTCATGCAAGTTAGATAGCATATAAATCCCGCTGCAACGCATGGGCATGTTTGTTAGTAAAATTGATAAATGCTAATTAGTGTTTAAAATCTATTAGACAAAACAGTTTTAGTTTGCTCATTTTCCTACGACGGATTAATTATTTAGACCGTTGATCAAACAAACGTGTACCAAATCGGCACACCTGCGTCCTGCTGGCTCTTTCGGGACTCGGGTGTACGGGCTTCTGCGACCGGAAGCCCAGCACCAGTGGCTCTGTGACCAGATCGGACACTTTTGTGCTATAGGCCACGTTTAGATGAAAGTTTTTTCAACCTGATAAATAGTATCACTTTTGTCTTATTTGATAAATATTGTCCAATCGTAGATCAACTAGGCTCAAAAGATTCATCTCGTGATTTCTAACTAAATTGTGTAATTAGTTATTTTTTTACCTACATTTAATACTCCATGCAAGCAGCTAAAAATTGATATAATGAAGAGAGAATAAAAAAACTTGGAATTTTGAAGGGAACTAAACAAGGCCATAGTAGTAGTACGTACTCCTACCAACCAGCAGAGCAGCATATAATACACTGGTACTGTTGTCCACGTTCCCGCAAGGTCGAAAACTACCGTTTGACGGGCAGAATTTTGACTGAAAATACTGTTCTAGTTAAGTTATTATAAGAGAAAAAACACTATTTTAATTAAAAAAAGAAGCTGAATCAACCAAATATAAAGTAATCTGAACCGGACCGAGCGTTGCACTCATGCTCCGTCTCCGTCGGCAGAGCTGCTGCCGAAGAGCCGTAACAAACGGGACCTACTAGTAGGCTGGATCGACGAGACGGTCAGTACACCGAGTCCTGTCATGCAACTCCGATTTATGGGACTGCCATCTTGTCGGGCTGGCGAGATGCACCACACACCGCCGCCACACCATGCGTGCACCAGAGAAATGCGCAGACACGCAGGCAAATTTCATCAGGCAATGAGGCCGGCGCCGGCCGCCGTGCGCGCTTGCTGCGGATTGCAGACGCGGGCCGGGGCGACGGCGGATGCAGCGGATGCTCCCCGTTCCGGTTCGTTCATCTCCGCCGCCGCGCGCGGGCGTCGAGCCCAGCCAGGCAAGCCACTGGCCACAGCCACGAGCCCACACCACGCCCCGACACAGCTGACCGTTTTATACGGTGCACGACGAGGAGGAGAAAGCCTGGTGCGAGAGCAGCGGACGGCACGTGGCACGAGAGACGATGGTTGGATGCAAATTTGACAGGCGGGTTCGCTGATTGGATGTGACGGGTGGCCGGCGCAGCACGGCCGTGCGTTGGAAATCATGCAGCCTTTTTGATTCGTTGTAAATGATCGTAAATTTTAGGTCAAAATAGTATTTTAAGTTAGAATAGTATTTTTTTCATACTAAACCAGCTAGCAGTAATAATTCACGATCGTATCAACACCAGCTGAACAGGCTGATGGGTATTCATGTCAGTCAAGATTGATAGCCTAAAAAATATTCGTAATATTTTTATCTCAAAATAAGTTAATTATAAAAATAGATTTAATTATGTATCTAAGGATACTAATTATATAGTAAAGACTCGGCCACCTGTTTATTCGAACGCACGCACACGGCCACAGACACACGTGTCTCTCATCCACAGCGCACACACGCACGCACAGATTGCGAGATCCCCAGCGAGATCCTCCCCGCGCCCGCACCCTCCTCCGGCGAGCCCGTGCCCATGCCCCAACTCCTCCCTCTCTCCCCTCCGACGGTGGAGGCGCCATCGAGGTAGGCCTCCTCCTCCTCCTGGATCTCCGAGCTAGGGTTCCGACGAGCTCTTCTCTCATCTTCTCAAACTCCAACGGGCTTAGAAAGTGAGGGTTTTGGGGGGAGGGGGGGGGAGGAAGGCCGACCAGGCGTAGAGCTCCGGCGAAACCCTAGCTCGCCGCAGCGGGGTGATGGGATCGCGACTATGGGGCGGTGGGACCACAGTGCCGAGGAAAAAGATGAACATGAGAGAAAGCGTGTGTGCGGATCAGAGCGGCCGATCGTGTGATTGGCCTAAGGCACTGCCGGATGTGTGAAAGCATCTAGGCCCCTAGTTGGGTTTCGGTGATTAATGACAATACGTGATTACTGTGACTAACGTATGTTTTGCAGAGGCAATTAAGTTAGGTCACGGTAATGGAGATCGATTGGCAATTATGGTTGTCATGCCCCTACGATAGAAATCGTTTCAGTTTTCAAAGGTTGGACGACAAGGTTAAGGATGGACTAGTTCTAAATGTCGATTGGAGTTGAAGAGACACTTAGAGTAGTTTAGGACTTTGTTTTTCCTTTGGCCGTACTATTAAGGGGGTATGAACGGGTAGCTTGACCTAGGTGAGTCTAGTGAGTTAGGTGTGGTGCACACTTGCTAAATCTAGCACTAGGTAGCTCCTTAACAGCCCTTTGATCCAATGGAGCAAACTTCATTCACATATGATCGAGAGTTGGAAGTGAATGGATGCTCAAATACTGACCGGACGCTGGCTCCAATGTGATCGAACGCTAGCTCAGGGTCCGGTCAGTTTATTTGACCAATGTGAAAGCGTTTGGAAGTGACCGGACGCTAAGAGGTCAAGTGACCGGACGTTGAGGGCCAGCGTCCAGTCGACATCAGTAAGGTCCCAAAGAGAGAGAATCCTGATTGGACGCGTCCGGTCAATGCTGACTGGACGCTGATCAGGTTCCGGCTACTGACCGGACACTGCTCAGCAAGTGACCGGACATTGGGGGTCTAGAGTCCGGTCGACATCAGTAAGGTTCCAGTGAGGGGAAAACATGACCGGACGCGTCCGGTCAGTGCTGACCGGACACTGGCCAGCGTCCGGTCAATACTTAACCACTGGAGTTTGGGGTGTACTGACCGGAGCGTCCGGTCACCCCGCAGAGGCACATAACGGTTCGTTTTTCGGCCGGTGTTATAAATACAACCTCCACTCGTGTGTGGAGGTACTTTTGCTCATTCCAATAGCTGGGAAACACTTTAGAGAGTGCTAATAAGAGCAGGGTCCTAGTGAGGTGATTGAGATTTAAGAATCCCAAGAGAGCCCTCATTAGTGAAGCAAGAGTAGCAAAGTGTGCATCCACCCTTCTCATTAGGCATGTCGTGGTCAAGTGAGAGTTCATGCTTGTTACTCTTGGTGATTGCCATCACCTAGATGGTTTGGTGGTGATTGGGAGTTTGGTGATCATCCGGCGGAGCTTGTGGGTGACCCAACTCAAGTTGTGAGCGGTTGTGGGTGATTCACTGTGACGGAGTGTCAAAGAATCAACCCTTAGAGAGCACTTGATCCTTGCGCGGATCAAGGGGGAGCTACACCCTTGCGTGGGTGCTCCAACGAGAACTAGTGTTGAGTGGTGACTCTCTGATACCTTGGCAAAACATCGCCGCGTTCCTTCTCCTCTCTTTACTTTGAGCAATTCATTACTTGTCATTTACATTCCTAGAATTGCCATGCTAGAGTAGGATTGGAACTTAGGGTGCTAAACTTTTATGCGTTAGATCAATAGAAATACTTTCTAGGCACAAGGGGTTAATTGGGCTAACCATAGGTTTTGATTATTGCAAAGAAATTTGTAATTAGCCCAATTCACCCCTCTCTTGGGCATCTTGATCCTTTCAATTGGTATCAGAGCCTCGTGCTCACGTATTTAGGCTTAACCGCCTAGAGCAAGATGTCTCATGGGGATGGACCTCCTCCTATCTTTTGAGGAAGATGATTTTCCTTATTGGAAAATTCACATGGAGGCGTATCTAGGAGCTCTAGATGTTGGTATTCTTAGAGCTGCCTCACATGGCTTCCTAAAACCTCGGGATGCTACTCACCTACAAGGCGATGAGGTGAACTACGAGAAGTGGAATGCAAAGACTCGAAACACCATCTTTAGAGGCCTTTGCAAAGATGTATTCAATCGGGTGAGGAACCACAAAGACACCCATACACTATGGTTGGACGTTTGTGTGCTCCATGAGGGAACTAAGAGTGAGCATGAGGAACGCTATCACCTTGTCATGAAAAAGCTCAACTCTTTTGAAATGCTTCCTAAAGAATGTGCTAATGAGATGTATTCACAATTGAATGTTCTTATAGGGAAAGTCAATAGGCTTGGACTCACTCAAATGCAACCATTCGATGTTGTAAAAAAGATTTTGAGTGTCCTCCCCATTGATAAATATGGGCATATTGTGACCGTGCTTCATCAAGGTGATCTTTCCACCGCTACACCGACACAAATCTTAGGAAAGATCAATGCTCATGAGATGTACATGCACATCACGCCACAAGATGGCTCATCCTCTACCAAGAAGAAAGATAAGGACTTAGCATTCAAAGCTAGCCAAGAGAAGGGTAAAGCAAGACTTGAGTATGAAAGCTCAAGTGATGATGAAGTTGATGATGAAAGTCTTGCTCTCATGGTGAAGAAGACCGCTAAAATGCTAAAGAAGCTCAACAAGAGTGGCATTAAGTTTGATGGTAAGAAGAAGAAGTTCTTCACTAGCTCTAGAAGGAAGCCAATCTCCGAGATGGATTGCTTCAATTGTGGAGAACTTGGTCATCTAGCACACCAATGCACTAAGCCTAAGAAAGACAAGTTCAAGAACAAATACAAGGGCAAGAAAGATGACTCAAGTAATGAAGAAGAAGAAGAGAAGAAGAAGAACAAGCCATACAAGAAGAGAGATGGCAAGAAGAAGGACTTCCATAAGAAGAAGAAGAGTGGAAAGGCATACATTATCGGTGATTGGCTCACGGATATTGATTCATCTAGTGCCTCATCTGATGATGATAGTGACAACGATAAGGTGGCTGTAATTGTTATTGACTCTTCACCATCTTCACTGCTACCACCGCCATATCCTCTACACACCTATGCCTTATGTCTAAGGGTGACCGCAAGGTATCTAACAATGATGATAGTAGTGATAATGAGCATGCTAGTGATGATGATAGTGATAGTGATGATGATGAATATGAATCACCTTCTTATGATGATCTTGCTAGATTGCTAAAACAATACACTAAGATCATTATAAAAACTAGAGCTAAAAATGAAAAGCTAGAAGCTAAAAATGATTCTCTTTTAGCTAAATGTGATATAGCAGAAAAGGCTAGTGTTGAGCTTAAAAAGCAAATGATGCTATATCATCCAAACTCAATGTGCTCAAATCTTCTAAGAAAGAGCTTAAAGAAAAACATGATAAACTTAAGAGGACACATAATGAGCTCATCACTAGCCACAACAAGCTAAGAGAAGAATATACTACTCTTAAGGTTAATCATGATAATCTTGTTATTGCTCAAGAATTCTTATCCAATGAGCCACATGATGCTACTAACGATGTTGTTAAGATTGATATAGCTACATCATGTGATGACTTGATTATTGAGAGCATTGAGCAAAGTTCTAGTAGCAAGGGCAAGCAAGTGGTTGAAGCTGATGATTATGATGAGTTTGTCAAGCTCAAGAATGACAATGAAAAGCTTAAGAAAGATCTTGAAGAACTCAAAACCACCAAGTCTATTGTGCTAGAAACTATTGTTCATGATGATGGTTTGATCCTTGAGAATGAGAAGCTCAAAGATGAGAACAAGAAGCTCAAGGAAGAGAAAAACAATGATGCTCTCAAGGAAGAAAACAAGAAGCTCAAGTTGGAGAAAGAGCATCTTAAGATTGGATTGAGCAAGTTCACTAGAGGCAAGCATCTTCAAAGTGAGCTACTAATGAACACCATCATGAAGATGGATAGAAGTGGCATTGGGTACATGGCAAACAAAGAGAAGATGGCTCAAGCTCAACAACAACAAAAGCCAAAGCCAAAGAAGTGTTTTGAGTGTGGACAAGAAGGCCACTTTGCTCATGAGTGCCAAACTCCACCACCACAACCCTTGCCCAAGCATGCTAGACCTTTTGCCTTCAATGCTCACTACATGCTTAGAAAGGATTCTAGTGGAAAGATGAAAGTCATGTTCTTAGGTCCTCCCAACAAGAATAGGTCTAAGAAAATTTGGGTTGCAAAGTCACTTGTTGAGAAGGTGAAGGGCCCTCAACAAGTTTGGGTTCCTAAAGCTTGATCTCTTGTGTGTAGGTAAACTACAAGACCGGTGGAAGTCATTGGGTTATTGATAGTGGTTGCACACAACATATGACCGGTGATCCTCGTATGTTCACCTCACTAGATGAAGAAGTAGATGGACAAGAAAGAATCACATTTGGAGATAACTCAAAGGGCAAGGTCAAAGGATTGGGCAAAGTGGCTATATCAAATGATCATTCCAAATCCAATGTGCTATATGTTGCTTCATTGAGTTTCAACTTGCTATCCATTGGACGATTGTGTGATCTTGGCTTCCAATGCTTGTTTACCGAGAAGGAGGTTGTTGTATCCAAGAAGGATGATGATCATAAGATATTCAAAGGATTTATATACAACAACCTATATCTAGTGGATTTCACCTCCGAAGATGCAAACTTGAAGACATGCCTATTCATCAAAACAATACTTAGGTGGCTATGGCATAGAAGACTTTCTCATGTTGGGATGAGCTCACTCAAGAAGCTAATGAAGAATTATTTGGTGAGAGGGTTGAAGGATGTGAAGTTTGAGAAGGACAAGCTTTGTAGTGCATGTCAAGCCGGGAAGCAAGTTGCAAATACCCATCCAACAAAAGCTTTTATGTCAACCGCAAGAGTGCTAGAACTCCTTCATATGGATTTATTTGGACCAACAACATACAAGAGTTTGGGAGGAAATCTTTATTGTCTTGTGATTGTTGATGACTATTCAAGGTATACATGGGTATTCTTCCTTCATGACAAATCTAAAGTTGCATCTTGTTTCAAGAAGTTTACCAAGAGAGCATAAAATGAATTTGAAGCGAAACTTAAGAAGATAAGAAGTGACAATGGGAAGGAATTTAACAACACAAACATAGAAGCCTATTGTGATGAAGTTGGGATCAAGCATGAGGTCTCCGCAACATATACTCCTCAATAAAATGGTGTAGTTGAGAGGAAGAACCAGACATTGATCACTCTTGCAAGAACAATGCTTGATGAGTACAACACCCCTGAAGCTCTATGGGCGGAAGCTATCAACACCACATGCTATGCATCAAACTGCCTATTCCTTCAAAAGTTTCTTGCAAGACACCTTATGAGTTGCTCAATGGGAAGAAGCCGGATGTCTCCTTCTTTAGGGTGTTTGGTTGCAAATGCTACATCTACAAGAAACGCCAACACCTAGGGAAGTTTCAAAGACGTTGTGATATTGGTTTTCTTGTTGGTTACTCATCAAAGTCCAAAGCATATAGTGTATTTAATCATGCCACCGGCTTGGTTGAAGAAATATATGATATGGAATTTGATGAATCTAACGGCTCCTAAGGAGCACATGAGAATCTTGATGATGTAGGTGATGAACCATTGAGGGAGGCTATGAAGAACATTCTAGTTGGAGACATCAAGCCTAAAGATGATAAAGATGATATACAAGTGATTGATCCAACTTCTTCATCAAGTGTGCCACAAGATGGTGAAAAAGATGGGAGAGTAGAAAATGAAGATACTCATGTCTCCCATGAACAAATGGTGGTACAAGCACAAGATGTTGATGCTCCACAACCTCCCCCTCAAGTGGTCAATAGAAGAAATACACCTCTACTTCAAGATCATCCACAAGATCTCATCATAGGGAGTCCATCAAAGGGTGTAATGACTCGCTCACAAAAACTTGCTTCATTTATTGCTCATCACTCTTTTGTTTCTTGCTTTGAGCCTACTAAGGTAGAAGAAGCTCTTCAACATCTGGATTCGATAAATGCAATGCATGAAGAGTTGAACAACTTCACCCGCAATGAAGTTTGGACTCTTGAAGAGCGATCCAAAGGTGCAAGAGTCATTGGAACAAAGTGAGTATTCCAAAACAAGCAAGATGATCAAGGTGTTGTTGTGAGGAACAAGGTAAGACTAGTGGCAAAGGGGTTCTCTCAAGTTAAAGGTTTGGATTTTGGAGAGACCTTTGCATTGGTTGCAAGATTAGAAGCCATCCGTATCCTCCTTGCATATGCATCACATCATGAAATGAAACTTTATCAAATGGATGTGAAAAGTGCATTTTTAAATGGCTTTATCAATGAACTAGTCTATGTTGATCAACCTCCTGGGTTTGAAGACCCTAGATATCCTAATCATGTTTATAGGTTGTCCAAGGCATTATATGGGCTTAAGCAAGCCCCAAGAGCTTGGTATGAGCGCCTTTGGGACTTCCTCATTGAGAAGAGCTTCACGATTGGAAAGGTCGACACCACACTATTCACCAAGAAGCTTGATGGGCATATCTTCATTTGTCAAGTGTATGTTGATGATATCATCTTTGGATCATCAAATGAAGATTCTTGCAAAGAGTTTGGTGAATTGATGTCGAAGGAGTTTGAGATGTCAATGATTGGAGAGCTTACATTCTTTCTTGGTTTTCAAGTCAAGTAAATGAGAGAAGGGATTTTCATCTCTCAAGAGAAATATACAAATAATCTTCTCAAGAGATTCAAGATGGATGAATGTAAGCCAATCAAGCCACCAATGCCAACTAATGGACATCTTGACCTAGATTAGGGAGGTAATCCGGTTGATCAAACTCTCTACCGCTCTATGATTGGTAGCTTGTTATATTTGACCATATCTAGGCCTGACATCATGTTTAGTGTGTGTATGTGTGCTAGATTTCAAGCTAATCCTAAGGAAACTCATTTGATTGCTGTTAAAAGAATCCTTAGGTATCTTAAGCACACACCAAGCATTGGTCTTTGGTATCCCAAAGGAGCCATATTTGAGTTAGTTGGCTATTTCGATTCGGATTATGCCTGTTGCAAAGTTGATAGAAAAAGCATATCTGGAGGGTGCCATTTGCTTGGTGGATCACTTGTGTCTTGGTCCTCCAAGAAACAAAATAGTGTGGCTTTATCCACCACCGAAGCGGAATACATTACCACGGGTGCTTGTTGTGCACAAATACTTTACATGAAACAAACTTTGCTAGACTATGGAGTCGTTCTAGAAAAGATACCTCTTTTGTGCGACAATGAAAGTGCGGTAAAACTTGCAAATAATCCGGTTCAACACTCTCGCACAAAGCACATAGATATCCGCCATCACTTTCTTAGAGATCATGTTGTAAAGAATGATATATCACTAAAAGGTGTAAGGACCGAGGATCAATTGGCGGATATCTTCACTAAACCGCTAGATGAGGTAATATTTTGTAGATTGTAGAATGAGCTCAATGTTCTTGATTTTAGCAACTTCTCTAAAAGATGAGTTTGTGTTGTCCCTTGCATTGCATTGTAAAATATAACATGTTTAATCTTTCATAATGTATATAGGACTTGTCTAACATGGTTAAGATAACCGCCGAAAAGCATGTGAAGAAGCTTAACCTCGGATCAAACTTGACAAGCAACTAGATTTACTTTCAAGTATTGCATTGCATATGCATGAATGTTGTTTGTCGTTTATCTTCAATTGCCCTCTTATTGCCTATTGTCTTAAAAAGAGTTATAGCCTAAGGCAAAATATTTTAAAAAACTTGAGGGTTTGAGAGAGGTCACTCACATCAGTTCCAATTGGTGTTTATTTGGATCTTATTTGAGTTGGGACTTGATTGGGAATAGGCAACACGAAGGACTTTTGAGATTTGCTGAAGAAGGAGTGACCAGATGCTGCACCGGACTCTGAAGTCCAGCATCCGGTCTATTCAGAGGAGGTGAACTTGCTGCGAAGGAGTGACCAGACTCTGCGTTTCAGCGTCCGGTCAAAAGGCATTTCAGCATCCAGTCGTGTGGAGAAGATGAAGGTTGTATTGACTGGACTCTGGCTGTGTCCGGTCGGTGTCCATCGAACGTCTCCGGTCATGATTCTAGAGGCATTGGACCTCTCTGGAATCGACTAAACGCTGGGTGGCAGCGTCCGGTCGCTGCCACCCAGAGCGTCCGGTCAATAGGAATAGTGCAGATTACAAACTCTTTCTCTATTTCCTATTCAATCCCGTGGCGGACCCCTTTATAATCACCGTGCGCATGAACCTAAACCCTATTCTGTCTCCACGCCACGCTAACATCGCTAGACCACCATTCTAAGCTCCCCGCACCACCATAGCTCCCCACGCTCCTGAGCCATCACCTGCCCAACCGTCCACGCCACCGTAGCTCCCCACGCTCCCGAGCCGCCGCCTGCTTGAGCTACCGTGAGCCCATGTAGCTCCCCATGCCACCGACCATCGCTGCTCACCGAGTCCCCATGCTATGCCATCCAAGCTCCAGCACCGACACTGTTGTGCCTTCACCAGCTTCGTGCAGCACAGCCCTAGGGCCAATGTCGTGCCAAGCTGTAGCACCACCACTGGATTTCCATGGCCAATCCATGCCAACCAGCGAACCCTAGCCGATCCAGTGGTTCCCCATTCATACCTCTTCTCATCGATTCACTGGTTCATTAGGTAGCAATCCCGCATTTCAATTTTGTACCTAATTGCTTGCTCTATTAGGGTTTCATATCTCTAGATGAATAATTAAAATTATTTGTATATCCTATCTATTCCATCGTGCAGCGAGTCGGTGCCATTGAGGTGTCAGTGGCAGTTATCAGTTAACTCAGGACCAAGCTCGCGAGTACGGATCGAGGCCAAGCCTCGGAAGTGTCAGCGGTAGTTGTTCGCTTTAGATCCAACCGATGGTTCGCATCAAGAATGTTGGGGATGGTCCGGGTGATGAGGATCTGAGGCGTCCGCCTTGCTTGCCTACAGATCCTAAAGGCAAGGCGACGAAGAAGACTACAACAAAGAAGCGCAAGTACCCTAATACAGAGACAGCTAGAGCAACCGTAGTTGTAGAGACCGCAAAGCGTGTTGAGAGAGGAGGTGCTCGTAGTGGAGTCCGGATCATAGATCAGCTTTCACCAGAAGCGAGGGCTACACTTGAGCGAGTTGAGTGCCTTCATGGTGGTCCAGCTGGGACACTCATGATTGGAGGACGGCGTGTTGCCATTGATGAGGGTCAGCCTCAGGGGGAGTCATAGCAGGAGGCACAACCAGCACAATAGACCCAGGAGGGTGAGCAGGCTGAGTAGGCCGAGGAGACAGAGCCAGCACATCAGCCACAGTTACGCTGCTCTGGTCGTACCCATGCTCTAGTTACACCGAGGGTAGATACTTAGCGGAGGGGTTCTCGTCCACCGCCTAGACCACAGGGTCTGTCTCTAGTGACCCATCTTGACCTAAGGGCCGCCACGGCCAAGCAGGTGCAGCAGCTGAGGTTCATTGACTTTGAGGTGTGGTTTCCAACTAGGAGGGATGAGAGAGCATCAAAGGGCTTCTACACACCACTCTAGAAGGATTTCTATAATGCCTATCTTAACAGTGGAGCAGTATTCAGATCATAGAGGGTGTGCAACATAGAGTCTATAGTAGCAGTAGCTGGAGAGCACATTCACCCGTATCTATCCTATTTACTAGGGCTAACAGATCTAATCGGATGGATAGGTCTGTATGTTCCATCTTGGGTTCGATAGTTCTATGTTACTCTCTAGATTGATCCGTAGCACAGATATATTCACTTTGCATTCAGAGGAAAATATTATATGCTAACAAGTACTAGGGTTAGGGAGATACTCAGGCTTTAGGAGCAGCCAGTCAGGCTTCATGAGGTTTGCTATGGATAGACCACGCCTCCTAGACGCCCTCATGGTAGTATGGTGCCCCCTATGGACTTGGTCCATCACTATTTCATAGAGCCCTTTGGCGAAGGGTCGAGGAGGAACCCCAGTGATCTCACTCCCACTGCTTGCGTGATTGAGGCTATCATGAGGAGGACATTATTTCCGAGGATGGGATATAGAGAGGGATTGACTTGTATACAACTATGGCTTCTCAACTCTCTGAAACAGCAGACACATTTTTTATTTTGGGATCTTCTTCTATCAGAGATGGAGGATACTATAGCTGAGGGCTTCAGAGGTCACATGCAGCTACCCTATGCTCACTGGATCACACTCCTTATCCATAAAGTAGTTACAGTTAGGCCACCTGAGATGCTTGTAGAGTATAGTGGTGCTACGACAGAGTTCCCCGCTTATAACATATCTCAGATGATTCGCCATAGTACACCATAGGCACCTAGTCAGCTGCGCTGTTGTCTAAAGGTGCTAGAGACTACAGCCCAGCAGGATGATATTATCAGGGGTATTGTAGCTACATAGGAGGAGCAGCTTGCTCAGTAGGAGAGGATGGTCGTGAGCGACCCCAATGATAGTTCTGATGATGACTACCAGCCCATTCCTTAGATGCCTCCAGGACGACATGACCATGAGGCTGGTAGCTCTAGTTCAGCGCCACCTGCCCCATAGACAGACCCCACTCTTCTTGCTATACTTGATCGGATGAGGCAGGACCAGGCACGACAGGCTTAGGAGACCGTTGCTATGTTTGCACAGTTTCAGACTCGACAAGACGAGTTCCAGAGATAGCAGCAGGCCATCCAGCAGCAGCAGTAGGCTATGCATCAGCAGTAGCTTCTCATGCAGCAACAGCTTCTCGGATTCATGTAGCATGTAGTGACAGCGATTGGGGCCCCACCGCCACATGCTTTGCCCTAGCTTGGTCAGCCTACCACCACTTCGATGACTCCAGCATTACAGCCTAGTGGGCTTTAGAGTCAGGGATAGCCACCAGCATAGTATGCTTCACCTACAGAGTAGGTGTCCTAGTATTTTGCTTCGCCAGTGATAGCCCCACAGTTCACACCTCTTTAGATGGGCTTCACACTGGCTCAGACATCGTCACTGCTAGTGCCAGACACTTCAGTCTCTAGGAGCCTTGGCACGACCTTTAGCCAGTTGACAGGGTAGCCTACTCCACCATACTTGTATGTCCCAGGTCCTTCTATCGTTGCACCTATTACTAGGACTACCAGACGCTCCCTTTCGTCGTGGCATCATCAGAGCCAGCTGCTTTAGTCATACCAGCATAGCCTATAGTAGCTCCTCTTCCTGATCTAACCTAGACTGCTTTAGCATCGCTTCTAGCTATAGAGGGTCAGACTACTCAGAGCTCAGGGTCAGATGATGATGGCACCTAGTTTCAGCTCGCTCCTCGTACCTCAGCGCCCGGCTCATCCGCTGCCGCCCTGCCAACCGATCCTTAGGTTTTGGTGTTTGATGCCAAAGGGGAAGAGAGCTCGAGTATGATAGTCTTAGGGGGAGTGACTATTTAGGGGGAGTCTATCTTTTATTTGCTTATCTATTACATTTGGAGTTTTATGTGTGATACTTTATGCATTCATGTTTACTACTATATCTATGTGATAGTGATATCTATGTGATCATGATATGTGACATGTGTGCTCTCTACTTTGAATCATTTATATGTCATATCACTTGTGCTATGCTCATTTGCTTTTGCTTTCGTGTTTTACTCTGATGCAAATAAGCTTCATTACTTGTACTCATGCTTATTTGATATCTTTTGAGTACATCATGTTGGCTTGGGTCACATAAGCTTGCCTAACACTTTTGTTCTTATTGCCAAAAGCTTATATGAACCAAGCATGTTAAAAAACTCATCTCTTTCACATACTCGAGGTAGTATTGTCATCAATCACCAAAAAGGGGAAGATTGAAAGCATCTAGGCCCCTAGTTGGGTTTCGGTGATTAATGACAATACGTGATTACTGTGACTAATGTGTGTTTTGCAGAGGTAATTAAGTTAGGTCACGGTAATGGAGATCGATTGGGCAATTATGGTTGTCATGCCCCTACGATGGAAATTGTTTCAGTTTTCAAAGGTTAGACGACAAGGTTAAGGATGGACTAGTTCTAAGTGTCGATTGGAGTTGGAGAGATACTTAGAGTAGTTTAGGACTTTGTTTTTCCTTTGGCCATACTATTAAGGGGGGTATGAATGGGTAGCTTAACCTAGGTGAGTCTAGTGAGTTAGCTGTGGTGCACACTTGCTAAATCTAGCACTAGGTAGCTCCTTAACAGCCCTTTGATCCAATGGAGCAAACTTCATTCACATATGATCAAGAATTGGAAGTGAATGGAGGCTCAAATACTGACTGGACGCTGGCTTCGATGTGACTGGATGCTGGCTCAGGGTCCGGTCAGTTCATTTGACCAAGGTGAAAGCATTTGGAAGTGACTGGATGCTGGGAGGTCAAGTGACCGGACATTGAGGGCCAGCATCTGGTCGACATCAGTAAGGTCCTAGAGAGGGAGAATCCTGATCGGACACGTCCAGTCAATGCTGACCGGACGCTGATTAGGTTCCAGCTACTGACCTGACGCTACTCAGCAAGTGACCGGACGCTAGGGGTCTAGAGTCCGGTCGACATTAGTAAGGTTCCAGTGAGGGGAAAACATGACCGGACACGTCCAGTCAGTGCTGACCAGACACTGGCCAGCGTCCGGTCAACACTTAACCACTGGAGTTCGGGGTGTACTGACCGGAGCGTCTGGTCACCCCACAGAGGCACATAACGGTTTGTTTTTCAGTCGGTGTTATAAATACAACCTCCACTCATGTGTAGGGGTACTTTTGCTCATTCCAATAGCTTAGAAACACCTTAGAGAGTGCTAAGAAGAGCAAGGTCCTAGTGAGGTGATTGAGATTTGAGAATCCCAAAGAGAGCCCTCATTAGTGAAGCAAGAGTAGCAAAGTGTGCATCCACCCTTCTCATTAGGCTTGTCATGGTCAAGTGAGAGTTCATGCTTGTTACTCTTGGTGATCACCATCACCTAGACGGCTTGGTGGTGATTGGGAGTTTGGTGATCATCCGGCGGAGCTTGTGGGTGACCCAACTCAAGTTGTGAGCGGTTGTGGGTGATTCACCGCGATGGAGTGTCAAAGAATCAACCTGTAGAGAGCACTTGATCCTTGCACAGATCAAGGGGGAGCTACACCCTTGCGTGGGTGCTCCAATGAGGACTAGTGGGGAGTGGCGACTCTCCGATACCTCGGCAAAACATCGCCGCGTTCCTTCTCCTCTCTTTACTTTGAGCAATTCATTACTTGTCATTTACATTCCTAGAATTACCATGCTAGAGTAGGATTGGAACTCAGAGTGCTAAACTTTTGCGTGTTAGATTAATAGAAACACTTTCTAGGCACAAGGGGTTAATTGGGCTAACCATAGGTTTTGATTATTGCAAAGAAATTTGTAATTAGCCCAATTCACACCTCTCTTGGGCATCTTGATCCTTTCAACGTGCAATAGCCGTGTCCTAATTATATACTATAAATATTAATATTTCTTGCATATATTTAGTTAAAGCTAAAAAATGACTTCTAAAAAATAGGAACGATCCTGATTTCTTATTTTTTTAGACGGAGGAAAAAGTATAGTAGTACACAAAAAAAATTGTACTACTTAGAGGGTGTTTGGTTCCCATGGACTAAAGCATTTTGAACTAAAATCTGCACTTTAGTTGGACTAAACAGCCAAACATATGGACTAAAAGTGGACTAGAATCCTTTAGTTCTTTAGTCCACAAAACTGGACTAAAATGGACTAAAAGGTGTTGGGGACACCCATGTCTCTCATTTATTGCCCTCTCTCTCCACTTTAGTCTATTTTAGTTCAAGAAACCAAACATTACTTTTGTCAACTTTTAGTTCATGGACTAAAGTGGACTAAAACTTAAAGAACCAAATAGGGCCTTATTTCTATTAGTACTAAAGAAAGAACCCTATCCACTATCCAGTCTCCAACCTCAAGAGAGAAATGCGCTATCTTCATCTTTCTAGATTTCCACTATCACTTAGGAGTGGTAACATGCTTGGAAAAACAACAGGGCTGCTCGGCAGCACTACTCCCTCGGGGCTATGAGTAGTGCTGCTGAGCAAGCTGAATATTCTTCCATGCCTTCTTACAGTTAGTTCATCTGTGTATTTGCTAACAGTCTATAACATTTGGTCCTGAATCAACCAAGCATAATCACTAGGAGTTGTAGCTGATGGCTTCCTACTGCAACCCGTGCACAAGCTTAAACATAAGGCCACCATGGTCGGCTGCTAATCTTCATCAGTGCCTCAGGGGAGATCTTCATCCAAAATCCATAGCCTTCTTGCAAAAATCAAAGGCATGTTCGCTTGAACTTATCAGCCAGCTTATCAGCTAGAATCTACAGTATTTTTCTCTTACAACAAAAACAGCTTCAGCCAGCTTTAATACTAGCCGAACAATTATTGCTCATTTGAGTGAACCATTCCACGATGCCCAAAAGGGCAGAAACAAAACAAAGCGGGTTACCTTAGCTCCCTTAATGTTATCATCAATGCCCATTGCCAAGATCTAGTTTTTGGACGTCCAGACCTCAGCAAAACGACAAGTCCTACAACACATCCAAGCACATAATTAGGACAACCATACCTTAGCGAAATGTGAAGTAAATGAATAGAATGACAACCTGCAAGTGTCTTAGCTTGAGCAGCATGTGACCTTATGCCTGCCGAATGCCGATACAAATAGGGATGAAAGCGGATGAAAATGGGCAAAAAAGACTTATAATTGTAGAAGCTCCGTGCTCAAGCCCAAACGAAACGGTAGTTAGATAAACACTGCTCTGAGCGCCAGTTCACTATTGGTGATTGGTTCTTTCTGACGGTGCAACCTATGCTCAATCTTCGTTGGCTCGCCGCTCTTCACAGAACCTCGCCTTTTGCTTTTTTGGCCCCTATCGTGTGCTGGAATGGATTGAGGCCATGGCATATCGTATGGATCTTTCTCAGTCATCAGCGATCCATCTCGCCTTCCACATGTCCCAGCTCAAGAGCTCTCATGGTGCTATACCAGTGACTCCTTCCTTGCCTTCTGAACTTGTTGAGTTTCATATCCCTAAACATGTTTTCCAATGCTACTGGTCTTTGAGCGATCATCCCTTTGAGCAAGGGTTGATCAAGTGGTCCAATATGCCAGAATCTCTCGTGATGTGGGAGCCCTTGGAGCAATTGCATCAACAACTTCCCCGTGCTCCAACATGGGGGCATGCCAGTTCTCAAGAGGGAGGAAATGTGAGCACTGCTACTCGTCAAACAACAAACAATGTTGAAGCTAGTGAAGCTGATCCTATGCCAGAAGCAGGTGCAAGGCCCGCGTGGAGCGACAGCCCAACACACGTGTGTGTGTGGCCTAGAGTGGTTGTAATAGGAAGAGTACTTAAGAGAGGAGAGGGTGAAGGAGAGGACTTATGCAATTTGTAAATCAAACACTTAAACCTCTAGAAATTTGATCTCGTCAAAGTTGCTTTCGTCTTATTTCTTGTTCTTCCTTCCTTCCCTATGCTCTCTGCTAACATGATAAGCCCACATAGTTGACAAAATGTAGCAGAGATTCCTGATGAGCAACAAAGAAATACATAGAGGAACTTGAATCTATGCTGGCTAGGAGCCTTCATTAGGACCAACGTCTTCAATAATCAGCTGCTAGTGCCAATTGATCAAGTTGAATACGGATTGCTCCGGATGCTCGAAAATTAAGACTTTGAAATGTGGCCAGTGATAAAGATCATTACTCTTTGGTGCCCATCTTCAATCACATTGATTTTCTATTGAGGCTGCACTATGAGCTAATCAACATAGTCATCAACATGGATTTCAATGGTTACTAGAGAGTTCTCGGTTTGCTACCATTCCTGTCTGGGACTCAGTGCCATCAGCAGGTTCAAAACAACAACACATGAGTCATCTTTTCATTTTTTCATTGTACTACTATCAATCATCAATAGTCATGTCGGGGACCAAAAGTAGGGTACCCAAAGAAGAGGGGTTGATACCCATCAACGCTAATTCATCAGAGCGATCAAGAACGCAACTATGTTTTCTAGTGGGTCCTGCCTCGTCCAAACCACCAAGGCTGCAGGCTTTGTTTTGTCTAACGTCTGAGGGCTGGCTCCACCTCGCTAGACGTCTAAGGACAAACTTCGTCTCGCCTGACCCCCGAGGGCTGGCTCTACCTCGCTTGACGTCTGAGGGCTAGCTCCGCCTCGCTCGATGTCTGAGGGCAAACTTTGTCTTGCCTGACCCTCAAGGGCTGGCTCCGCCTCGCCCGATGTCTGAGGGCTGGCTTCACCTCGCCCGACGTCTGAGGGCTAGCTCTGCCTCGCCTGATGTTTGGGGACTAGCTCTGTCTCGCCCAACATCGACATGCTGCTCCTCCATAACTACACGTGCAGATAAGGCATGGCACTCAAGTCAACTGTAATACCGAGGACCATACCCTACGCATCTGTAGGAAAGTACCATCAGGATATGACAAGATGGGCGCTTTAAGCCCTTTCAGGCATGTTAGAGCCCAAACAGTTTGTAGGCGCCGACATTTGTCATATAGTGTTGTGGGCACCGCCATTTGCCCTCGGGCATGGATCCTAACAGAAGCACACGACAACCACTACAGTCTAGGAGGAGACTCGCATCACCTACAGTAACGGACATGCGGTCACTACATCATCTGCTCCCCATAGGGCCATAGATCAGCACCCTGGTCTGCCACACCGCCCGTCAGAGCGGGATGGGACGTGACATCTTGCTGATAATGCTAGGACATGGAATCATCAATGGATAGATGCCTAGCATGGCCCTATTAGGATCAGTGAACTTGCACCTGGCATAGAGCTATTCCTAGCATCGCCTGCCATGTTGGCAGGGCCTGCATAGAGGAAAAGGAAGACTCGGCATCTTTAAAGGACCTCCTTAGCCTCTAGTTTTCCTCTTTTCTCCCATCTGTAAGCCCTGCTCTCCCTTGGCCTATAAAAGGGAGGATAGGGCACCCCACTAAAAGGGGGGACCGATCAATTCAAGACACCACACATCACATCACACATAGCTGAGCAGCAACCAGGCTCTTAGCGCCCATTCAACCTTTCCATCAGAGACTTGGGACATGTCCCTCTCTTGCCCATTTGTAACCCCTACTATGAACTTGTCAGTGCTAATAACATGAGCAGTAGCCACGAACTGGACGTAGAGATATTCTACCTGAACTAGTATAAACCTTGTGTCTTTTAGCACACCATCTAGGTCCAACGCGCAATAACACAAATTTACTCATTGGTGTTCACTCAAAACACTAACAGTTGGCACGCCAGGTAGGGGACCTTTGCGTGTTCCAACATTAACATTAGGCTACGGATGGGTAGCCATGGTATTAGCTGGGTCCTAGGCGCACATGTGTGCTTCAGTGACCTGGACTTCATCATCATGGTGGGAGGAGAGTTGGCATTGGTCATGCCGCCATCCAACCTCTCCCCTCCATTGGCCTCGACTTTGAGGGGCTTGAGCACTAGCTCAGTGTCTCCTTGGGACCCCAACCATCTAGGGAGGACCCACGTCGCCTCACCTTCTTGGACGCCAATGACATGACGTGGCTCACTGGAGGGGAACCCCTCTCTCCGAAACACCTCATATGGAGCACCCCGATAGTGCTTCCGTTTGGTCTCTACAATACCATGGTGATCGTTAGCCACCTTGTGGCACAACACATGGTTCCACCTCCCACGAATGATGAATTCATGGGGGTGATCGAACACATCGTAGAATCTTTCCATGACCTCTAGGCAGAGGAGCCAAAGATGCCCTCTAGCTTAGAATCTAGTAGAAGAAGTCTGCTGGTTGGAGGACAAGTTCGACGGCCTCGAGCTCAATCATATCCCAAGGCACCTCAACGAGGCAGCCGATGCACTTATGAAAGCAGCATCTGGCCGAGAGCCGATACCAATGGACGTCTTCGCCTATGACCAGCACAAGCCCTTGGTTTGCTATGAGGGATTGGAGCAAGCCAGTGATGGTCCACCTATTCTAGGCTTAGGGGCTGACCAACCATCGGCTCCATCTAGCCCTGAAGTCATGGAGCTTGAAGAGGACCTAGCGATAGAGCCCGACCCTCTGGTCGACTGGAGGACACCCTACCTCGACTACCTCCTCCATGACATGCTACCGACGGACAAGATGGAGGCTCGACGGCTCGCACATCGTGCCAAGTCCTTCATTCTTGTGGAGGGCAAACTCTACAAATGAAGCCACACTAGGATCCTGCAACGCTGCATCCCCATTGAACAGGGAAAGCATTTGCTGGGCGATATCCACAGTGGGGTCTACGGTCACCATGCCATGCCTAGAACCCTGGTTAGAAATGCATTCGGATAGCGCTTCTACTAGCCTACCCCAATAGCCGACGCTGAACAGATCGTACGCACCTGCGAAGGGTGCCAGTACTATGCTCGGTAGACTCACCTACTGGCCCAAGCGCTTTAGATGATCCCCATCACTTGGCCATTCATAGCCTAGGGGCTCGATCTGGTTGGACCTCTCATAAAAGCACCCAAGGGATACACCCACTTGCTTGTCATCGTAGACAAGTTTACAAAGTGGATAGAAGCTCGACCGATTTATGCGATCAAGTTCGAACAAGCCATGCTATTCTTCCTCGACATCGGCCATCGCTTTGGAGTTCCAAACTCCATCATCACAGACAATGACACGCAGTTCACCAGAAAGAAGTTCCTTTGATTCTACAATGAATACCACATCTAGGTCGATTAGGCCACCATTGCGCACCCTCGAACGAACAGGTAGGTCGAGCGCACAAACGACATAGTTCTACAGGGCCTTAAGCCTAGGATCTTCAACCAGTTGAACAAATTTGGAGCAAGATGGGTCATCGAGCTTCCCTTAGTACTCTAGAGCCTAAGGACAACCCCTAGTTGAGCCACCGGCTACACGCCCTTCTTCATGGTCCTTGGTTCCGAGGCCGTCCTCCCAACCAACCTCGACTATGGAGCACCAAGGATCAGGGCCTATGATGAACAGGGAGCCGAGGCATCCCATGAGGAAGCCATGGACTAGCTAGACGAAGCACGTGATATCGCCCTCGTTCGCTCGGCCAAGTACCAATAGGCGTTGCGATGGTACCATAGCTGACGAGTGTGAGGCTAGGCCTTCAACATTGGGGACCTAGTGCTCTGCCTCATACAAAGCAACAAGGGCCGCCATAAGCTCTCCCCACCATGGGAGGGACCGCACGTAGTTGTGGAGATACTCCATCTAGGCGCCTACAAGCTCAAGACCATCGACGACAAAATCTTCACCAATGCCTGGAACATCGAGCAGCTATGTTGCTTTTACCCTTAATAAATGCACACTTTCTCTTATTAGTTTTGTTATCCAACTTGATATGAGCATTTCTATCTGGCAAACATTTTCTGTACTCTTCCATCATTTGACATTAGGACCTAGGAGCTAGGTTTACGGGAACAAGCTCTGAGTATAACTGGTCAGACTATGGGATACCTACGCCCCAGCGGCTATGGTGCCTTTGCTCACCAATGTAATCGGAATTGGCTCGCCCGCACTCTGAGCTTTTATGACCTTAACAGACCAAAAGGGTCAAAATGCACTAACTCTTTATGCAAAAAGGGGAGAAGAGCTAAGAGACCATTTGGTAGATCAAAATTCAAAAGCTTGTCTAGTTGCGCCAAGTTTTTCTCCGCTTGGCTTATCTACTTAACAAAATTCTCATGCAGGGTGTCCTCATTCTTTATTTCCATAGGAAAACTTGTCTCAACAGGTAACACAAGTCGATCGGATGACTTGGCCACTAACGAGAAACGGGTAAGGAGCAGACTGGATCACGCTCGTATCCAGTGGAGGTTTTCCAAACCCATCACTCTTACCATCGGGGTAATCTTGGTGCCCAGGTCGATCGAACGGCTCTGAGCCACCATCGAGAGACAAGCACCCTTACTTACTTACCTTACGTATTAATTTTGATACCCGACCTCTGACCTTAGCAATGGCAGGGGCTCGGACATCACTCGAGGGCTGGTGGGAGTGTCTATTCGCTAGATATTTCTCTTTGCCCGACCCCTCCTTACGTTTAAAAACCAGAGGCAAGGTGTGCAGGTGCAAACTTTGAGTAAACCTAGTTGGACCGCTGAACCCTACACCCAAGCAGCTACGGCATCTTTGCCCACCAGTGCGATCAAAGTCTTTGTTGCCGCACGCCAAACCTTAACCTCCACCTTCTTGGGAAGGGTATGGAGGGGCCTACCTGTGGAATCTCCATCAAGGAGAGGCTGTTAGGTCACCCAAGTCGATCGAATGACTCGAGCCACTGCCAAATGACAGATACGGAAGAATGGGAGGCTTGTGCAGGTTAGACCGACCCTATCATGAATGTCGAACCTGACCCCACATGGACATATCTGGTAAGAACTCTCAGAACCCATCACTCATGCCATCGAGGTAACATTACCGACACCCACTATTTCCTTATATAATCATTCATACATTTATGTCACACATCCAAGCATCGCATACACGATTGCTGCATCACAACGCTTCGCGTCGCGTCATGAGGCGGTAGTCATCTCATTCGATATGAGCGGCAACCGACCCATGTTTGAAGGCCGGCCCATGAAGGGCTAGAGGCCGCCTCATGTCAAGCAGAGCCAGGGAGAAAAACCAAGATTAGCCCCAGTGGCCTTGCCCGACCCCGCTCAGAAGCGGACAAGGACATCTTGACCTTTCTCGTTCAATTCTAACCTCGAGACAAGCCCATAGAATCTCTGTAGAGGAGAGGCCAATGGGCCACCCAAGCCTATCGAACGGCTCGGGCATCTGCCAGGAGGTGGGTTAAGAAGTAGTGGAATGTCACATGAGGGATCTGCCGACCCCATCAGCGGATGATAGACCTAGATTCCACTCGAACATGCCCATTAGTGAGCTCACCGAGCATGACACTTGAGACGTCAAGGCAAGTGTGAAAGGTCCTAATAGCTAGAGGGGGTGAATAGCCTATTAAAAATTTCTACAACAACACTTAACAAACTGGTTAGACAATTATGAGGCGAAGCAAGTGTTGCGCTAGCCTACTAAAATAGCAAGCCACCTACCACAATTCTAATTTATATAGTTTCTATCCACACAATAGCTATGGCACTACACTAAGTTAGTGTGCTCTCAAAAGCTAACTAAAGAGCCACACTAACCAAACTAACAAGCTCTCACAACTAGCTACACTAAAGAGCTTGACAACTAATTTGTGGTAATGTAAAGAGAGTGAGCAAGAAGGTTATACCGCCGTGTCGAGGAAGGAGCCAATCAATCACAAGAATGAATAACAATGAAGACCAATCACCTCGGAATCAAATGATGAACACAATGATTTTTTACTGAGGTTCACTTGTTTGTCGGCAAGTTACTCCTCATTGTGGCGATTCACTCACTTGGAGGTTCACGCGCTAATTGGCATCATATGCCAAACCCTCAATAGGGTGCCGCACAACCAATATAAGATGAGGATCACACAAGCCATGAGCAATTCACTAGAGTACATTTTGGCTCTCTGCCGAGGAAAGGTCAAGAACCCCTCACAATCACCACGATCAGAGCCGGAGACAATCACCACCCTCCGCTCGATGATCCTCGCTGCTCCAAGCTGTCTAGGTGGCAGCAACCACTAGGAGTAACAAGCGAATCCCACAGAGAAACATGAACATCAAGTGCCTCTAGATGCAAACACTCAAGCAATGCACTTGGATTCTCTCCCAATCTCACAAAGATGATGAATTAATGATGGACATGAGTGGGAGGGCTTTGGCTAAGCTCACAAGATTGCTATGTCAATGCAAATGGCCAAGAGAGTGAGCTTGAGCCAGTCATGGGGCTTAAATAGAAGCCCCCACAAAATAGAGCTATTGTACCCCTTCACTGGGCACAACATGGGGTGACCGGACGCTCCGGTCATATTAATCGGACGCAGGACTCTAGCGTCCAGTCGTGCGATGCACACCACATGTCCCCTCTCTTCAAATACTGAGCGCCCGATCCCAACAGTCTAGTGACAACCAGATGCAGCAGCTCAAAGTGACCGGACGTTGAGCCCTAGCGTCTGGTCGTTTCTAGTAAGCATCTAGAGATGACTTTTCATGATCGGACGCGTTTGATCATGCTCGACCGGACTCACCTAGCGTCCGGTCACACAGTGACTCTTCTATCCGCTGCCACATCAGCTGAACCAGACGCACCATGTCAGTGTCCGGTCACCAAGTGACCCAGCATCTAGTCAAAGACCAACGCCAGCATCTTTGCTGTATCATTGACCGAACACACCGGTCCCACTGAGACCAGCGTTCGGTCACTTCGTGACCAGCGTGACTAACTCCTTTTCAACTCTATCTTCTTCACCCTTGCTCAAATGTGCCAACCACAATGTGTATCACCTTGTGCACATGTGTTAGCATATTTTCACAAACATTTTCAAGGGTGTTAGCACTCCACTAGATCCTAAATGCATATGCAATGAGTTAGAGCATCTAGTGGCACTTTGACAACCGCATTTCGATACGAGTTTCACCCCTCTTAATAGTACAACTATCGATCCTAAATGTGATCACACTCACTAAGTGTCTCGATCACCAAAACAAAATGGCTCCTATCATTTATACCTTTGCCTTAAGCCTTTTGTTTTTCTCTTTCTTCTTTTCAAGTCCAAGCACTTGATCATCACCATGGCATCACCATCATCATGTCATAGTCTTCATTTGCTTCACCACTTGGAATCTGCTATCTATCTCAAGATCACTTGATAAACTAGGTTAGCACTTAGGGTTTCATCAATTCACCAAAACCAAACTAGAGCTTTCAATCTCCCCCTTTTTGGTAATTCATGATAACCCTTTCACAAAGATATGAATTGAAATTCAATTGAATCCATATTGCTTGCCCAAGCATATTTACCATGTGTAAAAGGATATGGACTAGTTTCATGAACCCCAAATGGTAGCAATTGCTCCCCCTACATATGTGCTAAGAGTTTGGATTGTAGCTTGCACATATGCTTAGATAGGAAATATAGGAGACAATGTCTACCAAATGATGCTAAGGTATAAAAGATGGACCTTTGAAGAGTGATACCAATCAGAGTGCACCATTATACCATCCTTAGCACCATGGTAGCTTGATACCACTTGGAAACACTCAGAAATGAAATCACTAGATAAACTTATGCATGCTAGACTTTCATTTCATCATTCAAACCTACAACTAGCATACACCACATAAGCATGGATATTGAAATTTAAAACTTGTGCAATGCAAGCAAACATATGAAATGCACATTCAAATGCACCATACTAGTTCATGAGCTTGTTCCTCCTACTTGTGTGCTCAAAATTTTAATTGATCCCTTTGCTTTATCATATCTCTCCCCCTATGTCAAGTTCTCCCCCTTTGTTGTCTTTTCATTATCTTAGTACACTAATATCTTTGTTTTTCTCCCCATGTACTAATATCTTTTTTTTCTCCCCCTTTGTCATCAATGACCACAAAGGTTCAAAATATAGATACGTTGAGATTATCAATGTCAATCAATGGGGTGAGTATCATTTTCCCAATTTTTGTTCAATCTAGAATACTTGCCAAAGACATTTAACTCAGTTTGATCCAAGGACAAGCTTCTTCACACCTCCAAGTAAGGGTTATCTTGTACCATGTTGAGTTAAACACTTAGAGCTCATTTTCTAGATCAAACACTAGGTTTACAAGCCCACAAACATGTCATATGCTACCACTAGATCAAAATAAGCATAGAAGCAATAGTGGTACCGTACAATCATCAAACTCATTTGATTTTCATGAATGAGCTTATTAAATATGAAAGATGTCTAGATGCACTAAACATGTCCTTAGCAAGGATGTATGACATGCCAATCAACTTTTACCTTGGATTGCTAGAAGGAGAGGCATGTCATATAAGTGGGGGGTGCATCAACACATATTTGAGAAATCCAATGTGTTCAACTCATTCCTTAGCTCGCAAAACCTTTTCTCATCCAATGGCTTGATGAATATATCGGCAAGTTGATCTTTGGTGCCTACACTCTCAATGCAAATGTCCCCTTTTTGTTAGTGATCTCTTATGAAATGGTGGTGGACATCAATGTGCTTTGTTCTTGCATGTTGAACCGAATTGTTGGTTAACTTGATTGCACTCTCATTGTCACATAGCAATGGCACTTTCTTGAACTTGATTCCAAAGTCACTCAAAGTGGCCTTCATCCAAAGTATTTGTGCACAATAACTACCGGCGGATATGTATTCGGCTTCGGTGGTTGATAATGCAATATTATTTTGCTTCTTTGATGACCATCAAACAAGTGATCTTCCTAACAATTGACATGTGCCCGAGGTGCTCTTTCTTTCAACCTTACATCCCGCATAATTCAAGTCGGAGTAACCAACTAGCTCAAACTTTGCTCCTTTGGGATACCACAAACCAACATTTTGTGTATGCTTCAAGTACCTCAATATTCTCTTTGTAGCCTTCAAATGACTTTCTCTTGGTGAGGCTTGAAATCTTGCACACATGCATACACTAAACATGACATCCGGCCTTGATTTGGTCACATAGAGTAGGCTTCCAATCATAGACCGATACAATTTTTGATCCACTATATTTCCACTTGCATCACTATCCAAGTTGCCATTTGTTCCCATTGGTGTGCTAATGACCTTACTATCACTCATGCCAAACTTCTTGATCATGTCCTTGATATACTTGCCTTGACTCACAAATGTACCATTCTTCAATTGCTTGATTTGAAGACCAAGGAAGTAACTTAACTCTCCAATCATGGACATCTCAAACTCATTAGTCATCATCTTTCCAAACTCATCACAAAAGTCTTGATTGGTTGATCCAAATATGATGTCATCAACATAGATTTGCAACATAAATAAATCTTTTCCAATTTTTTTGATGAAAAGAGTGGTGTCAACCTTGCCCATCATGAACCCTTTAGAGAGTAGGAAGTCTCTCAATCTCTCATACCATACTCTAGGTGTTTGCTTCAAGCCATACAATGCCTTCTTCAACTTGTACACATGGTTGGGCTTCTTGTCATCTTCAAAACCGGGAGGTTGCTCAACATATACTTCTTCATTGATGTAACCATTGAGAAACACACTCTTAACATCCATTTAATAGAGCGTGATGTTGTGGGCACAAGCATAGGCTAGCAAGATTCTAATTGCTTCCAATCTAGCAACCGGGGCATATGTTTCTCCAAAGTCAAGACCTTCAACTTATGTATAGCCTTGTGCTACCAATCTTGCTTTATTCCTTACTACTATCCTATCTTGATCTTACTTATTTCTAAAGACCCATTTGGTTCCAATCACATTGTGTCCCTTTGGTCTCTCTACTAATTCCCATACTTGATTTCTTGTGAAGTTATTCAATTCTTCATGCATAACATTCACCCAATCAACATCCTTCAATGCTTCATCTATCTTCTTTGGTTCAGTGTATGACACAAATGAGAAATGCTCACAAAATGAAGCCAATCTTGATCTTGTTTGTACACCTCTAGAAATATCACCAATTATAGTACCCAATGGATAATCCCTTGCAATATTGGTTGGTTGAGGGATTGGAACTTGATTGCTTGCACTTGCTTGATCAAAAGGTTGAGATGATGTACTAGCCACTTGATCTTGTTCATTATCATGAGAGCCACTTGTACTAACTTGATTTGTATCATCTTGCACATTTGAGTTGGAGAGCACTTGCACTTGATCATCTTCATCATCATTCACTTGCCTAGGCCACCATTCACCAACATCCATGTTCTTCATGGCATTTGAAAGTTGAATGTCTCTAACATCTTCCAAGTTCTCATTCTCTACTTGTGAACCCTTGGTTTCATCAAATTCAACATCTTGAACTTCCTCAAGAGTACCACTATCCAAATTCCAAACTCTATATGCTTTGCTTGTAGTGGAATAACCAAGTAGGAATCATTCATCACATTTCTTGTCAAACTTGCCCAATCTAGTGCCTTTCTTCAAGATATAGCATTTGCAACCAAAGACCTGAAAATATGCAATGTTGGGCTTTCTACCAATCAAGAGTTCATATGGTGTCTTCTCTTTCAATGGGTGACAATAGAGACGGTTGCTACGATAGCAAGCCGTGTTGATAGCTTCGGTCCAAAAAGATTGACTCGCATTGTACTCACTAAGCATAGACCTTGCCATATCAATGAGTGTTTTATTCTTCCTCTCAATAAGGCCATTTGATTGTGGAGTGTACTTGACCGAGAATTGATGTCTAATTTCAAATTCATCACACAACTCATCAATTCTAGTGTTCTTGAACTCACTACCATTATCACTTCTAACTCTCTTGATGGTTGTTTCAAACTCATTGCGCATGCCCTTAATAAATGATTTGAATGTTGCAAACACATCACTTTTGTCCACTAGAAAGAATACCCATATGTATCTAGTATAATCATCCACTATCACAAAGCCATATTTGTTACCACCAATGCTAACGTATTATGTTGGCCCAAACAAGTCCATGTGCAATAACTCAAATGCTTTACTAGTGCTCATCATGCTTTTCTTGGGATGGGTGTTTCCAACTTGTTTTTCGTCTTGACAAGAGCTACAAAGCTTATTCTTTTCAAACACAACATCTTTCAAGCCTCTAACCAAGTCATGCTTAACCAATCTATTCAATTGTTTCATTCCAACATGACTAAGCCTTCTATGCCACAACCAACCCATGCTAGACTTAGTGAACAAGCATGTAGATAATTTAACTTCACTAGCATTGAAATCAACCAAGTATAGATTCTCATATCTAAAGCCTTTGAAGATCAAATTTGAGCCATCTACACTTATGATTTCTACATCATCTACCCCAAATATGCATTTGAATCCAAGATCACACAATTGAGCCACGGATAGCAAGTTGAAATTCAAGCTCTCTACTAGCAACACATTGGATATGCTCATGTCATTGGATATTGCAATCTTACCAAGCCCTTTGACCTTGCCTTTGCCATTGTCACCAAATGTGATACTATCATAACCATCATTGCCATTGGTGATGATTGAGTTGAACATTCTTGCATCACCGGTCATGTGTTGAGTGCACCTACTATCAAGAACCCAATGCCTTCCTTTGGCTTTGTAATTGTCCTACAAAAAAGATCAATTCTTTTTAGGTACCCAAACTTGCTTGGGTCCTTGAAGGTTAGTTACTAAGCTCTTTGGTACCCAAATGGCTTTCTTCTTTGAGCCCATCCATGGTTTACCAATGACCTTAGCCTTTACACCATTTGCACCCTTGGTAAGCATATAGAAAGAATCAAGCTTAATAGAGGATACATTAGCATTTTTGCTCTTGTTTTTGCATTCATGCTCTTTATGACCAACTTGCTTGCAACTAGTGTAAAACCGACCATTGTTCTTCACAAAACTAGTCTTATGAGGAGCAAAGGCCACCTTGCCTTTCTTGGGGGTATAGCCTAATCCCTCTTTGTAGAGAGAGGCTCTTTGGCTACCCAAGCACATAAGCAAGTGGTCCTCACCACCATAGGCTTTAGCTAAGGTGTGAGTGAGCTTATTAACCTCCTTCTTGAGGTTCTCATTCTCAACTATTAGTGGGGTATCACAAGTGAGACCATCACAACTAGATGAGATGGAAGTAGAAGTACTACAAGAAGGGTTAGCGAGAGGAACAATGATAGGCATAGATAATGATTCATCAATTATATCACAAGTTAAGCCTACATTGCAAGTCTCAACATGCTTGTTTTTATTTTGCTCATCAAGCAAAGAGGAATGAGCTTTTTCAAGCTTCTAGTGAGCCTTGCCAAGCTTCTCATGGGCTTTCTCTAGCCTCTCATGAGATGCATTGAGCTCAACAAAGGCTTGCTTAAGGGCTTTTAGTTCCTTATGCAAGCTTTTGCATTCTCTTCTCTTGATGTCAAAGTGTTCTTAGCATCTTCTAGCATGTCAAATAGTTCATCCTTAGTAGGTTCATCATCATCACTATCACTTTCATTTTCATTATCATGTTCCTCATCACTTCCATCATCACAAATTTGTACCTTAGTGGCCTTAGCCATGAAGCATGATGGAGTGTCGAAGAGAGAAGGCTTCTCATTGATTGCAATGCTTGTAAGTGTCTTCTTCTTGGTGGTCTTGTCATCATCACTATCATGATCATCACTTGAGGAAGCATCACTATCCCAAGTGACCACATATGAACCACCCTTCTTCTTCTTGAAGGTCATCTTGTCCTTCTTATCTTTCTTTTCCTTCTTGTCCTTCTTCTTGTTGTCATCATCATTGTCGCTATTGTATGGACATTGAGCAACAAGATGATCTTTGCTTCCACATTTGAAGCACCTTCTTGATACTTCCTTGTTCTTATATGAAGATTTCCTTCTTCTAGCATGGTACCCTTTCTTCATCATGAACTTGCCAAATTTCTTGACAAAGAGAGCCATCTTCTCATCATCATCATCATCTCATGAGCCATCATCTTCACATGATGTATCTTGCTTTGCCTTGCCCTTGGATGATGTGGCCTTGAATGCCACACTCTTCTTCTTCTTATCCTTCTTCTCATATTTCTTCTCCTTCTTTTCTTCCTTCTCATCATCATCTCTATATTAATCATCAGTCATTATATCTCCCAACACTTGGTTTGGTGCCATGGTGTCCAAACCACTCCTCACTAGAATAGTGACCAATGTGCCAAATCTTGAAGGCAAACATCTCAAGAACTTGTGGGAGAAGTCCTAGTCCTTCACCTCTTCTCCAAGTGCTTTGAGATAATTGATAAGCACTTGAAGCCTATGGAACATCTTTAGCACACTCTCATCCTCCTTCATCTTGAAGCTTGCAAACTTCTCTTTGAGGATGTATGCCTTTGCACCCTTCACGGCTTGAGTGCCCTCAAATGACTCTTCCAACTTCTTCCAAGCCTCATGAGCCATCTCAATATTCTTGATTTGCTCAAATGTTTTCTCATCAATTGCATTATGAATAGCACTTAGAGCATTGTCATTGTTTTGGAGAAGCACTTTTTTGGCCGCGGTGGGGTGAATAGCCTATTAAAAATTTCTACAACAATACTTAACAAACTGGTTAGACAATTATGAGGTGAAGCAAGTGTTACACTAGCCTACTAAAATAGCAAGCCACCTACCACAATTCTAGTTTATATAGTTTCTATCCACACAATAGCTATGACACTACACTAAGTTAGTGTGCTCTTAAAAGCTAACTAAAGAGCCACACTAACCAAACTAACAAGCTCTCACAACTAGCTACACTAAAGAGCTTGACAACTAATTTGCGGTAATGTAAAGAGAGTGAGCAAGAAGGTTATACCGCCATGTCGAGGAAGAAGCCAATCAATCATAAGAATCAATAACAATGAAGACCAATCACCTCGGAATCAAATGATGAACACAATGATTTTTTACCGAGGTTCACTTGCTTGCCGGCAAGTTACTCCTTGTTGTGCCGATTCACTCATTTGGAGGTTCACGCGCTAATTGGCATCACACGCCAAACCCTCAATAGGGTGCCGCACAACCAACACAAGATGAGGAACACACAAGCCACGAGCAATTCACTAGAGTACCTTTTAGCTCTCTGCTGGGGAAAGATCAAGAACCCCTCACAATCACCACGATCGGAGCTGGAGACAATCACCACCCTCCGCTCAACGATCCTCGCTGCTCCAAGCTGTCTAGGTGGTGGCAACCACTAGGAGTAACAAGCGAACCCTGCAGTGAAACACGAACACCAAGTGCCTCTAGATGCAAACACTCAAGCAATGCACTTGGATTCTCTCCCAATCTCATAAAGATGATGAATCAATGATGGAGATGAGTGGGAGGGCTTTGGCTAAGCTCACAAGATTGCTATGTCAATGCAAATGGCCAAGAGAGTGAGCTTGATCTGATCATGGGACTTAAATAGAAGCCCCCACGAAATAGAGCTGTTGTACCCCTTCACTGGGCACAACACGGGGTGACCTGACATAGGATTCTAGCGTCCGGTCGTGCGATGCATGCCACATGTCCCCTCTCTTCAAATACTAAGTGCCCGATCCCAACGGTCAAGTGATGACCGGATGCAGCAGCTCAAAGTGACCGGACGCTGAGCGCCAATGTCTGGTCATTTCTAGTAAGCATCCAAAGATGACTTTTCATGACCGAATGTGTTCAATCATGCTCGACTGAACTCACCCAGTGTCCGATCACACGGTGACTCTTCTGTGCACTGCCACATCAGCCAGACTAGACACACCCTGTTAGTGTCCGGTCACCAAGTGACCCAGCGTCTGGTCAAAGATTGACGCCAGCGTCTTTGCTGTATCATTGATCAGACGCACCGGTCCTAATGAGACCAGCGTCCAGTCACTTCGTGACCAACATGACTAACTCCTTTTCAACTCTATCTTCTTCACCCTTGCTCAAATGTGCCAACCACAAAGTGTATCACCTTGTGCACATTGTTAGCATATTTTCACAAACATTTTCAAGGGTGTTAGCACTCCACTAGATCCTAAATGCATATGCAATGAGTTAGAGCATCTAGTGGCACTTTGACAACCGCATTTTGATACGAGTTTCACCCCTCTTAATAGTACATCTATCGATCCTAATTGTGATCACACTCACTAAGTGTCTCGATCACCAAAACAAAATGGCTCCTACCATTTATACCTTTGCGTTGAGCCTTTTGTTTTTCTATTTCTTCTTTTCAAGTCCAAGCACTTGATCATCAACATGGCATCACCATCATCATGTCATGGTCTTCATATGCTTCACCACTTGGAATGTGATACCTATCTCATGATCACTTGATAAACTAGGTTAGCACTTAGGGTTTCATCAATTCACCAAAACCAAACTAGAGCTTTCAAAGTGTCATTAGCTCAGCCCCTCTGGTTGTAGAAACCGAGGATGGGGTGACGCATGAAACACGACCAACGTCTACCAAACCCCATGGGGTTGGGAGGCTCGAGACGCCCGATCCTAGATCGAGAGACCGAGGTTCAAAGGTTGGCTCACAAAGAGCCCGAGGCCACCTCGCATTGAACAAAAGCCAGGGGGGAAACGCAGATGAGCCCCAGTGGCATTTACCCATCCCGCCTAGAAGTGAACATGGTCATCCCAACCTTCTTGTTCAATCCAAACCTCTAGCCGAGCCCAAAGAATCCGCATTAAGGGGGAATCTGTTGGAAGGCGGGTTAAGGAGCAACGAAATGCCTCACGATGGCTTTGCCGACCCCATCACAAGCAACGGAACTTGATTCTGTTCTAACATGCCCAATTAGCAAGCTCACCGAGCGCGTCACTCAAGCCATCGAGGCAAGTGACATTAACTCAACCCCTCTGGTTGTGAAAACTTTGGATAGGGTGACAGTCACAAAAATGAGCCGACCCTCGACTGAATCCCTGCTGCGCACAAGGGCTTGAGGAAAGTTGGACTTGCGAGGAGACCAAACGCACGGTCATAGAACAATAGCTAAGATCCTAGGGAGGGGGTATGTGTGAATACAAGAGATGCTTTATCTTACTAAGTTTTGCTATCCTCTCCTCAATTTCTAGTGACATCTAACCCCAACAAATGGCAAAGGGTCAGATCTCACTTGAGGGCTGATAAAGGTATAAGTACACCTTTGCTAAAATAGTCACTATGTTAGACCTCTTCCTCACGCTAAGCCTAGCGGCAAGGTTTGTGGAAATGAACAACTAAGCATCTCTGGTCGGACTACAAAAGGCCTACGCCTCGGCGGCTATGGTGTCTTTGCTCACCAGCATGATCGAAGTTCTCCTCCTACACCTTGGGCCCTACGATCTTAACAAATGGAAGGGTCGGAATACGCGAGCCCCTTTTTTGCATACAAAAAGGGAAGGAAACAAGTTCAATCAAGCAAAACAAAGTTATGAATTTATTTTTATGATGCATAAGGGTCAGCAATTGTCCACAAATTACAATAATGTTCATATGAATTCATCCGACCTATATGACTAACTAGCCCCTCAGAGGGGGAGAACTATATCTTCAACTCTATCTGCTAGGTCCCACGCAAGAGGAGCCACTACCGCTGCTATCTCATCTAGCTCAGAGGCTTCATAGCTAGGTGCAAAACTAAGGCTCATAGTCTCCAAGTCGATGCTGTCCGCATAATGCGAACAAGCAATCATAAAGGCTTGGGTGATCCTAGAGCGAAGAGCTTCCCTCTCAAGCTGGCACACCCGCGCCATGATATCTACAGCATGGGCCACAAGCGAGCTGGTCCCCTCCAACCGTGCCACCTCCAGGTCATCGCAGACCACTCCGAGGGTAGCGCGCAGGAGATCATGCTTGTTGCTATCCGCCTAAAGGCTCCTCCATGCCTTGGTGAGCTCTGTGGCCAGCCCGGCGGAAACGCCCTCGGCCTCCAGCCTCTAAGTCATCATGGTTCCAAGCTCGGCCTAGAGGGAGCCTCCCCACAGTCTAGAGCAGCTTGTCTCGATCCTTGCACAGCCAAGAAACCACCTCAGCATCCTGAGTCGCTCTAGGGCTATGAGCTTCTCCTCGGCTACTAACTTTAGGTCCCACACCTTCTTAGCCTCAGCTAGGAGGTCAAGGATCCGCTGGTGGGCTACAACATCCCTCTGAAGAAGCTTGTCTCGCTCCTTCCTGACTCTGGCGACCTCCTCCTCATCTTGTCGCACCCTCACCGATAGGTCCTAGAAGGCCTTCTCTATTTCCCCCTCATGCCAATGGGCCTTGGTCTCCCATAGCCAAAGACTGGCCACCTCCTTGGCCAAGGGAGTTGGCTCTACCACCCTCTGTTGGGCAAAAACCAGCTAGGCAAACACATCCCCATGCATTCGGGCCTCTTTGATGAGGTGGTCCTAGCTTTCCTTTTGCTCACGAAGGAACCATGATTTCTCCTAGCTACGAGCGATAAGGGATTGAAAAAAAGATGATGGTTAGAACACAAAAATACATAAAGAAAGAAGAGGGCAAAAAGCAAGATTAAGTAAATACCCAGCCAGTGGGAATGACAACATCGCATAGGGCACCCCTGGCCTAGTTTAGAGCTTCTAGCATGGCCGAGATCCCCTCATTGAGACTCTCCCACTCTATGCTCTTAGTAGCATCATCGAGCGAGAAGAGTGTCGACGTCGGGTCTTATGGATCTATCCACTAGAGCAAAGGCTCGCCCTGTGCGGCCAAGTAGCTACCTCCCAATGCCAGGGCCAAGGATGACTCCCCGCTAGTCCTCTCCACCACTGACACAATGCTCAGGGACCCCTCAGCCATGTCCCCCTCTGTTCGGCCCATGTCGAGAGCCGTCATTTGGGCCATCGGAGGTGTGGGTCACGCCGCTGCCTCAGGCGCCGCCATGGTGGCATCTAGCCATGGCTCGCCTGTCACGGCTGCCACCACCTCCACCTACATTGGTGGGCCTCGTCTGCCCATGTTACGCCCACCGCAGTCGGCACCATGAGCACGGTCAGAAGCTCCGACCGACCCATCGTCGGTAGTGGCACCACCTCCATCGTCGGTTCTTCAGCGACCTTTGATGGCGCCCTTTGAGCCCCCACATCTGCTTGTCCTGCCGAGGGCACGGGCGTCACCATGGGTGGCACTTGACCGATCGATGAGGTAGTAACATCGGCGCCGCTCCCGCCTAAAATGGGTGCGGCGTTGATTGACGGCCGCCGCCTTGCCTGGATGGCGACGCTCTTCTTGGGCGGTAGTGCCAAAAAGTTGCCTCGTCTCAAAATGCTGCAAGAAAAGAAAAGGCATAAGTCATGCTAAAAACTAAGAAAAACTAAGAAAACAGAGGAGTTGAGGACTTACATTGGCATTGTTAGGCATTGGATATGTTTGGGGGCTGAACCCCCTAGTCCCTACTCCACCTCATCGGGATAGGGCTGTTTTGAGCTCGCCCCTGCTCCCAGGCAGAGGGGCTCACTTCTCTTGCTTCTAGGGGTGCAGCGGCAGAGCCATCCCCCTCCATCAGCACCTCGGTTGTGGTGGTGGATCCACCTGTCCCTGCTGACTCTTGGGGTACAGCGGCAGATCCGCCCACCCCCATTGGCTCTTGAGCTGAGGTGGCAGGGTCACCCCCTCTACTAGCACCTCGGTTGCGGTGGCAGATCCATCGGCCCCTGCTAGTTCTAAGGGCGGTTCGATGGTCCGGCCCATCTTCGCCGGCCTCACAGACGCGCTTTCCCCTCTAGGAAAGGGGAAAGGTCCCAACCCCTACAAAAGTGAGCGGGCACCTATCAGCAGGTCCTCGCTCTCCAGGTCACCATGCTCGGTGTCATCAAGTACCTCCTCATCATCTTCCTCATCATCGTCATCGTCATCATCACTGTCTATGTCCTCTCCTCGCTCTCGTGCCCACAGCTTCAATTGTTTCTTCCTCCTCTCGTCCTCCTTTGCCTTCCTCTACCACTCGACCTTAGTGCAGTTAGACGCTATCATAGACAGGTCCTTTGGCAATGGAGCCGGGTGATCCATAAGGACGAGTTTCTTCAGCTGGTCCCCCTATCTCAATATCAGCATCAAGAGGTTAGGAGTTCAATTAAAAAGGAGGCATGAGGAAAGAAAACTTACGAAGACAATGTACCTCGGTTCTGGCCACATTAGGGGGTGCCCCGGCACTGGATACACAAACTCGAGGATGGCGCTGGCATCATCCCATGAAGGCTCCATTGCCTCCTTGATGCGCTGCGCTACTTTGGAGGGGGACAACGCTACCTCAGCGAGCATCATCCCATTGAGTGACGCCCCGAGCATCATCATGTGCAGGGGAAGTGCATGCCTCATCAGCGGCGCCACCCTCCTCGTATCGTAGGCATCGATGATGCCTGACCCCTTTAGGCCCCCTCTCCTTCAAGATTTAGAGGGTGGTGAGGTGGTTCTGGATCCTCTTCTTATCCTTCTCTAGGACTCCCCACTTCTTCCACGAGTCTAGGACCTCTTCGATGAGGCGCCTAGTGAACTCTAGCAGGGGGTGGCCACATCATTCTTGATGTAGAACCAACATGAATGCCACCCCATGTTGGAGGTTGATAGACGCATTGCTGGGTATTTCCTAACCTGGTTGTTGCAGAGTTGGATGCCGGTGCATCCCATCAGCGTACTCAGCTCCTGATTCTTCTCCCGCTTCTACAAGAGGGTGACGGCAAAGAAGTACCACCATAGGTCAAAGTGGGGACCGATCCCTAAGAATCTCTAACACATGGCGACACACGGAAGTGGGGACCGGTCCCCAAGAATCCCCAAGATGTGCTGGATTCTATTGGGATTGAGGTGCTGCAACTCCACCTTGTAGTAGTGCAACAGTCCTAGAAGGAATTTGTGAGTGGGGTTGGCGAACCCACGCTCATGAAAGTGAGTGAAGGACACGACATAACCATCGAGCGGTGATGGCGCATCCTCATCATCGGGCAGCCACAACTCCTTGGTGGTAGTCCGCGCAGAGAAGACCATGGCGGACAAGGCCCTCCAGGCGCTGGAGGGTGATATCAGAGCGGCACCATGGCTCCATTAGAAGATTGGGGTGGGTGGATGCGAATTCGACAATGGCTGAGACACGGATGTGGGGGGCTTAGGCGATTGGTGGTGAAGGTTGCAGATGCAAAGGCAAACAAGCAAAGTATGAAACCCTAGGGGTGAACCCTTTGGTTTTATAGGGGCAACGGATGCAAGGAAACCAACCATCCACCTGGATCTCCATGCCTGCCATGATCCACCACAACGTCACGCCGTGGGATATGCGCCTATAATCCCAATCCTTTCCTATGGGAAAATCACCAGACATTTTGCCTCCCTGGGAGGACCGAGACTCATTACGAGTAAAAGGAATATAGATCAAAAGCGAGTCTATGACCCATCTAGGCCTAGGAGTCCAATGGTTGGCCCATCAATGGGTCCAACAGCCGCTCCAAACACCCCTACAAAGGATGGAAAGAGCTAGGCCCCACAAATGGCTAGCACCCAGGCGCACGAGCGCTACGAGCATATCGGCCCACGATTCAGTCTCAGTAAAGCTTACCCTAGCCGAATCCCCAAGAATGGGATGCTAGGACCCCAATCGAACTATCCAGCTGAACAAACATCAAAACTCACGACCACACCCATGAAGGGTCTGACCTTGGCAAAAAAGGAATCACCATCCCTAGGGCACGCCATGGGTGACAAGAGAAAGCCAAGGCCCACAGTCCTCCCTTTCGAAAAAACCTCTGAAGGAGTATTCTACTCCTCCATAGGCTCAGGGGCTACACCCACTGGGTGCGCTCGCGCGCAACCGCTGGTAGGTCAAAAAAACTTGGAAGGAGTATTCCACTCCTCCATAGGCTCAGGAGCTACACCTACCAGGTGTGCTCACGTGCAACCACTGGCAAATTGAAACATCCCCTAGATGATTCTACTCGAATCACCTAGGGGCTTGGGGGCTACTGTCGAGGACCAAAAGTAGGGTACCCAAAGAAGAGGGGTTGATACTCATCAACGCTAATTCATCAAAGCGATCAAGAACGCAACTACGTTTCCTAGTGGGTCCCACCTCATCCAAACCACCAAGGCTATGGGCTTTGTTTCATCTGACGTCCGAGGGCTGGCTCCGCCTCGCCCGACATTGGAGGACAAACTCCATCTCACCTAACCCTCGAGGGCTGGCTCTACCTTGCCCAACATCTGAGGGCTATCTCCGCCTCGCTTGATGTCTAAGGGCTAGCTCCACCTCACCCGATGTATGAGGGCTGGCTCTGCCTCGCTCGACATCTGAGGGCAAACTCCATCTCATCTGACCCCCGAGGGCTGGCTTTGCCTCACCCGATGTCTAAGGGCTGGCTTTGCCTTGCTCGATGTCTAAGGGCTAGCTCTGCCTTGCCCGACGTCTGAGGGTAGGCTCCACCTCACCCAACGTCTAGGGACTAGCTCTGCCATGCCCGACATCTAGGGACTAGCTCTGCCTCGCCTGACGTCTACGCGTAGCTCCTTCATAACTACACACGCAGATAAGGTAAGGCACCCAAGTCAACCGCAATACAGAGGACCATACCCTATGCGTCTGTAGGAAAGTACCATCAGGATATAATAAGACAGGCTCTTTAAGCCCTTCTAGGCATGTCAGAGCCCGAAAAATGTTGTAGGTGCCGACATTTGTCTTACAGTGTTGTAGGCGCCGCCATTTGCCCTCGGGCACAGTTCCTAATAGAAGCACATGACAACCACTATAGTCTAGGAGGAGACTCGCATCACCTACAGTAACGAACGTGTGGTCACTGTACCATCTGCTCCCCATAGGGCCACAGATCAGCACCCTAGTCCTCCGCGCCGCCCGTCGGAGCGGGATGGGATGTGACATCTTGCTGACAATGCCAGGACATGGAATCATCAACGGACAGATGCCTAGCATGGCCCTATCAGGATTAGCAAACATGCACCTAGCGTAGAGCTATTCCTGGCACCGCCTGCCATGTTGGTGGGGCCCGCATAGAGGAAAAGGAAGACCCAGCATCTTTGAAGGACCTCATTGGCCTCTAGTTTTCCTCTTTTCTCCCATCTATATGCTCTGCTCTCCCTTGGCCTACAAAAGGGAGGACAAGGCACCGCACTAAAAGGGGGGACCGATCAATTCAAGACACCACGCATCACATCACACACAGCTGAGCAGCAACCATGCTCTCAGCGCCCATTTGACCTTTCCATCAGAGACTTGGGACCTATCCCTCTCTCACCCATTTGTAACCCCTACTATGAACTTTTCAGTGCTAATAACACGAGCAGCAGCCACAAACTAGATGTCAGGACATTCTGCCTGAACCAGTATAAACCTTGTGTCTTTTAACACACCATCCGGGTCCAACGCGCAATAACACAAATTTACTCATTGGTGTTTACTCGAAACACCGACAAGTCACATTTACATCTCATGTCTGTCCTAATGTGACATTCTATGTTTTTTCCATGCAAAATGGGTTATATCATTATGGATTTATTCTACATATCAAGTAGTTACAACTAATGGAATAGGAGACATGAAGTATAGGCATACCACCTTCTCTGCTATCACGGCAATCAATCTGCTTACAACTTTGCACGAGTGTGTGGTGACCCAGAATCTTATTGGGTGGCCTTCTCCGCTATCATGGCAATCCATCTGCTTACAGCTTTGCATGAGTGTGTGGTGGCCCAAAATCTTATTGGGTGCCTAGAACGCATAATAGTTCATTATCTCTTTTCTTATCCAACATGCTAATGTTGAGGGTTAATTTATTAGTGCCAATGATAACTTATCTACCAAGTAAGTTTGGTCGATCATCTAATGTCTTCTGCATAATATAGTACCTTATGACTTGTTATCTTTAATATGAATGTCTTTTCCTATCTTGCAGAGAACAAGTATTGATGGCAGCTGATTAGAATCCTAACATTATCTATTTGAATTTTTGTCTTGTAAGACAATACTTAGTTATTAAGTTATTCAGAACAAAAAGTTCAAAATGTGTTCTATTGGCTATAGACATATAGTCAGTCTTGTTCATCACAAATTGATGTTAGATTGACATTTCTAAGTAAAGCGTCTTGGTTAGGCAGTGGCCACCATGGCAATAGGATGGTTTTTGCCACTTGTCTAGACTTTGCTTTTTAGAGTAGTAGTTGAACTCTTGAAATCAGGTGTGGTTTCAGAGGTAAATCAGGTGTGGTTTCGGAGGTATTTTCTGGTGCCTATATGGTAAGACCTTCAAAGGGCATTTAGCTAAGAGAATGTAGAGAGATAGAAGAACACCACACACCCCTTAGGTTGGGTGGCTCTCATATATATATATATATATATATATATATATATAGTCACAAAGGACTTCGGTACAGTTACAATTAGACCCCTAGAAATATACATATTTAACACCCTCCCCCATAGTTATAGTGGGAGGTTTATAGGCGCATAGACTAGACCAAAAATAGTAAACAACTGTACATGCAGGCCCTTAGTCATGATATTTGTGAACTGATGCGAGGACAACTGAAAGGTCCTAAATGGCTAGAGGGGGTGAATAGCCTATAAAAAATTTCTACAACAACACTAAGACAAATGGTTAGACAACTAAATGATGAATCGATTTGCTGTGGTTTTCTTGTTACTCTTGGCGTTTGCCGTTGCCTAGACGTCTTGGAGCAGCAGTGGAGGTTCAACACATGTTGGTGATTGTTCGTGGTTGACTCCGATGACCTTGTGAGGGGTTCTTGCACCTACTCCCTACGGGTGATCGCAAAAGGTGACTCTAGTGGATTGCTCGTAGCTTGTGGATCCCCATCTTGTGTTGGATCACTCCCAACTCACTTAGGATGCACAGCCAAGCAAGAGAATGAGTGGGAGAGATTTGGCTCAGCTCAAAGGATGCTATCACATGTAAGAATGACAAAGAGAATGAGCCAAACATGATCAAGCTCTATTTATAGAGTCCCCAAAAAGTTATAGCCATTATGCCCTTGGGGAGGTCCAAACTCAGGCTCTGGACCATGGTTTTAGATCATCTATAGCGAAGGCCCAGACCCTTGGAAGTCACCACGTGTCACCTGTTCAAGCGCGCTTGTTAGATCTCTACGGCCACTAAAGAACGCGTCAAACTATGCAGTATCAGACCCTAGAACCGGACCAAGGTCTAGACCAATTCAATTCAGGGTCTGGATGTACACAGAGAGGCACCAAAGAGGGAAAACAGATCCAGACTGGGTCTAAACCTGGCTTTCGAACCAACTCAGGTCCGATGCCCTTCTCAGCGCTGGCCGCGAGCCACCATGTAGCCCTTGACTTCAACACCGATTGAGCGAACCCACATGAGCAAGGGTTCAAAACCCTGCCCTAGGTCTAAGGCCCCTGCACGTGCATGAGCGCTCGCACCGGCATCCCCATTAGACTTAGCGGAGATGGTCCGAGGCCACACCGCTACTCGGTCTGATGCTGCTGGCGCCTGCTCCCAACCACACTACTGTACCCGTGATGCCCCGGGTCTGAAGCATCGAGACCGTTGTGCGCCTCTCTGCCATGCCAAGAACTAGGACCCGACCCATGTGTCCCTAGGTTCAGAGACCGTGCCTAGGGTCCAAAGCCTGCAAGTCTCTTTCAAGCATTATTCTTGAACCAAAATTTCTTGTACACAAATGGGAATTGCTGGTTGTCGGTCCCTCAATTTGAGCGTCCTATGCACATCCGTATTTGCGCCAGGATCACGCACAAATACACACATATCACAAGAATGGTACTCAGATATATAATCAAAGGTTTTGAGCTTTATTGATAACTAGAAATAAAGCCTTACAACAGTGGCCCAAAGGGGTATGGTCACAGGCTATATATCTAGCGAAAGACTACGGCCGTAAATGTAACACCCTCGGTGTTATGCCCTCAACAAATTACCAAACCATGTCATGAGCATCATGTTTATGTGATAATGCATGTGATGGAAGGTGTAGATAACATTTTTGTAACATCAGAAGGTCAATAAAAATGTTCAATGATAAGCTATTCCATAACTCATATGTATAAAGTAGGGTTTAAAACTATTTTTTATTGAACAAAAATACTGTAGAACATATATGTGGCGCTTAAATAAAGTTGGTGTCGAGTTCATAAACCTGGGGTCCCTAATGGGCTCGCTTCCCTACAAAACTCGGCCCAACAGGTGGGGCAATGATAGCACACGCCTGGGCTGGCCTAGATACACAATAACAAGCCAAGACCATGATCTGGTCCCCGACCGACACCTCCAGCCTCTGGGGGCAGGCCCCGCACATGCCCGACCTCTAGGTCAGGGGCTCCGCCTCGCCCGACCTCTAGGTCATGGGCTCTGCCTCGCCTGACCTCTAGGTCACAGACTCTGCCTCGCCCGACCTCTTTCTCTGACCAATGATATGTTGGACCTCTGCTCGCTGCTCTTTCCCGATCGACATGGTCAAGGATGACTGGGAATGACCGACCGGGGATGCTCGCTCGGTGTGGGCCTAGGGAGTAGGCAAAGCAGATAAGGTAAGGTACTCAAGTCAACCGCAATACCGAGAACCATACCCGACCATACCCTATGCACCTGCAAGACGGTGCCTCTAGGTCATGACAGACGAACACTATACAACCTTCTAGACACGTCAGACCACAAACAGTATTGTGGGTGTCGACGTTTGCCATACCAAGCGAACACGGTAGAGCCTACCAGACATGTCTGGGCATAAACAATATTATGGACGCTAGCAGCCATCCCGTACCCAATGGCATGAGCAACAAGATTAGGCAGCACACATATACACTTTCTCTCTTTCTCTCTGACTTGTAAGGCCATCCCTTTCAACTATAAAAGGGAATGCACTCTCTCCTAAAAAAGGAGGCTCTCTCTCTCTCGAAGACTCTCTCGATGACTCAAGAACACAATAGTTCAATAAGCTTTAGAGACACACAGAGCATACGCTCCGATACTGAGCATATGTTAGAACCCCCGTCACTCTCGGCCACTTGGTTCAGAGTCCGACCGGGCCTCTAACACCCCCTTCTCATTCCTTATTCATTTGTAACCCCACAACAAACTTCGAGCACCTGGGCTTAGGAATAAAGTCATCGACCGACCTCAACTAGATGTAAGGCCCACTGCCTAAACCAGTATAAATCCTATGTCAATGAGTGCTAGGCCACATCCGATCACAACACACAGCAAAACTACAAATATTTACTTATCGGCCATATTTTGCACCGATAGTTGGAGTATGGACTTTGTAGATGACAATGAAATCCTTGCTGTTGAAAATAACATTGCTAGTCAACATTTCTAATATCCTAGAAATGCAACTTAGAATAAAATTTAGCTCATAGACTTGGAAGATTTTAAAATATATAGACACCTAGACAATGCCATGTTTGGAAATTTATTTTGCAAAATCGGGTTAAGAAAAGGTGTTATGTTTTAGCTCGGTTTGGTAGCCTCATATGCCATCTTGAGCATGGTGAAGATGGTTTAGGTGTAGAAGAGTCGTTTAGTTGTTATAGGTGTTTTAAAATGCGTGCACGACATGTTTTTGGGTCGGTTGGCCAGGTGGACGCGGTCACCACGCTCAGGCGCACGTCGTCACCGCGCGTGGCTGGTCGCGGCTGCCTCTGGCCTAGTCGCCACTTGCCTCTACCGCATGGAGCCACTGCTACTGCTTGCATGGCCGTGCGGTGCTGCTGGCTGTCCCGCCATGCTGCCGCACTACCCACCCGCCCCGCGTTGCGACACAGTCGCTGCTAGTGTCGTCGCCTCACCATCATGTCCACGCTTCTCTTTGCACCTCTATGCCACTATTGGCCCTATTCAAGGCCGCCACTGTCACGCGCATGTGGCCATGCTCGCCGTCGCCTTGCCATTTATGGAGTTATGCCGTGCGGGTCATGGCCGGTCGGGGACACGTACGCCTGTCCTTTGTGTCTGTGCGCATGCCTTCCTAGTCGCGGCGAGCACGTTTTGCCAAGGCGAGGCCATGTTGTGCCACCTACCGGCCTATATCTCTCTCTCTACTGCCACCATCAGAGTCACACCCAACACAATTGACCAGCGAGTGGTCATCTCCTTTTGATTCTGCGTGCCTGTGTCTCCGCCATCAAGTCCTCTTGCTGCCTGACCCCCACCCCGCCTTGAATGGCGCCCGGTCGAGCTCCAATTTGGCGTTTTTCCCACCGCTGTGCTGATAAGGCCGCGTCCGACCATGGACGAGGGTAGCCCTCCTACCGTCTCTCCTAAGCCAATTCACCTGTACCACTAGTTTCGCCTTGCCTCCCTCTCCACCTTGTGCACGTCAGTGGAACCGCTACCGCCTCCCCGTCACTGCTGACGCGATCGCGCCACCACGGTGCGTCGCCACATGGCTCGGCCGCACGTGACCACACCTCCTCCCCCATCTCCACCCCAACCATCACCTTGGCTAGGTCCACGGTAGTCTACTGATGCTCCCTCGCTAGCCAGTTAGGTTCTTAGGTGCTCTGGATCGCCGGGGCAGCTGCACCGCCACCGTGGACGGCCGCGCATCACTGTAGCTCGCTCTAGCGTGTCCTGCCACCCCGTGTTGCTGCTTGGTATAGGCAGTTGGACCGTAGTTGAAGGTCGGCCCGACCGATGGACCAGCGTGAGCCTCTTGTGGGTGGCACGGTTGTGCCGTGTCATCACCCACCGCACCGCCGTGCACTGAGTCACTGGGGGTGCGCGTGGGTGAATTAGGCAAAAGCCAGGGGATTAAGTGAGAAGGTCTAAGAGAGAAGAAAATAGTGTTAGTACTTAGTTGTAAATCGGGAGGAGTTTGAGGTCTCTTTTGCAAAATCGCCAACACGCGCAGGACTCCTCCGCCACAGGCCGCGCCAGCGGGCCGCTGCGCGCGCAGTGTCGCGCAGGCCACGTGGGAGGTTTAGTTTTCTTTTTCATGAGGAATTAGCAATGGTTTTCTAATTTAATTTTTGAGCTGATCTTTGGTAAATCATATAAAATCTGTAGGTGTTCAAAAAATATGAAACAAATTTTGTTAGGTTCCTAAAATTATGTTCTATCGGTTGGTGTATTTAGTTCATGTTTATACGTGTTGATATTAGGAGGTATAAGATCATTTGAGGATGATTAATAATATTAAGTTAAGTATTGTAGGAATTTTTGTGGTAAATTGGTGATAGCTTTAGTCCTAGAATTTTTATAGTAGCTTCATTGTATTATTATGTGCTTACTGTAATTTTTGTAGCCTTAGAATAGACTAAGCATTAGGTTAGTTAAATGCTCTTCGTTTCAGTATACATTAAATCATTAGTAGAAATAAAGATATACCCTTAAATTACAAAACTGAGTGTTTGTTAGTTGAATCCAACACATTGCTCGATGAAGATGATAGGTAGCTTAATATCTTAATCATTACAGCTAGTTTAGTAGCTTGGTATGTGCATTCTTAGTTTAAGAGTTGCTGTTATCTGAATGCTAAGTGTTGCATCATCATCGCATGCATGTAAAGAACGAGTTGACGGAGATCGTGACCACCGACGATCACGAGTTCGAGGAGAGAGAGATCGGTTCCTTGGAATATGAAAGCTGGCGAAGAGATGAACCGACTCCAATTGAATGAGTTCTGTCGTTCTGGAGTTGGACTCATACTGGGCCCGGTTCCTTTTAATTTTCTGCCCACTACAAACACTGGGCTGGGCTCTCTCCATCACTCTATGGCTTGGCCCATGAAGTGTGCTCTCAATGCACAAGGTGTGAGGGGTAACCAACGTGGGATGAAAGTAGAGCATATATATGTTGCTGTGGTTTGTTTGTGTGTGGTACTGTACGCACACTCTAAAGAGACTTACACAATTTCATCCCCTAGGGGCACATCTAGCCGGCCACTCCTCTGAAGAGCATGGCATCGCCATTTCCGATTCCGCCGGGTAGTCTTGTGATCAAAGTAGAAGATGAAAGGGAGAGTGATGTACCCGGGCATATCACCACCGACCAAGAGCTGAGGGACATGTTCACCAAGGACGTCCAACGCCGGCTCGAGCTCATCAGGAGGAGGAGGAGCCTGCAACCCTCTGGCAGTGCTCAGTTGCAGCCTCCCCCAGCCCCACCGGTGAGGCACAATTCTTCACTTGCTTCCTCCTTTTCATTTATGCTGAACTGTTGAAGGATGTGAGTTTGAATATTGAAGCGTTGTAGTTTTTTTGAAAAATGTAGTTCAGATTTCAGCGTTTTTTTTCTCGAACATGCAGGAGAGCTGCATATCATTATATTAAAAAGAATAAAGCAGTGGGTTTAGAAACCCCATACAGTCACACACCTACACACCCTTTTACATCTAATATTGTACCTCTCTCTCAAATTCAAACTTGACCCAAGACCACTAGAGAGGAACTCACACATTGGCTGGCTCTAGAGCAAGGAGTTTTTGTTTTATGTTTGTGCTTATGTATTTGGTTTGTGCATGTCTAATCATAGAAGTAATTTCAGCTAGAGAAAAAGTGTCGAGTAGCATTTTTCAGTTAAGTTATGATTGCTAAGCAGAGAAAACGAAAATACTGGTTCTAGGATTGCATGTGTTTCTTTCTAATCTTCAACTTCAAATTTTTGTTTTGATATAATCTCTCGGTGACATAAGGACCCAATCGATTGACACTTGCAACAAAAACATACTACAAGACTTGTCGGTTCTCGCCTTATTTGCTTCACTGAAAAGCCAGGTTGAAAAGTAATGTTCGCTGATTTGTTTTGATATAATCCAATGGATTGTTCGCTTGAACTTATCAGCCTGGCTTATCAGCCAATGTTATAGTGTTTTTCTCTCATAACAAACCAGCGAACAGTACTTTTCAGCCTGGCTAATATAAATTTTATGGTAGTGATGGCCTTGAAAGCCTAGTACATGTACTCTTCTTCAGTTGCCTTGTGATGGTGTCTTTCCTCAAATGGTAGTTCATAATGAAGTGCTAGAATTGTCACCTGTAGCTGCATTTTTCAGTTAAACAAACATGGTGTAGAAAGATGATACTGCAATTAATTTAAAGAATAGTTTATTGGTGGATAACACAAAGTTTGTCTTAGAATCAAACATTAAGGGTCCTTTGTTTTTTTCTTTAACTGGCACACTTACTCCTTCTGACATTCTTTCTTCATTTGAAGAGGAAAGGACCTCTAACTGTAGGATTGTAATGTGGAAGGTTCTGTACATGGATTTTAAAAAGTATGTCAGTACATTGTCAAATTTTACACTTCTGAAAAACTAATAGGACTATACATGATGTTCAGCAACCGCATAGTTAGATCCATCCATTCCAAGTTTGATGCTTGCATTCACTTCATCTTTGTTACAAATTGGAGATTGCATTGTCGCGTACGGTAGATTCTGTCTATGACCTGTTGTGTGACTTGTGTACTTCCTCACTTCTTCTCAGGCACAGCAAGCACCCCTGCCTCTGCCCCCACCGCCACCACCTCCATCTCCACCAGCGCAGCACCACCCATGCACAAAGAGGCTGGCAATCGGACCGCCTCCGGGGTTCGCGGGTATTCACACGCCGCCGCTGAAGCAGTACCAACGCCGGCCACGAGGGCCGAAGGCGCCGGCGCAGCCACAACAACCGGCGCCGCTGAACGCCCCCGCCCCGGCCCCACCCCCACCCATGCTGAACGCACAAAGGGTGGGGCAGGCTCCGCAGCCAGCGGCGCCAGGCGCACATGGCGCCGCCGCAACGGCCGTGCCGCCAGTGCACGCCGCCAGCCCCAGCGCCGTGCCCGGGCTCCAGCTCCAGCAAAGGACGACGCCCAAGCCACGTCACCCAGCGGCGAAGAAGAAGCCCACCGTGCCGTGCACCTTCTGCGGCGTGCTTTGCGTGACGGCGTGGAACCTGAAGCAGCACGAGCAGGGGCGGAAGCACCGGAACCGGGTGGCCTACCTCGCCGGGGAGATGAACGTGCGGTGCAAGGTGTGCGACGTGCACCTCTCCAGCGGGCTCAACGTCGAGCAGCACAACGCCGGGAAGCAGCACCGCCTGCGACTCAAACTCAACAGAGGAGCCTGAAACGCACGGTTGCCCCTTTTACTTCAGTGGCGGCACATGCTTATGAGACTTGCAGTATCTGCTGGAACTACATACGACTTAAAACACTATATGTGATGATACTGATACTCAAACTTTGGACACTGTTTATCTTCGTTAGCATCTGCTACTAGAACTATCATTTGGACTATGATTAAGTCTATTTTTAGCCCCTCAACTATTGAGTTCGTCTAATTTTAATCCTCAACTACAAAATTGTCTAATGCTGGTACCAAACTGTCAAAACCGTTTATTTTTAGCACCTGGACGTGGGCGGAGCTGTTTTGACCGACGTGGAGCGAGTTTGACCACACCAAGCTGGCATTGACCGACACGCAGGACATTGGCTTTCATCTTAGTAACATGTGGGGCCCACATGTCAATCACTCATACTCTCCCTCTCCTTCCACTAGCTCCAGCAGCATCCGCGAGGAAAAGATCAATGCAGCCGCAGACACCGCCGACGACGTCGACGCTGACAATGGGGTGCTCGGAGCAGTCGCTGGCGGCGGAGACGGCGGCGATCGTGTCGGCGCTCACGCACGTCCTATCCAGCGGCCGCGGGCCGCCGCGCCAGGCGTCGGCGCTCGTCATGCCGCCGTGGCACCGCGCGGACGACAGCGCCGTCCACCGTGGCCAGCTCGCGGGGGTGGCGGCGCAGAAGTACCGCGGGGTCAGGCAGCGGCCGTGGGGGAAGTGGGCGGCGGAGATCCGAGACCCGCATAAGGCGGCGCGGGTGTGGCTCGGCACCTTCGCCACCGCCGAGGATGCCGCGCGCGCCTACGACGCCGCTGCGCTCCGCTTCCGCGGCGGTCGCGCCAAGCTCAACTTTCCCGAGGCCGACGCCGCGCGCCGCGCCAGGGACGCCGAGGCGGCCTCTGCCGCGGCCAGGGCCAGCCCGCCCGCCGCGCTGCTCGAGTCGCAGTCGCAGTCGCAGGCCGCCGCAGGCGACGACGACGTAACCGCGCTTGCAGCCGATTTACGCCGCAGAGCGCCACCTCCGTCGGACTCTTCGTGGGCTCCGAACGTCGCCTCTGCCGGCCGCCGCGGATTGCTCCCCGCACGCAGGACGCACCTCCTCTGCCGGCCACCGCTGCCCGCTCCCCGCGCGCAGGCTGCGCCGTCCACCGCGGGCTGCATGCGCCCGACGATGAGCATGGCTAGGTTCACGGCCCCGCCGGTCAAGGCGGCGCCGGCGAATAAGAGCGCACCGCCCATCAGCATGATGCCCTGCCGGCCCAGCGCTTTGCTGACGCGGCTGGCCACCAGCGACGCCACCAGCCCGGCCACGTACAGGGACGACGTGAAGGCCGCGAGCGCCTGGCTGTCGTAGATGCAGTACTCGTTCCCCTGCGTCGCCTCCGCCATCTTCTTGAGGATGTGCGGGAAGAAGCGCTCCAGGAACGGCTCCATTTCAGAGACACCGCCTTGAATTGAATTGACAGGTCAATGTGTTACTCAACTACTTACTAACAAGGCTTACCAAAACACACGGTAAGATCAAGCAACATCCAATGATGCTTTTGTTCTAAACAGACGATCAGAAGATGGACCAAAGCAATTTGTGACAAAGAAGCAAGAACTGAACCGAAGCCAGCCGATGGTTCGGAACACCAGCGGCGCGAAGAAGACGAGCACGATGACGCCGGTGAGCTGGCAGAAGATGGGCACGGCCAGGCCGAGCACCAGGTGCGGGCAGTACTCGTGCCGTGTCGCCAGCCGGCGGAACGCACCGTGCTCGCTCTGGCGCGTGAGATCTCCTTGAGCTCCGCGTCCACGTCCACGCCGGGTCCGCGTACCCGGGCGAGTGTGGCACGGGCGCGCACGACGAGGCTGCTGGGCGTGTCGGTGAGAAAGAGCGCGCGTCCACGAAGATGACGACGGCCGGCGTGCCGATGGAGAGCCTGCGCTCGGGGAGCGAGCCGCGGTGGCCGGCGGAGGAGGTGCGTCCCGCGCGCGGTGAGCAATCTGTGGAGGTGGCGCGACCTCCACATGAGGAGCAGCCCGCGAAGAGTCGGGCGGAGGAGGCGCTCTGCGGCGTAAATCAGCTGCGAGCGCGGCTATCCCACCGGTGCGTGCGTCCTACGTGGCGGTCAACGCCAGTGTGGTTGGGCAAAATCAGGTACACGTCGGCATGAAACAGCCATAGCCATGTCTAGATGCCAAGAGTGAACATTTTTTAAACTTGAGGTTCTTGGACCAGACGATTTTGTAGTTGAGGATTAAAATTAGACCAACGTGATAGTTGAGGGATCAAAAGTGGACTTAATCCTTTGGATTATTGTGTACTCCATAATGGATTCTCAGATTTGTTGATGTGTTTGACTCTGTTATATACGGCTCCTTATTTATGTGTGCAGTGCCTTCAATGCGGTGGTTATTAGGATTGTTTTATGTGTTCTATTCCATTATCTGTCTGTCGGTGTTTTGGATCGGTGGGCCCTAAACCAACTAGTGAAAATATACTGCGTGCCCCTAATCCCGGATGGTGATGCAAAGAGACACAAGGTTTATACTGGTTCAGGCAATAGGTGCCCTACATCCAGTCTGAGAGATCGATCTTGTATTCCTTGCACCGAGGTGCTTGTAGTAGGGGGTTACAAGCAGGACGAGAGAGGGAGCTGGTCCCAGGTCCCTGCGTTGAGCGGTGTGGGTTGCTTGAGATGTTAATCTTAGGCAGCGGGGAAGCATGCGGACCACGGAATGTTGAGCGTGTGTTCGTTTGAGCGTCTATGCGTGAGTCCGTGAACCCATGAGCTCGCGTGCTCGTCTATCTACATCTATGTGTCTCGTGAGTGTTTGTCTGTGTTTTTCCCCGTCTGTCTGTGCGTGTCTAGAAACGGCTCCGGTCTCTCCCTTTTATAGTTGAAGGAGGGACAGGGGTGATACATGTGTTCGCTACGTGGCGTCCTGTGAGCGGAGGTGGTGTTTCTGAGCCCTGTAGCTTGTCACTGTGGCGGCATGGTCGACGGAGCGGTCTTTTGTCCTTGATGCACTAGAGCGACGCGCCGGTCACACCCGATCATGTGCGACGTGGGAGCTCCAGTGATAGCTTGACGCAGGGCATGGCGGACGACGTACCGATCGCTGTGTGTCGACAGCATAAAGAGCCGAGGCTCAGTTGGTGCCGAGGCCGAGCCAACGTGGGGGGCTCGGCGGGGCGTGAATCCTGAGGTTGCCGAGACCCTAAAGTGGATTGCCGAGGCTCAGAGGGAGCGGTTGGTCCTGTACACTGATTTCGAGGCTACAGTGACCCGAACTTGACTCCTCATGCCGCGTTGCTCCTGGAGCAGGGGTTAGGTAGCACAGTGCAGTGCGGGCGTCAGTCGTGGGCACAGTACTAAGTACAGCGGCCGGTAACCCCTGCCCCGTCCTGTCTCAGACGGCATGGTGTTCATGCGACTCCTATTTCGTTGGTCACTCCGCTATGTCGAGCCGTCGTCCGGCTGATGTCGTGGGAGTGGTTGGTCGCATTAGTTGGACGTGATGTTCTGTCAGGGAAGTCGGTCGAGACGGAGGCGACGAGGTTGTTGCCGAGCCGACCTCGAGCGAGGCGGAGAATCGGCACCTCGTTTGAGGCTTTACGTGTTGGGCCTCGAACGAGACGGAGAATTGGTTCCCGTCCGAGGCCTTACATGCGAGGCCTCGAGCGAGACGGAGAATCGGTTCCCCATCCGAGGCCTTACGCACGAGGCCTCGAGCGAGGCGGAGAATCGATACCCCGTCTGAGGCCTTACGTACGAGGCTTCGAGCGAGGCAGAGAATTGGTAGCCTCGAACAAGGTAGGTGTTAGCCAGTGGTTGTCTCTTGGCTTTGATTTTGACAGGGTCTAAGCGATTTTTTTCGGTTTTTGCTTAGGGGACCCCTTTTATGGTACCCGACAGTAGCCCCCGAGCCTTGGGGTGAGCGTGAGCGCTCTTCCCAAGGTTTTGATGAGACTTGGCTCGCGATAGCTCCTGGTGGGATGGCGTTTCGTACTCGAGGCCTCGGTGGGTGCGTGCGAGCGCACCCACCGGGTGTAGCCCCCGAGGCTCTAGGGAAGTGGATTTATTCCTCCAGGGGCTTTTCTCATGTCGTGCGAGGGGTTTTATTGCATTTGCCGAGCCCATAAGGGCGAGTTCGGGTCGCTGGGTCTCGGCTTGGTTGCAGAAAGAGCCCCCGAGCCTCTGCACAGAGCAAGAGGGTGATCAGGAGTTTTCCTATCTTTTTTGTGCGATCCTCACGCATCCTTTTCGTTCGAAAGGAGGGGTAGGGTATGCCAAGCTACCCTCGGTGGACGCGAGCAGTGACACCTCCGGTGAGCTGTTATCGGGTAAGTCTGAGTAGAGGCCCGTGCCCCATTCAATAGGGGTTAGCTGGTGGTCCAGAGACACACTCCAAAAGTACCATAGGGCTTCTCTAGTGGGTCCCAGGGCTGTTCGATTGGCCCCGAGGGCTCGATGCCTCCCTACGGTGGGATCCCATTCGGAGACCTCCATGTCGGTCTCGGACACGACTTAGGGCATCCCGAGCGATCGCTTGCTCAGGCCTCGGCCATGTATGGGCTCGCCCATAGTTATCCCTGACTCTGTTGTCCTAGGGCGGCTATCAAGACCCTCGGGGGTCCAGCCTTCGAACCCTTGGACCATAATAGGCTCGATGCCCTTTATCGCGTTTTGCTAAGCCTCCGAGTGCGATCTCGGGTCGCTGGTATTCGACCTAGTTGTAGGAAGATCCCCCGAGCCTCTGCATGGAGTGAGAGGGCGATCTAGAGTCTCCCTATCTTTTTCGTGCGACCCTCGTGCATCCTTTTCATTTGGAAGGAGGGGTTGTTTGCTGAGCCCTCGAGTGCAAGTCTAGGTCACTGGGTCTCGGCTTGGTTGCAGGAAGAGCCCCCGAGCCTCTACACAGAGCGAGAGAGTGATTAGGAGTTTCCCTGTCTTTTTGTGCGACCCTCGCGTATCCTTTTCGTTCGGAAGGAGGGATTGTTTGCCAAGCCCTCAAGTGCGAGCCTGGGTCGCTGGGTCTTGGCTTGGTTATAGGAAGAGCCCCCGAGCCTCTGCACGGAGCGAGAGGGCGATCAGGAGTTTCCCTGTCTTTTTATGCGACCCTTGTGCATCCTTTTCGTTCGGAAGGAGGGTTTGTTTGCCGAGCCCTCGAGTGCGAGCCTGGGCCGCTGGGTCTCGGCTTGGTTGCAGGGAGAGCCCCTGAGCCTCTGCACGGAGCAAGAGGGTGATCAGGAGTTTCCCTGTCTTTTTGTGCGACCCTCGCGCATCCTTTTCGTTCGGAAGGAGGGATGGAATATGCCAGGCTACCCTCGGTGGGCGCGAGCGATGATACTTCTAGTGAGCTGTTATTGGGTAAGTCCGAGTGGAGGCTCATGCCCCATTCGATAGGGCTTGGCTAGCGGTCCAGAGACGCACTCCAAAAGTACTAGAGGGCTTCTCTAGTGGGTCCTAGGGCCATTCGATTGGCCCCGGGGGCTCGATGCCTCCCTACGGTGGGATCCCATTCGTAGACCTCCCTACCGGTCTTGGACACGACTTAGGGCATCCCGAGCGATCGCTTGCTTGGGCCTCGGCCGTGTACGGGCTCGCCCATAGTTGTCCCTAACTCTATTGTCCTAGGGTGGCTGTCGAGACCCTCAAGGGCCTAGCCTTCGAACCCCTAGACCGTAATGGGCTTGATGCCCTTTATCGCGTTTTGCCGAGCCTCCAAGTGCGAGCTTGGGTCGCTGGTATTCGACCTGGTTGCAGGAAGAGCCCCTGAGCCTCCGCACGGAGCGAGAGGGTGATCTGGAGTCTCCCTATCTTTTTCGTGCGACCCTCGCGTATCCTTTTCATTCAGAAGGAGGGGTTGTTTGCTGACCCCTCAAGTGCGAGTCTGGGTCGCTGGGTCTCAGCTTGGTTGCAGGAAGAGCCCCTGAGCCTCTACACGGAACGAGAAGGCGATTAGGAGTTTCCCTATCTTTTTGTGCGACCCTCGCGCATCCTTTTTGTTCTAAAGGAGGGGTTGTTTGCCGAGCCCTCGAGTACGAGCCTAGGTCGCTGGGTCTCGGCTTGGTTGCAGGAAGAGCCCCCGAGCCTCTGCACGGAGCAAGAGGGCGATCAGGAGTTTCCCTGTCTTTTTGTATGACCCTCGTGCATCCTTTTCGTTTGGAAGGAGGGTTTGTTTGCCGAGCCCTCGAGTGCGAGCCTGGGCCGCTGGGTCTCGGCTTGGTTGCAGGGAGAGCCCCTGAGCCTCTGCATAGAGCAAGAGGGCGATCAGGAGTTTCCCTGTCTTTTTGTGCGACCCTCGCGCATCCTTTTCGTTCAGAAGGAGGGATGGAATATGCCAGGCTACCCTCGGTGGGCGCGAGCGATGATACTTCCGGTGAGCTGTTATCGGGTAAGTCCGAGTGGAGGCTCGTGCCCCATTTGATAGGGGTCGGCTAGCGGTCTAGAGACGCACTCCAAAAGTACTAGAGGGCTTCTCTAGTGGGTCCCAGGGCCGTTCGATTGGCCCCGGGGGCTCGACGCCTCCCTACGGTGGGATCCCATTTGGAGACCTCCCTATCGGTCTCGGACACGACTTAGGGCATCCTGAGCGATCGCTTGCTCGGGCCTTGGCTGTGTACGGGCTCGCCCATAGTTGTCCCTGACTCTGTTGTCCTAGGGCAGCTGTCGAGACCCTCGAGGGCCTAGCCTTCGAACCCCTAGACCATAACGGGCTCGATGCCCTTTATCGCGTTTTGCCGAGCCTCCGAGTGTGAGCTCGGGTCGCTGGTATTCGACCTGGTTGTAGGAAGAGCCCCCGAGCCTCCGCACGGAGCGAGAGGGCGATCTGGAGTCTCCCTGTCTTTTTCGTGTGACCCTCGTGCATCCTTTTCATTCGGAAGGAGGGGTTGTTTGCTGACCCCTCGAGTGCGAGCCTAGATCGCTAGGTCTCGGCTTGGTTGCAGGAAGAGCCCCTGAGCCTCTACACAGAACGAGAAGGTGATTAGGAGTTTCCCTATCTTTTTATGTGACCCTCGCGCATCCTTTTTGTTCGAAAGGAGGGGTTGTTTGCCGAGCCCTCGAGTGCGAGCCTAGGTCGCTGGGTCTCGGCTTGGTTGCAGGAAGAGCCCTGAGCCTCTGCACGGAGTGACAGGGCGATCAGGAGTTTCCCTACCTTTATGTACGGCCCTCACACATCCTTTTCGTTCAGAAGGAGGGTTTGTTTGCCGAGCCCTTGAGTGCGAGCCTGGGTCGCTGGGTCTCGGCTCGGTTGCAGGGAGAGCCCCCGAGCCTCTGCATGGAGCGAGAGGGCGATCAGGAGTTTCCCTGTCTTTTTGTGCGACCCTCATGTATCCTTTTCGTTTGGAAGGAGGGATGGAATATGCCAGGCTACCCTCGGTGGGCGCGAGAGATGACACTTCCGGTGAGTTGTTATTGGGTAAGTCCGAGTGGAGGCCCGTGCCCTATTTGATAGGGGTCGGCTAGCGGTCCAGAGACGCACTCCAAAAATACCAGAGGGCTTCTCTAGTGGGTCCTAGGGCCGTTCGATTGGCCTCAGGGGCTCAACGCCTCCCTACGGTGGGATCCCATTCAGAGACCTCCCTGCCGGTCTTAGACATGACTTAGGGCATCCTGAGTGATTGCTTGCTCGGGCCTCGGCCATGTACGGGCTCGCCCATAGTTGTTCCTAACTCTGTTGTCCTGAGGCGGCTATCGAGACCCTCGAGGGCCCAGCCTTTGAACCCCTGGACCGTAACAGGCTCGGTGCCCAGTTCCTTCGTCTGAAAGGAATCGGGTGGGGGATATTCCCCTCCCATCGGCTAACAACGGTAGGTGCACCTTTTGAGGCGGTTTCTCAGGGAGACGGAACGGCACCTGCCGTTGCTGCGGTCGGATGCGACGCGATGTCAGCGGATGGGACGTTACTGTGCGCGCGATTAATAAGGAAAAGGTGGGCGCATGGGCGGTTTAATTGGATCTAGATTAACTATGCCAGATTTGAGGGAAACTTCCCCGATTTCGGCGCCCATCCATTTTGCCCCCTTCCTGCATAAATACATGACGAGCCTCGCCCCTCTCCTCCTTACCTTGCCTACATTCGTCTTTGCTGCCCTCGAGCCGTTGCTAGGAATAGAGAGTGCCAGGGAGAAGAAGGGAGAAGGGGGAGAGAGGGAGAGCGAGCCTTACCACTGTAGCCACATTCTCCACCGCACTCATGGCCAGTGGCACTACTGTCATTCAGGTAGACCCTTGGGGTTCGTCCGACATGTCCGTGGAGATGCTGTAGTCGCTTGTCGACGACGCCCTCCTCCACCCGGTTACTGACCCCAACAGACCAGAGTGGATTGCTCCGAGAGGCGAGCCAGAGCTGAGGCCACACGATGGTTACATCATGAGCTTCGTGTCCTTCCACGAGCATGGTCTCGGCCTGTCGGCAAACCAGTTCATGCAGGCACTCCCGCACTACTACGGCGTGGAGCTCTACAACTTCAACCCCAACTCTATCGCACAGGCGGCCATCTTTGTCGCCGTCTGCGAGGGGTACCTAGGCATTGCCCCCCACTAGGAGCTGTGGCTCCACCTCTTTCGAGCGGGGTTCACCACCAAGTCGACGAGCACGGCGGATACACGGAAGGTGATGAGGGCCGGCGGCTGCACTCTCCAAGTGCACGAAGACCGACAGCACCTCTACATCCCGGCCCAGCTCGCATCGTCCAACCGTCGCTAGTACAACAGCTAGTTCTACCTCTGCAATGATGACGGTGGGCTTCCCCCCTACACCGGGCGGGTTGTGGAGAGCCAGCTGGAGAAGTAGAGGTACGGTGTCTCATTGGTCGATCAGCCCAAGCTGCAGTCGCTCCTAGAGGGGCTAGAGAGGCTACGCAGCCGTGGCCTTATGATGGCTGTGGTCGTGGCTGCCTTCCACTATAGGAGGGTGCTGCCGCTGATGGCTCGGCGGCGGCGCTTGTTCGACATGACACCGAATGAGCCGATCGAGGGCATCCGGATGTTCGCCATTGCCCTCTTCGACAATGAGATTCTACATCGGGAGAGAGAGACGGTGGAGGGGTGGCTAAGGAGTGGTGGTCTGACCCTGTTCGTGATGCACACATCGTGGGGGTACCTCTCTCTACTAAGTCATGCACTGCTGCGGCCCCCAAGGCCTCCTTGTTCCTCACCATTTCCTGTTTCCTTATTTGTGTTCACCGTTTCCGTAGGGGATGAGAGATGTGTGAGCCTCCCCGCCGCCTGTTCCTAAGGACGCAGAGTGGTGGGCGGTGAACAGGGCGCATGTCGAGGCGCAGAAGAAGCATAAGGACGCCGAGGAGGCAAAGCGCAAGAGGAAGAACCTTGAGCACGAGGAGCTAGAGAAACGCCACCGGCAACAGAGCCAGGATGGTCTCCCGGTGGAGGCGTCTCCATCGCCATCACTGTCGACGGACTCTTTGAACGATGATGACGAGAGCGAGGCGGGGTCCCCTAGACCATCTCCCCGATGTTAGGGGGATGACACTCGGGGCATTGGTGAGCAGCCCGGCATTTCTAGGAGGAGGAGAGGACACCTCAGGGCCGCCGATCGCCCACCCTGAGGCCGAGGCCGACATGCCCGAGGCACAGGCATTAGGGAAGCACGTCGTTAGCCTAGTGGGCTCAACGGCGGAGGTGGAGTAGGCGGCGATGGGGGTGATGCAACTACCCCCGCAGAGGGTCAAGGGGGCGCCAGAGTCCGGCAAGGGCTGGCCGGCACCGGCGGACACGGAGGCCGTGCCACCACCGCCTCCACCGCCGTTGCAGAGGAGGGACACAGTGCTGAAGCGGTTGTGTCCCCATTTGAGGTGAGTGTTTTTTTGGCGGAGTAGGTAGCATCTCCCATTCGTTGCTTGGTCGTATGCTGACCTTGTCGGTGTTTTGCCTTTAGCCATGTAAGGCGCTCAAGGTGAGCACCAGCTCCACCACCCAATGGGTGGTGGAGGTGCAAGCCGCCATACAACGTGGCACGGCGTCGGCGAGGGCTGACCCAAAGGAGCTAGTCGCCTAGGGAGAGGCTACCAAGGCGGCCACAAAGCAAGTGGAGGAGGAGGAGGAGCCTATGCCCCACGAGGCCAAGGCCCATGAGTCAGATGGGGCCGAGGTGCCCTCAGTCGCTGAGGCCACCGAGGGCGAGGCTGAGGCCCCCCAGAATTCCGAGGCCAAGGCAACGGAGGCTAGGGCGCCTAGGACCACCGAGGTCGAGGTGGCGGAGGCCGAAGCCCCTAGGACCACTAAGGCTAGGGCGGCGGAGGCCGGTGTGAGCACGGTGAAGCCGACGGCCTAGGAAGCGGAGATGGAGGTGGGGCAAGCTTCAATACCACCCCCGGTCCAAGGCCCGTTGTCGTTGCAGGAGAGCGCCCGAGAAGTGGAGGTCCATTCGATCTCCTCCGACGATACTTCCTGAGGGAAGGAGGTGGCGGATGCCGAGGCGGCCAGCACCATGGAGCAACCGGCTCCGACCTCTAGCGAGGGAAGTTTGGCCCTTGTGCAGGTACAACCCGAGCCCTACGGGTAGGATCACCCACGTGTCTTGTGGTGGAGCCAGGACAACCCTGAGAGGGAGCCTCTGTTCGCCCTCAAGGACATGGCCGAGGGGGGCGTTGGGACACCTTCGAGTAATACCACCATCTGGCGGAGCGGTCGCTGTGAACAGCGCTGTCCGTCGTGGCTGACGATCTGCCTAGGGTCGCCTAGGTATGCGCCTTCTTTTCTCGTGCGGTGTCGTCTTTTTCCTGAGTTTTCTCGCAGCGCTTGACATCCGTTCTGCCTATCAGGAGCTCGAGGCCTGGTCCCTCGAGAAGTCGTTGTTCCTCTAGCGGGAGAGGGACATCTAGGACCAGCTTCGACAGCAGAAGGACCTGCTCACCAATGCTAACGAGCTTCTGTCGGTGCAGAGCACGGAGGTGGAGGACCTCCGCCTTCGCTGTGCTGATATGAAGGCCGAGGTGGCCATGGCTCAGAGCAGGCCACCCCTTTGGCAGCGCGGACCAAGGAGTTGGAGGAGGAGCTAGCCCAGGTGGCCAGCGATCGGGACACCTTTAGGTCTTGGGCTAAAGAAGCGATGGCCTCTGCCAAGGCCCTCATTGGGCAGCTGGGGGTGAAGTAGGGCGCGCACCTGTTGACAAAAGGCGCCCTAGCAGAGGCCCTCAAGGTGGCCGAGGCCTCCCGGACTGAGGCTCTGGTCTGGAAGGGAAAGGCCGAGGGTGAGTCCTATTCCCTTATTTTATTTGTTTTTCTTGTGTTCGACCCCTAACTCCCTGGTGTGACGTAGAGCTAGAGAAAGAGGCTTCCAGGGCGGCCGAGGCCTCTCAGGTCGAGGTCCAGCGTTAGAAAGAGAAAGCCGAGGGTTCTCAGGTCGAGGTCCAGCGCTGGAAACAGAAAGCCGAGGATGAGTCCCGTAGGGCTTCGCCCCTGTTTGGCTTATTTTCTTTTGCGCCTAACCCTATCCTACTTGTTTTAGCGCAGGTTTGGAGAAGGAGGTCTCCCAGGCAGCTGAGGCCTCTGTCGCAGTGCAGGCGGTGCTTGAGGCTGAGATTGGGGAGCACAACACGCTACAGAGTGCCGCCCGTACCGTCTGCAAAGCCCTAGAGGTTGAGGGGGTCGAGTCAGGCAGCTCCCTTAGGAGTCACTTGATCGCGTTGGGCAGCCAAGTGCGTGAGCGACTCCGAGGGGCGCTGCACATGGGCGTCAAGCATGCCCTGGCCATCGTCTCCTCGCACTACGCCGGCGTTGACCTCGAGGCCGTCAGTGATGGCTACGTCTTGGCTGAGGATGACGAGGAGGCCGATGAGGAGGTCACAAAGCTGATGGAGGCGGCTGAGGGCCCTGGCACGGCGCTGGCCAAGCTGTTCGAAGAGGAGGTGGTGCCTCCCACGCCGTCCGCCGACGCTGGTGCCCCTAAGCCTTGACCTGGGCCAAAGGGGCCATGTAAATAAATTAGGATTATTATTGTACCGTAACACTTGTGGCCATCGAGGCCTTTTCTAAAGTACTTATGCGTCTACGCTTCTTAATCATTTTTATTGTGTTTCTGAGCCTCTGCCCTCTGTCTCGTCTCTGAACATATCTCTTGCAAAAAAACTTCCTCGAAGCCTAAGCTGCCCCTCGGGCAAAAGGTGGTGAGGGAGTGCCGTAGCCTGAAGGCGTAGGCCGTCTCGCGGCTCGGCCGGCCTTTTGGCCTTGAGACAGACTTTTGGTCCTTAGGTTTTTTACAATCGATTTGTTAGACCACGCTAGAGAGTTTGGCATAGAAATTTTTTCGAAAAACGACTAAGAAATGGTGCGCGGGTGTTGACACCGTTTTTTGCACGTGTCAAAATAATCGGAGTGGACTAATCGGCAAGGGGAAAGTTATTGAATACTTTGATAGCCGATGAAAGATGGTTTGTAAAGATAGTTGCCGATAGCTGGTGATGGTCGATGGAAAGGTTGATTTGGACTCAGGCGTTGCCGATGAAACATGGAGTATGCCGATGAAGGGAGGCTTGAAGACTACTGCCGATGAAACATGGAGTATGCCGATGAAGGGAGGCTTGAAGACTACTGCCGATGAAACAGGGAGTATGCCGATGAAGGAAGACTTGAAGACTACTGCCGATGAAATAGGGAGTATGCCGATGGGAAGGAGGACGGTGGGATTTCCATCGTAAGTGAGGCGGACAGGGAAATAGATAGGAGTTGATTTCCTTTTCTGTATTTGTTAGGTTATGATTCATGTAAGAGTCACGTGTTTCCTTAGATATGGGATTGGTGTCCTAGTTGTGTTTGGTTGTGTCTCTTTAGATCAGGGTATAAATATGGAGTAAGGGGCAATGTAAAATATATATCAATCAATATCAAAACCAACTTTTACTCCTATTTGCATCTACTTACTTTTCGGCGACTTCGTCAATTTGCATATTTTTCCTTTTTACGAGTTCTCATTGATTCGGCGAGCTGCATCGCTTCAGTGCGACCTTCGGCGATTCTCGAGTTCCGCGTGAGCACCTCTTGGCCGTGACTTCCGGGCGTATCGCTGTTGTCAGGACCAAAGTGTTCGTATCTTCATCCTTGTCGATTAGCAGGTCAAATCGACTGGCATGCTTTGGATATCGATTCGGGTATTAGCCCTTTGTGTTTGCAGATCACTTTTGCATCAACACATCTTTTGGCACGCCTGGTGGGACCAATCAATCAATATGTTCAATTCCGAGATCGATCCAGGGAACATTATCGCAGTATCAGAAGAAGATCTCAAGGAAGAACAGAGGCAGGCTATGGAAAAGGCTGTAGAAGAATACAAGCAGCTTTGTCTGAGATCGTTTAGCTTGAACTAGAGTGGACAAGTCATCCAGAAGCAAGATTTGTCGTTGCCTCGGCAGGTTACCTTTGACTCCAATCCTGGTAAACTTCAAGAGATGGTTAATTCTGCAGTAAATCATGCTTTGATTAATCATTCCAATGTGCTGTCCAATACTGTTCATAATGCTGTGGTTCGAACTCTCAAAGAAGGACAAGCAGCACCACATTACGTTGGGCCTGCCTATCATCAACCAGAGCCGGCATCTGTCAAAACTCCATCGGCTCCTTCGGCCATTGTGGGTACAGAAGCTACTTCCCCTCCAGTATTGGCAGGCTCACCTAATATTCAATCTACACCGATACAATCAGATCAGGTACTACCAGGAGGGCAAATTTAGCTTAATACAGATCTATCGGCATCAGCTATGTCAGGCCCTGTGTCTCAGAATAGCCAGATTCCTACTAATTGGTGGGGATATGGCATGCCTCTAGAGTCATCTGCTTTCAATCCTAGATTACCTCAAGTGTTTGATGCAGTAGGAAGAGCGCCTATATCATCGGCCGTTTCGCCGATGGCTCAAGTGCCTCAATATGCCGCGACTACTTCTGTGCAACCAACTCCAGGAGGTTTCCAGATGCCTATGGTTCAAACATTCAATTCAAGCCCATCGGCGAGCTTACTGCCGATGCAGCAGAAAGCCCCTGCTATAAGTCAAACTGGTGTTCAGTTCATGCCTCAAACCAGTTATAATTATCCAACAATATCAGCAAATTACCAGCCATCGGTAAGTTTTGTACCGATGAGTTCTAATAATGATTGGTCAGGACAGTTACCTGTTCAACATACAGTTCAGCGAAATCAGCAGGTTGCAGGGATTCAACAAGGTCATATGCAAGCTGGTTTCCAGAATCAAGCATCGGCAGCCCAGCCGATGAATCCTTTCCAACAGGCTAATGGACCACAAGTAACGGCAAATATGCCGATTGCTGGAGATCGTGGGCCACAAAGATATGTGGAGGGATGTCAGCAGGCACCTCCTATAGAAATTCAACCAGTTCGTCAGCAGGAGGCTGATGCTTTTTGGGCCGATAAGATAGCAGAAATTGTGAAGGATCAGTTTGGGATAAAGCCCAAGGTCAATACTTATTCTTATCGAACTCCATACCCTCCTGCATACGATTTAATTCCTCTCCCAAATCGGTACAAGGTACCGGATTTCACTAAATTCTCTGGGCAAGATGATACATCAACAATGGAACATGTCAATCGTTTCATTATTCAATGTGGAGAGGCAGCTAACAGAGATGAATTAAGAGTCCGATTATTTTCATCATCTTTGTCTGGATCAGCATTTACATGGTTCATTTCATTACCACCAAATTCTATTATTACTTGGGTTGATCTAGAAAAACAATTCCATAAGTATTTCTTTGCTGGAATCCATGAAAAGAAGCTTACCGATTTAGTAAAATTGAGACAGCGTAATGATGAATCGGTAGAGAGCTTTGTGCAAAGGCTATGAGATGTAAAAAATAAGTGCTACAGCCTGGTGCTGGATGATCGGCAGCTTGCCGATCTAGCTTTCCAAGGGTTATTGCCACATCTTAAGGACAGATATGCTTCTCAGGAGTTTGAAAGTCTCAGTCATCTTGTGCAAAGGATCTCTGATCAAGATACTAGGGTTTTTGAACCTAAAAAGAACTGGAGTAAAAAGGTATCATTTGTTGAAGAAGTAGGAGATTCTGACTCTGATGAAGAACCAGTTATCGGCTTAGCTGAGTGGGTTAAGAATAAAAAGCCGATATCATGTCCCTTTGGTCAAAAAGAGCCAGAAAAGTTTACCTTTGATATCACCAAGGCCGATAAAATATTTGATCTTCTGCTTCAAGAGGGCCAAATTAAGCTGTCACCTAATCATGTGATCCCATCGGCAGAAGAGTTGAAGAAGATTTTGTACTGCAAATGGCATAATGCAACTTCACACAGTACAAATGAGTGCAAGGTATTCAGGCAACAGTTACAATCGGCTATTGAATCTGGGAGAATTAAGTTTGGTACTTCCAAGACCCAGAAGCCGATGAAAATTGATCAACACCCTTTTCCAGCAAATATGTTGGATGCCAAAGGAAAGACCAAGGTATTGACGTCAGAGGCTGCTGAGAAAAACGCGTCAGTAGACCCCCAACATCGGATAACTACCGATGATGCAAAGAGTAAGGGTTTGCTAGGAGAAAGCAGTAGTTCCAAAAATCCTCCTCGACCTGGCATTGTGATTACTCATCGAAGGCAGCAGGAGGGTTGGCGTCAACGTAATGACCGATATCGGCAACAGCAAGAAATGAGACGTCAGGAAGAATGGAATCGACATAAAGATCATTGGAGATGTCCGTTTTTCATCCATTGCTGGGAAGAAGGTATTAAATTGCCAACTGTTAAAAATTGCCCTGAGTGTAATGGTTATTACGGAGTTAATCGTTCAGAAAGGAGGCTTCAACGTGGTAATCAGGGTTTGTCTATCAACGAGCCGATCAGAGGCAGAGCATCAGTGCATGATCGGCTGGGGGGCAGACTTAGTGTACATGAGAGGCTTGGTAAACGCGCTGGATATTTTCCAAGGAATCAAGAGGAGCTTGAGGAGATGGCAAACGCAAGAGTTCCCGATGAGGAAATATTCTACAGGGACCCTAATATACGTCGTGTAGAACCAACTAGGACTTGTTATCAGCTGGTTTGGAAAACCAAGTTTCCTCGATGGTGCCCAGAGGGTCTGACGAAGACGCAGAGAAGGAGGATGCAACGTGAGCGTCAGGAGGATTTATACAAAGAGGAAAATTCCTCCAATGAAAGGCCTGGTCATCAGCAGTGGCAGGTAAAACACAAAAATAAGGGTCCATCGGCAGATGTTAATATGGTATTCATGTTGCCGATGGAGTTTCTGGCACTATCTGATAATGAGGAAGAAGTTGTTCTCTCTGATCAAGTAGCTCAGCTAACACTAGATCCAATGATGGCTGTTTTTGAGAAACCTACCGATGACGAGAGACAGCATCTTAAGGCTTTATTTGTGAAGGGCAGAGTTGATGGGCAGCCTGTGTCTAAGGTACTTATTGATGGAGGGGCTGCGATTAATATTATGCCTTACGTGATGTATCGGAAACTTGGTAAAGGAGATCAAGACTTGACCAAAACCGATATGATGTTGAAAGATTTTGAAGGCAATGTGTCACCGGCTAAAGGGGCAGTGTGCGTTGAATTGACCATCGGCAGCAAAACCTTACCAACGACGTTCTTTGTTATCAATGGCAAAGGTGCATATAATCTGCTTCTAGGGAGGGATTGGATTCATGCTAATTGTTGTGTTCCTTCTACAATGCATCAATGCCTCATACAATGGATTGGGGATAAGATTGAGGTCGTCCCTGGTGATTCTTCTTATATCATCGCATCGGCGGAATCAGATACTTATGAGCGAACTAAATGCATATCAGGAGAAGCTTGGGAAAAAGAGTTCCTTAGAGTTGCTGATTATGAAATTCCACCGATCCAAGCAGTCGGTTCTGAAGAGGAGTTTTAATGGATAGGTTTGCCGATGATGGAAAATTAGGTCAAGGGTTCACATCGGCAGATGATTTAGTAGAAGTAGATATCGGTGATGGTGATAGGTCAAGACCTACTTTTATTAGTGCTAAGTTAGATTCCAAGTGTAAGCAGCAAATAACAGATTTGTTAAAGGAATATAAAGATTGTTTTGCTTGGGATTATACTGAGATGCCTGGATTAGACCGATCGATAGTTGAACATCGGTTACCTATCAAATCTGGATTTCGGCCACATCAGCAGCTAGCGCGCCGATGCAACCCTAATGTACTTCCTGACATTAAGGCCGAAATAACTAAATTAATTGAAGCAAAGTTTATTCGGCAATGTCGATATGCAGAGTGGATCTCTAATGTGGTTCCTGTTTATAAGAAAAATGGAAAACTTCGTGTTTGTATTGATTTCAGGAATCTCAACAAAGCCACACCGATGGATGGCTATCCAATGCCGATTGCTGATTTGTTGATTGATGCTGCGGCTGGACATCAAATTATCAGCTTCATGGATGGTAATGCAGGTTACAATCAAATATTCATGGCTGAGGAAGATATTCCCAAGACTGCTTTCAGATGTCCAGGACATGTGGGGTTGTTCGAGTGGATAGTCATGACGTTTGGTTTGAAAAATGCCGGTGCTACTTATCAAAGGGCTATGAACTTTATTTTTCATGAGTACATCGGCACATTAGTGGAGATCTACATTGATGATGTAGTGATTAAGTCTGGAGATATCACAGCACATTTAGCCGATCTGCGAAAGATACTGGAGTGCACAAGGAAGCATGGATTGAAGATGAATCCTAATAAATGTGCATTCGGTGTATCGGCAGGACAATTCTTGGGTTTTATGGTGCATCAGCGGGGCATTGAAATCAGTAGGAAGTCTATTGATGCAATTAACAAGGTGATTGCTCCTGCCAATAAGACTGAATTGCAATCTTTGATCGGTAAGATTAATTTCATTAGAAGATTCATATCTAATCTGTCGGGTAAGATCAAGGCTTTCAGCCCACTACTTAAATTGAAAGCTGATCAGGAATTTGTATGGGGAGTTGAACAGCAATTAGCCCTTGATGAAATTAAGAAATATTTATCAAATCCTCCAGTGCTAGTTCCACCTCAACATGGGAAGCCTTTCAGGTTGTATTTGTCAGCTGATGATACAGTTATCGGTTCAGCTCTTATTCAAGAATTTGAAGGGAAGGAGCGTGTTATTTATTATTTGAGCAGAAGATTAGTGGATGCTGAGATGAGGTATTCGGCCATCAAAAAATTATGTCTGTGTTTATACTTTTCTTGTGTCAAATTAAGGCATTATTTGTTATCTGCCGAATGTACGGTCATATGCAAAGACGATGTGGTCAAGTATATGCTGTCGATGCCGATATTAAGTGGTAGAATCAGCAAATGGATTTTAGCATTATCAGAATTTGAACTACGCTACAAATCAACTAAGGCAGTTAAAGGGCAAGTGATGGCTGATTTTGTCACTCAGCATTGTAATACGGTGGATTCTCTGGGGATTGCTCCCTGGACACTTTTCTTCGATGGGTCCACGTGTGGTGAAGGGGCAGGTATCGGCATTGTGTTAATTTCACCTCAAGGAAAGAAGTATGAGTTTTCATTGCCGATTGTTGCTACAGCGACAAACAATCAAGCTGAATACCAAGCCTTGATAAAAGGGTTAGAATTGCTAAAGGAGATACGTGCCGATGTTGTTGAAATCTTTGGTGATTCTATGCTAGTTATAAATCAATTGGCTGGAATTTATGAATGCCGAAGTGAAGCTTTGATTTCGTATTATGAAAGATGTTTGCAATTGTTGAAAGGATTTAGAGATTTTCGTCTTGAACATATCTCTCGATTGCATAATGAGGAAGCTAATCGACTAGCTCAGCATGCTTCAGGGTATCAGCCTATTCAGGAAGTGTTAACATCGGCAGTTGATACCGATGACTGGAGGAAAGAGATTGTCGATTATTTAAAGGATCCATGTAGAAAGGTTGAGAGACGTATAAGGTTCCAAGCTACCAAATATGTGCTCCTCGATGATGAATTATATTATCGAACTATAGATGGAGTTTTACTCAGATGTGTTAGCAATGATGAATTGAAAAGCTTGATGGGTGAAATTCATGAAGGAGTATGTGGGGCACATCAATCGGCTTTCAAGATGAAATGGATGATCAGAAGGAATGGGTACTATTGGCCGACTATTCTTGAAGATTGTTTTAAATATTTTAAGGGATGCCAGGGGTGTCAAAAGTTTGGTAATATTCAAAGAGCGCCTGCATCGGCTATGAATCCTATAATCAAACCATGGCCGTTCCGGGGATGGGCTATTGATCTCATTGGTCAGATTTATCCGCCATCGAGTAAAGGACATAAATTTATTCTGGTTGCTACCGATTATTTCACAAAGTGGGTTGAGGCAATTCCTTTAAAAAAGGTGACATCGGTCAATATGATTGATTTTGTGAAAGAGCATATTGTTTACCGATTTGGTATTCCTCAGACTATCACTACCGATCAGGGCACTATGTTTACATCAGGAGAATTTGATGAGTTTGCTGTAGGTATGGGAATTAAAATTTTAAATTCTTCTCCATATTATGCTCAAGCTAATGGTCAAGCTGAGGCTTCTAACAAAGGGATCATCAAACTCATTAAGCGCAAAATTGAAGAAAATCCTAGGAGGTGGCATACAGTATTAAATGAAGCCTTGTGGTCATATCGGATGTCATATCATGGTGCAACCAAAGTAACGCCTTATCAGTTAGTATATGGACACGATGCAGTATTGCCTTGGGAAATTAAGGTTGGCTCTAGACGAATACATTCTCAAAATCAGCTGACAGCCGATGATTATAATACTCTTATGAAGGATGAGTTGGAAGATGTGGCGGGTCATCGGTTAAGGGCTTTAGTTAGTATCGAAGAAAATAAGAAAAGAGTAGCTAGATGGTATGACAAGAAGGTGAAAGTAAAAGAGTTTGCCGATGGAGATCTGGTCTGGAAATTGATTTTACCGATTGGGACTAAAAGTTCAAAGTTTGGAAAGTGGTCTCCCAATTGGGAAGGTCCATATCGGATAAATCAGTCTGTTCCTGGTAATGCGTATATTTTAGAAACCCTCGAAGAGGTTGTGTTTCCCAGAGCGTTAAATGGAAAATATTTAAAGAAATATTACCCTAGTATCTGGATAGATGCATAAAAGTACAAGTACCGATAACAGTACTATCGGCTAGAATTATGCAAGGATGTCAATGTCTCATAAAGTGTCGATACAATAAATAAGATTACACGTTCAACAAGGATTGGATAGCTAATATCGCACGCAGGCGAATCTGGTCGGCTTCCTCCATTTCTTTGATATCGTCATCGGCAGTACCCTCCACAGGCTTGAGTTTTTTCTTCATGGCTAAAGCCTTGCGAGCTTGGATATCTCTTTCTTGCTGAAGGGCTTTGACGGTATTGGGTAGCTGGCTTTCTTCTTGTTGAGCATGAGTTAAGGCTGCATCGATTTCTTTCAATTCAGCCAATAGAGCTGCCTTCCTTGCCGATAGATCCAAGATTTTCTGCTTAAGTGCAGCACCCGAAGTCTGCAAGTTGACGATGCCCTTGTGCTTCTCATCAGCGATTTGTTTCAGTTGTAGCATCTCTTCTTTAAGTTGAGCTTGAGCTGCTCTATCGGCAATGCGCTGAGCAGCCCGTTGATATTGCAGTTGGCGGCTTTCTAAGTGAGCTGCTGGGAAGAGTACTTCTTCAACATCGGCAGGGACCTGGCCGCGAATTGTTTTGAAAATTGTTTTTGCGGGGTCCGAGTCATCTACCAGTTGGGCGGTACCTTGCTGTAGCAAGTTCAGGAGGGTTTCCAACTTGGATTTAGTCTCTGCCGATATTGTTCCCAGTGCAAGGGAAGAACTTGTCTCCTCTCCATCATCGTCAGAAATGTCAATGGCAAAGGAAAATAGGCTGTTCGGGGAATCTTGTTCCTGAGAGAGAGAAAAGGAGATCAGTTAGGGGTAAGTATGAGTATTGTAAAATCAGATAGGCTGATTGATTTACCTGTTTCAAGGCAATTTCCTGTGCTTGACTGGAGGAAGCAACCTGGAGTATGTCATGTGGAGGATCGGCTGAGCTTGCCGATGGGATATCCTCTATGACTTCATCGGTGGTGGGTTCTTGAGGTATGATGACCGATGACATTGGGGCAGATGTAGGGATCGGCATAGACCTTTGTCGTTTTGGCTGTGCTTCAGTATCTGTTAAAGCTTTGCGTTTTGCTTGGACATCGGCAACGATTGGCTGGGGGGCATCGACACTTGTTGGTTGTGAAGCTTGGGCATCTGGTACGTTTGCTGATGTACCCAATTGTTGCTGCAAAACAAGTGTAAGATATGATATTTAACAGATGAGATGTAAAGTCAAGAAGCTACCTCTGAAGGTTTATCGAAAGAAGTGGTGCTTGATATCGGCAGAATTGCCGATGACGATCCAGTAGCAGCTCTTACCCCCTGATGATTAAAGTTAATACAGTTTGTGATCGGCATAAGTGAAAATAAACAAGGTTGTTACCTTAAAGGCTTTGACCAAGGTTGTAGCAGCGGCCGATGGAGTAGCCCTGGATGTAGCCAATTTGGACTTAGAAGTGATGGTCTTGGTACGAATCTTCTGGTGGGTCAAAGCGGCTAAGGTGGGAGCGTTGTAGCCGATCGGCGATGTTGGGGAAACAGGCCGGAGATTGAAGGGTTTCCCACTTTTGCTCACCGATGGTGCTGGGTTGTTAACCTGTTACAAGAGAATCAGTTACTGATAAATGAAGGGAAAAGCAGAAGGGAGTTAAAGGAAACTTACCGCGTCGTCAGGGATGGCATATTCAGGGTCGATCATGTGCCGATATGTGTGAGCAGAAGTTGCGAACAGTTGCTCTTTCCACTCTCGCCACCATTGCTTGTATGACTCGGTGATGAAAGATATTGGTGTCCAGGTGGATATATCAACATCTGTAGTATCGGCATCAGGAGAGAGTTGTACTACCTTGTTCCAGTCTGTTCCGCAGGTGATTGTTTCCCTGGGTTTGATCACATCGGCAAAGCAGAGTTTGATTGGCAGTTGCCCAAAAGCCAATTGGCGGGATACTGCCGATGGGTTGTAAAATTCATATGTAATGTTGGTGTTTTTCCCGCTACCGAATGTGTTTACTGGAATCGCCCTGGGAGTGATGATAGCCATCATGAGCTCATTATCTTGATTCAGAGTGTCATCGGCAAAGTTGAAAAGAAGGGGGAATCTGTTTTCTTTGTCAATATAAGGCACCCAGGCCCTATGATCACGAGAAAGACCATTGTAGAAGCTTTGAAAGAATCTGCCGATTTGGTCTTCGTTGGCTTCTGTTCCAGGAAGGACAATTATGGCTTCACCAAAATTGAGGGGTGAGCGTGTTGCCGATTCATCATCCCCGAGCACATAATCTTCAGCAATTTCTCGTGGGAATTGTTGAGCAAAAAAGTCCCATTGCAAACGTTTGTGCATATGGGCATTCAGCCACATGTTGATAAACCACCACGGGCCTCCCAGGTTGCCGATGGGTTCGCCAAGCAAAAGTTTCTGAGACACTTGGTGAAGAAGATGATAAGTGGAGCTCAGAAGGTATCGGCCAAGAGGAAACCTTACGCCATTAGCCAAAAGTTCAGCTGCAGGGAGGAAGGCGTTGGTTGGTCCTACTGATCGACCACAGAAGATAAATTTTTCTAACCACATATTCAGGAATGTGGCATGTTCCCTCTGGCTAAGTGTCCCGGTTTTCTGGTATTCTTGAATATATCCTGTCCAACCGCCGATGTTACGGGTATTCACTCTATATTCAGGCTTTCTACCATAGATGGAGCCTTCATCGGCAGTTGAGATGTCCAAGCCAGTAAGCATGTGGACATCGGCAAGGGTAGGAGTAGCTGGGCCATGTCCAAACATAAAAGTATTGGTCGTGTCTGACCAGAAATAAGCAGCTGCAATTATCATTGATTCATTTTTCTGCATATCGGCAATAGAGAGCCTGATACATTGGTCTAACCTTCGTTCTGCCCAGTATACTTGCATCGATCTATTAACCCTCAAATACCAATCTTTCCACCCTTTGGTGGTTTTGGGCCAAGATCGGAATGTGTCTTTCCACAAATTCAGAGAGAAATTTTGGGCTCTAAAGGGGATTCTGTTAACCTCTACGTTGATCAGATCGGTTGGATCTGGGTTGCCCATTGGTCCAAGGCATTGGACGTGCGGCTGATCGGTTGGGATAATTAATTTGTTGCGCAGTTCCTAAGGTTATGGAATCCAGAAGACAGAAGAAAGGAAAAATCACCAACTGAATGAATTTGCAAAAAGATCAAAGTAAAAGGTAATGGAAGTGGAGCGAACCGCGGGGACGTCGAAATTGATGGCCATTGTCTTGAGGAAGGTGGAGGTACGAGCCGGAAACTTGAAGTTAGCGCCGGAGAAGGGTTCTTGTTGGTTGAGGTCACGCGGTTGTTCGTCGGAGTTGCCGCCGGAGAGAGAGAATGCCAAGGATTGGAGGCTGAAGATAGAAAATGAGGGTTCCAGAGAAATCTATTTATAAGCCGCCCAGAATAAGGGTATTTTGGACTTATCTCTATGTCGCGCGCATATAGGTCAAGGCGGTTCAGAGGGATATGGTAACTGTTCACGCGATAATCAGGGGATTGTACAGATGAGTTGATAACAAGTAATCATGACTTGGAAGGGATATCGGTACATGATATTTTAATTCTGAAAATGGCAGCATTATCATGTTAAGATCATGCCGATGGGTTATTGTTTTGGTATCTTAACCATAATCAAGGCAAGAGTGGTTGGCGATTGTGCAATATTTACTGAAGTGCGTGAATCAAGATTAGATTTGATTGGATTTGATAACAAATCAAGTTTTGGCTTGAAGAATGAGTTACGGTAATCGGGCAAAGGCAAGCGTTATCTGGAGTAAATTTCGGAGCATTAATGGTTTTATACTCCGAAATTGGGGGGCATGTGTTGACACCGTTTTTTGCACGTGTCAAAATAATCGGAGTGGACTAATCGGCAAGGGGAAAGTTATTGAATACTTTGATAGCCGATGAAAGATGGTTTGTAAAGATAGTTGCCGATAGCTGGTGATGGTCGATGGAAAGGTTGATTTGGACTCAGGCGTTGCCGATGAAACATGGAGTATGCCGATGAAGGGAGGCTTGAAGACTACTGCCGATGAAACATGGAGTATGCCGATGAAGGGAGGCTTGAAGACTACTGTCGATGAAACAGGGAGTATGCCGATGAAGGAAGACTTGAAGACTACTGCCGATGAAATAGGGAGTATGCCGATGGGAAGGAGGACGGTGGGATTTCCATCGTAAGTGAGGCGGACAGGGAAATAGATAGGAGTTGATTTCCTTTTCTGTATTAGTTAGGTTATGATTCATGTAAGAGTCACGTGTTTCCTTAGATATGGGATTGGTGTCCTAGTTGTGTTTGGTTGTGTCTCTTTAGATCAGGGTATAAATATGGAGTAAGGGGCAATGTAAAATATATATCAATCAATATCAAAACCAACTTTTACTCCTATTTGCATCTACTTACTTTTCGGCGACTTCGTCAATTTGCATATTTTTCCTTTTTACGAGTTCTCATTGATTCGGCGAGCTGCATCGCTTCAGTGCGACCTTCGGCGATTCTCGAGTTCCGCGTGAGCACCTCTTGGCCGTGACTTTCGGGCGTATCGCTGTTGTCAGGACCAAAGTGTTCGTATCTTCATCCTTGTCGATTAGCAGGTCAAATCGACTGGCACGCTTTGGATATCGATTCGGGTATTAGCCCTTTGTGTTTGCAGATCACTTTTGCATCAACAGTGGGACTTAGGGGGGAGTCCCCCCTTCTAGCCCCCGAGGGAGGCTCGGTTCTGCAGAGGCAGAGCCATGTTTTGTTCGAGCCCCACAGTGGGCACCTCTGCAGAGGCAGAGCCGAGTCTCCCTTATGGTGTTATTGTGATGCTGAGGCCCAAGATGGGCTCGGGAGGGTTCTCAAAAAATTAGAACTAAAGAACGCTTCTTTATTGTATTTCGAGAAACAATATATACAATGCTTGAAAAATTAAGGGTAAAAGCGACATAGCTGTTCTATGTTCCAAGCGTTGGTGAGGATTTCGCCCTTCTCGTTGGCTAGCTTGTTGGTCCCGGGCTTTAGCACTTGGGCGACGATGTACGGTCCTTCCCATGGTGGGGTTAGCTTGTGGCGGCCCTTGTTGCTCAGCCTCAGCCTCAGCACTAGGTCGCTCACCTTAAGGTCTTGGCTTCGAATGTGCCAGAGTTGCTCTAGGTCCAGACATCGAAGTTCCTTGGAGGCAAGGTCCTCGTTCCGCGCTACTCGGGGCTCGACGCGTGGAGGTGAGGCGCCGCCCACCCCCTCAGGGGGCGGGGGGTGAGAACCTGCCCCTTCGTCCTCATCGCCCGTGCTCGGCATCCCGAGCTCGACGTGGAAGCACTCATGAGAGGGGTCGTAAGTACCTTCGTCATCAAAGTCGGAGTAGCCAAAGCAGTAGTCGCTCGCGGCCAGGAAGCGGCGCATGGCTTCAGGGTCGTGAAGCCCGAAGAAGTCCGATCTGGCCCACGCCTCATCCTCCTCCGAGGAGTCAGCATGGGGTGGGTCAAGGTCGTGGCATCGAGGTCAAGGGTGAAGCGTTGGTGGCGTCCTGAGGGCTCCGCGTGAGTGGAAGCGTAGGCGAAAGCATAGGTGTCGGCGGCATTTCTCAACCCGAAGGGGTACAGGGGTGGTGCCATCGTCAGGCTTCGCTTCATCGGAGTCGACCCCTCAGGAGGTGGCGGGGCAGAGCTTGATGACGGAGCATCGTTGCGCGCCACCGGCACCTTTCCCTTGTCCAGGCTCAAGCTAGACAGGTCCCCAACCAGGGACCTTGTGCCAACAACTGGGCATGGGATACCAGCGGAGCGCGGCGCGTTGCCCTAAGCTTGCGCGGGGTCGGGGTGGTCCCGCCCATGCCATGCCTGGCGAGCGTGATGAGAGCGGCGGCCTGGGCACCGCCTGCGCCTAGGTTGTTAGGGCGTGGCGTCGTCGATGGTCGGTGGGACTCTGGGTGAGAGGAGTACCATATCATACTCATGTCCTAGAGACATGAACTCTAGGCTCCCGAACTAGATTATCGTGCCAAGACACAGTGGTCGCATGGGGTCTGCCATCCGGAACTTGTCGGGATGACGAAGATGACACACAGTAGATCCCCTACCTGGCGCACCAACTATCGGTGTTTTGGACTGGTGGGCCCTCAACCAACTAGTGAAAATGTACTGTGTGCCCCTAATCCCGGATGGTGATGCAAAGAGACACAAGGCTCATACTGGTTCAGGCAATAGGTGCTCTACATCTAGTCTGAGAGATCGATCTTGTATTCCTTGCACTAAGGTGCTTGTAGTAGGGGGTTACAAGCAGGGCGAGAGAGGGAGCTGGTCCCAGGTCCCTACGTGGAGCGGTGTGGGTTGCTTGAGATGTTGATCTCAGGCAGTGGGGAAGCGTGCAGATCACGGAATATTGAGCGTGTGTTCGTCTGAGCGTCTATGCGTGAGTCCGTGAACCCGTGAGCTCACGTGCTCGTCTGTCTACCTCTATGTGCCTCGTGAGTGTTTGTCTATGTTTTCCCCGTCTGTCTGTGCATGTCTAGAAACGGCCCCGGTCTCTCCCTTTTATAGTTGAAGGGGGACAGGGGTGATACATGTGTTCGCTACGCGGCGTCCTGTGAGCGGAGGTGGCGTTTTCGAGCCTTGTAGCTTGTCACTGTGGCGGCATGGTCGATGGAGCGGTCTTTTGTCCTTGATGCACTAGAGCGACGCGCCGGTCACACCCGATCCTGTGCGACGTGGGAGCTCCAGTGATAGCTTGACGTAGGGCATGGCGGATGACGTGCCAGTCGCTGTGTGTCGGCAGCGTAAAGAGCCGAGGCTCAGTTGGTGCCGAGGTCGAGCCATCGTGGGGGGCTCAGCGGGCACGAATCCCGAGGTTGCCGAGACCCTGAAGTGGATTGCCGAGGCTCGGAGGGAGCGGTTGGTCCTGTACACCGATTCCGATGCTACAGTGACCCAGACTTGACTCCCCACGCCGCGTTGTTCCTGGAGCAGGGGTTAAGTAGCATAGTGTAGTGCGGGCGTCAGTCGTGGGCACAGTACCGAGTACAGCGGCCGGTAACCCCTGCCCCGTCCCGTCCTGGACGGCATGGTGTTGATGCGACTCCTATTTCGTTGGTCACTCCGTTGTGTCGAGCCGTCGTCCGGCTGATGTCGCGGGAGTGGTTGGTCGCATTAGTTGGACATGACATTCTGTCAGGAAAGTCGATCGAGGCGGAGGCGACGGGGTTGTTGCCGAGCCGGCCTCGAGCGAGGCGGAGAATCGGCACCTCGTCCGAGGCTTTACGTGCGGGGCCTCGAACGAGACGGAGAATCGGTTCCCTGTCCGAGGCCTTACGTGCGAGGCCTCGAGCGAGACGGAGAATCGGTTTCCCGTCCGAGGCCTTACGCGCGAGGCCTCGAGCGAGGCGGAGAATCGATAGCCTCGAACAAGGCAGGAGTTAGCCAGTAGTTATCTCTTGGCTTTGATTTTGATAGAGCCTAAGCGATGTTTTTTTGTTTTATTTAGGGGATTCTTTTTATGGTACCCGACACTGTCCTTTGCAATCCTGTACCGTGAAACATAGCCCTTGTTTAGTTGGACCTCAAAATCCAAAAAGTTGCTACAGTACCTGTCACATCGAATGTTTGCGGCCTGTGCATGGAGCATTAGATGTAGACGAAAAGGAAAACTAATTGCACAGTTTGGTGGGAAATTGCGAGACGAACGTTTTAAGCCTAATTAGTCAATGTTTGGATACTATTTGCCAAATAAAAACGAAGGTGCTACAGTAACCCCAAAATCCAAATTTTGCGAACTAAACAAGGGCATATTTTGTGTTCTGAGGTCTCTGAAAGTATTGGTTGATGGGTACGCGTATCCATCTTTTCATTGCGTTGCTAGCTCCAACGACAGTACGTAAGGTGTGGTTGGCAAAGTAAGCATAGCACGTACTCCCTCCGTCCCAGAATATCTATCGTTCTCGTTTCTCGAGAAATAATTTTAACAATATATATATTAAAAAATATTATTATTTATGGTACATAATTAGTATCATCGGAAAGATCTTTAAATCTAGTTTTTTAATAAATTTATTTGGAGATACAAATGTTGCTAGTATTTTTTACAAATCAAATCAAACTTGTGGCATAAAAACTGGAAACGATAATTAAATCGGGCCAGAGGGAGTAGCATTGAAAGATGACATCTAGTTGTAGAGCTCCAGTTTGCATCGCCTTCTCCCAAGTCCCAAAGTGGCCTAGTGTGTACGGTGCACCTCGCACCGGCAACCCAGGTGTGCCCGGGCCATGCCTCTAGTCAATTGTCGTTGTTACTCGTTAGACAACCATTCGTACCTACCTCTGAACGCGTCGAACAAACTATGGGTGCGGTGGGTGCATTGCAGGTAGAACAAAACACCGGTCTTTTTTTTTCAGTCCAGCAAACACATGGATTCTTCTGGCTTACGGCAGGGCAGCTGGGGTTTTGGCATTGGCAACGTTGGACACACGTACGGTTGATTAGTTACTTTGCAGTTTCACTTGTGGTTTGTATTTGTATACATGATGGTGATCACGTCAGGGCAGCTGGGGTTTTGGTAGCTCAACAAATTGACCTTGAAGAGAAGCGGGCGTATGCACCCACTCCAATAATTCATGAGCCATTTTTCTCACTACCTGTTGTTTCTGCACCGACAGTACAAGACGCTGTGGTGCCAGCACCTGTTGTTATCCCGCCTGTGGCAACAATGAATGATGATGAGGAACCTGTTTCTCAGGATCCTATAGAACCTATTGCCACACATGAGGGGGAGCAACAACAGCCTCAAACAGAAAATATGCTAAATGGGGAGGCCCCTAGAAGGTCTCAAAGAGTTAGAAAATCAACTATTCCTGCTGATTATAAAGTGTACAACACTGAAGAATTTCAAATGGAGGATGATCCCACCTCATTTGAAGAAGCCATGAAAAATGATCATTCATCAAAGTGGCTTGAGGCCATGGAAGATGAAATGAGATCAATGAGTGCGAATAAAGTTTGGGATTTGGAGATAATTCCTAAAGTAACCAAAACAGTAGGCTGTAAATGGGTCTACAAAATAAAACTTGACTCTCAAGGGAATATAGAGAGATATAAAGCCCGACTTGTGGCAAAAGGCTTTACACAAAGAGAAGGGATTGATTACAATGAGACCTTTTCTCCAGTCTCATGTAAGGATTTCTTCAGAATCATAATGGCATTAGTGGCACATTACGATTTAGAATTACATCAGATGGATGTAAAGACGGCATTTCTCAACGGAGACTTAGAAGAAAATGTTTACATGGCACAACCGAAAGGTTTTGTCATGGAAGGAAAAGAACGTTTGGGATGCTGCCTAAAGAAATCCATTTATGGATTAAAACAAGCTTCAAGACAGTGGTACTTGAAGTTTAATCAGACAATAAAGAATTTTAGGTTTAAAGATAATGTTGAGGACAATTGTGTCTACGCAAAGTTTAAGAATGGGAAGTTTATCTTCCTTGTCCTGTATGTGGATGATATCTTACTTGCTAGTAGTGATGTCAGTCTACTACTGGAAACAAAGAAGTTTTTGTCCTCAAAATTTGATATGAAAGATCTTGGTGAAGCTTCGTTCGTTCTAGGGATCGAGATTCACCGAGATAGAAGTAAAGGGGTATTAGGACTGTCAGAAAAAGCATGCATAGAAAAAGTCTTAAAGAAATTTAGTATGCACAAATGTAGTCTCTCACCTGCTCCTATAGTCAAGGGCGACAGATATGGGGATTTTCAATGCCCCAGGAACCAATATGAGATCGATCAAATGAAAATGGTTCCATATGCTTCAGCTGTCGGAAGCTTGCAATATGCTCAAGTGTGTACGCGCCCTGACTTGGCATTTGTTACCGGGTTACTTGGCAGATTCCAGAGCAATCCTAGAATAAAACACTGGAAATTGGTAAAGAAAGTCTTGCATTATTTGCAAGGAACGAAAGGCCTCATGATGACGTATAGAAGATCTGATTCACTCCATATAGTGGGATATTCAGATTCTGATTATGCGGGAGATAATAGAAAATCTACGTCTGGATATGTGTTCACTCTCGCAGGGGGAGCTATTTCATGGAAAAGCTCAAAGCAAACCATCACTACATCGTCCACAATGTATGCCGAGTTTGTAGCGTGTTATGAGGCAACGGGGCAGGTGAACTGGCTAAAGAAGTTCATACCTGGTTTGAAGGTGCTTGACGACATCAATAGACCACTGAAGTTATACTGCAATAATAATCTAGCAGTACAGTATGCTCACAATAATAGGTCAAGTGATGCTGTCAAACACATTGACATAAAGTATTATGTTGTGAAGGATAAAGTCCGGGATCAAATGATAAGTCTTGAGCATATAAATACCGAAAAGATGCTCGTAGATCCGCTTACAAAAGGCTTACCACCCAACGTGTTCAGAGAACATGTAGCCGGCATGGGTTTAAGGGAAAGCCTATGATTCCTGGACTATAAAGGGCCCAAAAGTTAAAGTAACTATTTTAGATCAGAGACGTGCATTGTAGCTGTTAAATCTATCGGCGATTGACCGTGACGATGAAACATGCTCTATGCATCATCTGTGAAGAAATGAGTAAGGATAAAAGGATTGAAGTTTAAAGTTTAAAGATAAAAGTAATAGTGAGATCAAGGGGAAGAATGTTAGATTGATCTCCCAGCCAATAAGCCCAACGACCTATTGGGCCTTGGTCACGCGCCCTGATCGGGGGTGCCCAACCCTACATGGTTGGTGGCCCCCCGTCGCACTGCGCTATATATAGAGGTGGGGGCCGGCGGCTCGAGGTACGAGGTTCACCGTGAGCCGCAAACCCCACCGACAAACCCTAGATCGATCTAAGAGGGCGCGCAGCCAGCGACGGGAAGCTCCACTGACTTCGCCGTCGTCACTGCTACGCCGTCCGTCTGCACTGCATCGACGTCCGTGCCACCTCTACTCCACCCGTCGCTGCCCGTGTGCTGCCTCCATCACCGAAGTTGAGATGGCCGGCTCCGCGACTCCCTCCGAGGGCTCAGGTTCAACACCAACACCTCTCTCTTCATCTCTCCGATCTTTCCCCTCTGTTCATCCCGTATTCAAAGGAACAAACCCTAGATCTACTGTTAGAAATCCTAACTGATGTTAACAGCCTAGTGTGTACGGTGCACCTCGCACCGGCAACCCAGGTGTTCCCGGGCCATGCCTCTAGTCAATTGTCGTTGTTACTCGTTAGACAACCAATCGTAGCTACCTCTGAACGCGTCGAACAAACTATGGGTGCGGTGGGTGCATTGCAGGTAGAACAAATTAAACACCGGTGATGCATACAGTTCGTCTCTTTTTTTTTCAGTTCAGCAAACACATGGGTTCTTCTGGCTTACGGCAGGGCAGCTGGGGTTTTGGCATTGGCAACGTTGGACACACGTACGGTTGATTAGTTACTTTGCAGTTTCACTCGTGGTTTGTATTTGTATACATGATGGTGATCACGTCAGGGTCAAAGGTGGCTCAGCGCACCTACTAGAACAAACACAGCAGCGAATCGCGATGCGATGGATCACCTATTATACGACGAACAAATCCGGATAAAATCGTGACTATTAAGGGCAAGCGAGGCTGCTCATGCCGGAAAGCAACCACGATTCCACTGTCCTCCAATCAAAGCGAAGAGGCTGCACGCCATCATATTTGTGGGATGGGATGCCGACTGCTGCATAACTACTAGTATAACCTACGTAACGGCAAGCGTCTTCTTGGGGACCCTTTCTGACGACGGAAAGGGTTTTGGACGACCGGTGGATGACGTGATCCGGCCTTGAGACGGCAGTAGTACTTCAGTTTCCACGATTTAGCTCAGCGACCCGTGCGTCACCTGCAGCTGCATGCGGGCTGCGGAACGAAACCCAGAGAGCCTTTGGCCGTGAAGCGTGGTGAAAAAAACAGTAAAACGAGCGGAAACCACGGGCGGTTCGGCGCGGCCTCCTCGTGCGTGGTCAGACACGACGCGAGATGGTGGCGCGGAGTCGGAGGCGGAGGCGCCATGCAGTACGTGGATGGGCAAGGGGGGGCAGTGGTTGCGTTTGGTCACCACTCGGCACTTGCCATTGCCAGTCGCCACCACCGGCCGGCATGGCAACGAAAGAGGCGGGCGGGCGGGCGAGACGGGGCCACCAACCAGCCATATCCTCCCCCGTCCGGCCGTCCCTGACCCTGACCCTGACAGGGCCGTCAGGCGCGCGATTTTTCTAACAACTGCCGCGAGTCCGATCGAGTTGGCTGTGCGCCTGTGCACGGTACGCCCCCACCACCGGTTCAGGTGTCCGATCCGTCGCGGGCGACAGCGGCAGTCCGGGTCCTCTGCATTAACGGCGATCGATCAATGTAGTCAAGCAATGTGTTGATCATCAGTGATGAAATAAAGCCTGCTCTACAGTTTTCGCCCGCAGCGATAAATCGTCGGCCACCGTAGCGAACAGGAAATAAGAACGACGTGCCACCAGACACACGGCGTCATCGACGTCCATCGCAGTAGCATGCAGATTAAAGAAAACCATGTCTTGGACGAATCGACAGGCAAGAGCACTGCCACGTCATTAAGAGGATGGGTGTCGAGCGCCGGGTTATTTATTTTAAAAAGCTATCCGTGGATGTAAATGTAACATATTTGACCTTAATATGCTGCTTGAAAAGCGACGAAATACAGTTGAAGTATTTGAGTTTTTCAGTCAGTCAGGGATGTGTGTGCTGGCGATTTTCAGCAACAGTGTTACCTCTGATTAGTATCGCTTATTAAGTCCAAATTAAAGAGAGGACGACCAAACTTTAGGAAAAGCGGGTTGGTTTAATAACCATATAAAAAATGAGCATGCCATAGACATGCAATTAGCATGCACAAATGCTCACTTTTCCGCTTGGCCAAATGGGTGAACTTTAGTGCTATAGACACTGCACGCTCAAATGTACTACCGGCGTACCAGTTGCCTTTATCTCGTACAGTACTTGTCTGCTCGGCCAATATATCCTTTTTTGGACAGTGCGGTCCCACTTCAACGCCTCCATTTCAGCTATTTTGGGCAAGAGTTTAGCTGGATGGATGTCCAGAGGCATTACTCCCCACATCTGTGCAGCCGCCCTGAGGAGAACTCAAGACCGCAGGCACTTGCATGTCATGCATGCAGTGCCTGATCGTCCATGGATCACAGAAATCAAGGGATCGGAGGCTCATGGTGCCTGAGCGTCCGGCATGCATGGGTACCTACAAGCTCATGTTCTTCCTCTGGCTCGGCGTTTCAAGCATAGGGATTAGACGGCAGATCAACGGTAGCGTCATGGGGTCGCAAGCGATCGCCTTGTGCAGTTGTGCCCTTGCGATCGATCAAGAAGACCAGAACCCGAAACAAGTGATCGCACACATGGAAGCTTTGGTGGCCAGTCCTCGACGTCAATTGCCAACAAACCACCAGCCGGCGCTTCTCTGCAAGATTGCTAGTTCCTCTTCTTCTTAAGGTCACGCTGGAACGGCGACAGGCGCAAGGATCGGACACATTGTTTGCTCCGACTCTGGAAGGAAAGAAACAAGAGAATTATTTTGCCCCTGGCCTAACACTGTTAAGTCCTAAAATTAACAGAACGGCCATATAAGAAACTGAAGATAGCTATTGAGCCAACTTCATCAAAAATAAAAAGGGACAAGAAAGGAAGCAGAATTTTTTTAGGGCCAAGAAAATAAAGGGAGCATACTGTTCCGCTCTAGTTTTTAGCCCTGCTCCACCAACTCTACTCTGGAGTCACTCGCAGATCGACACGTTTGGCATGTAGCCTGACTCTAGCTCCAAAAATAGAAGGTTTTACTAGGAAAGTTGTTTGGAGTATGTTTTGACGTTTCTAAGCATATGAGTGTTTGTTTGCTTTTATTAATTGAAATACGATATAAGAATACTATAAATACAAAATACAAACAATTTATTTAATTAAAAACACATACTGTGGTAGAAAAACTAATTACGAAAACACATACTTGACCAATAAATTAACACTTCCTCCATGTGCTTGTACAAAAAAAACGGATAAAACCCTCTGATGACAAATACGTATACAAAGTCTGACTGTTTTTTCTTGAAAAAGAGAGAAGAGTTGTTTTTTTCTTGAAAAAGAGAGAAGAGCAGAACATAAAGGAAGTTGGAAAATGCAATTTATTTTAGAGAAAAAAAATCAACACAACATTTCGTCTTCCAACCCTTGCTTCTCATTTGTACAAACATATATGCGCCGATCCCATGCCAAACCAGGAATTCCATCACATTTGTTCAAACTTCAAGCATGCTCCCATCCCATGCCAAACCAGCCATATGAATCATGCAGCCAAGATATATTTATTAATTTACCTATCATTGACCGCTGGCCAACCGCGAGCAGCCACTGGATACCTACATCCTGGCAGGGAAAAAAAAATATCGGCCGAGAAAATCCGAATTTTCTGATATCTCGTGTTTATCGTTCGGGCCCGCTATTTTGCTCCTGTCGCCTAAAATTTTTGGCATTTTGAAATGTGCCTGCCAAAAATAGGGCCCGGATGTTGTGGAAGCCCGCCAGACTGGTTCCCACCCACTAAAACCCCCACCGAACCCTAAAATCCCAATTCATTCACTCTTCTCTCTCCCTAGAACCGCCGCTCGTGTTACACACAGGCACGCAACAGCCAACCCCGCTCGACACACTGGAGCCACGCGTGCCGAAACGGCGCCTGCTGTGTGTGTGCCAGCAGCCAGCCGCGGGGGCGGAGGCCAAGCCGCGGGCGCGAAGACGCCGTTTGCTCGGTGCGCGCCAGCAGCCAGCACCCTCCACTCTTCGTCCAAGATCGAAAAGGGTAAACAGAGCCTCTGTTAATCACTTCTACTAGTGAAAAGGTTAGGTGCATTTCTTCCCATTTATCATGAAATTGACTGACAATGCTAGCTGATGTATATCTGCCTAACTTGGCCCTTTTTGGTGTGTGAATTCTAACATCTTGTTTGCTACAAATTGCTATGATTTGAGCATGAAAATACTATCTGATATGGACAGATTTGTGACCGGATTTTGCCATTTTGGTGTTGCTTGTCATATTTTGGATTGTGCACCGATTCTATGTAATATTTGGCACTATGGTGGACTTCATAATATTTAGGACGAGGCTATTCTATTTCTATGTAATGTATGGAATATGGAGCCATGGATGGACTCTATGTAATGTTTGGAAATGTGTGGACTGATTCTATCTATGTAATGGCTGATGCTTTAGATGATCTTTATGTAATATTTGGAACAGTGGACTAGTTTTATGTAATGATATTTAGAACTATGGATGGACTGTAATATTTGGGACTTTCATTATATTTGGGTAGTATTTTAGACTATCTTTATGTAATATTTATTTATTTGGGATTGCATCTTTATCTAACATTTGAAACTGCGTGTGGTGGTAATTTCTCTCCAACTCAATAAAAAAATATAAAAGTTAAAGCCTTTGAGTAGCCTTGCTTAAAAAACGTGGAGAGTCCGGACTGCTGAGTCACCTTCCACGGTACAGCAGCTCTTGTTGTCAATTCGGGATGAAGGAGAACTATGGATTGAGGCAGGGGTACTTGCAAAAGCTGGGTAGCTTGTTCGTGAGTATTAGCTATACAGTTGGCTTGTCCACATTAAGTAGATAATCTTGATCTACTACACGACCACTTGTATGCTGCAGCCTGCAGTTCTGCACTTGTCTTAGCCTTTACACGTCGACGTCGTATAAAACTTTTTTCCCTTAATGTAAAGATACGCATATCTTTTATGTTTTTGACCAAAAAATCTTCTGCTTGGAATGAAGAGCAAAACAATTTCACGAGAAATTTATGTCAAACCATCTGATTCTACTTTTTGGAAAAAAACTTGTAATAATTTTTTCTCTATTCAATACCTTATTAAAAAATATTGGAAATTTTTACAACTAATCATTAACCATGTTTTTTTTAAATATAAGAATTTAATCTACCAAATTTTAACTTATCAAGGCACTTACACTACTAAACTTTTTAACATCTTTTGAATAAGTTTCAAATTGTTAACTTATTTATAAGAATATTTAAAGAATGTAGTTAAACAGAATTCTACTTATACCAATTAAGTTGGAGCAAAGAGAAGAAAAGAAGAAAGAAAATAATATGAAAAAATGAACAACGAGAAAAAAAATACGATAATGATACAATTAAGACGTCTGTACGGAAGGAAGCCTCCCACCGCTCACTCTGACACGCGTCGCTCGTCTAGCGACTCTATCTGCTTGCCTTGTCCACGCGTCTCGATGCTCGCTGTGCAGTTTTCTCCCTGAGTCGTCGTGCCCATTTGCCCACCCCACTCTGCCTCGTCGCCGCAGGTACCTCGCAGCGCCGCGCCCATCCTCTGTAGCCTCCTCAGCGTTGCCTCCTCCACGCCGCACTCCCCACCGGACCCAGCATGCCTCCTCGCTGTGGCTGGCCCGCTCGCCACGACCGCCTCCACCGAGCCAACAAGCCTCCACGACGGATGCTCCAGCAAGCAGACGAGGGGGACGAGATTCGTGTAACGTTGCGCCCGCTGGTGAGTTGCACGTGCCGCTGCCGCATAGCGAGGTCCATGCGCCGCTGTCGACCTCTGCGCCGGCGTGCCTCCATTCATCCAAGCAAAGCCTATGTTGCAAGAGTATATTTCAAGTGTTTCAGATGTTTCATCTGGATGTTGCAAGTGTTTCATCTTGATGTTGCAAAAGTAGATCGGAATATTGCACATGTTGCAGTGGCTATACACGTATATTTCAAGTGTATGTTCCAAATATTTCATCTCGTTTTTCTTGACGTATGTTTGCAAAGTGTTTTATCTGGATGTTGCATATGTTTTCACATATACGAAGTGTTTTCAGGTGCTTTTTTGCAAGTGTTTCATAGGAATGTTTCGAGTGTTTCATTTGTTTCGTGCGTATGTTGCAAGTGTTTCATCTGAATGTTTCAAGAGTAGATGATGTTGCAGCTAGTTTTTTAGATGCATATTTTATGTGTTTCGTTTGCCTTTAGATGTATGTTGCATCCGAATGTTTCAAAAATAGATCGGGTGTTGCATCTTTTATCTTCACTTTTCTACTGCCTCACCTTCGCCTCGGTGTCTTCTCCTCCTCGTCCTCCTGGCTGGGCATTTGCCGCCCCCTTCCCCTCTTTTGGATGCTGATGTAGCCATCTGTTGTAGTCACCTACTGCAGCTAATGGCCGCATGCGTGCGCGTGAGAAGCGGAGGGGGAACGAGCGGGGACTCCCTAAATACAGTCGGGTGGCACGGGCCCTACATAGGTGGGCGTGGGATGTAGGTGCGCGGGGGGAGACGGAGTGCAGGCGTAGACGTCCTTTCGAACATCCGGACGCTAGCACTTTCGAAAAATATAAGAAAAAACAAGAAGGGAAAGAAAAAGTGGGCATGCAGCGATGTCCGTCGAGCGTTGGTTCAAGAACTTTCGCTGTAGGATTGTCAGTGGTCACATATGTTGATATATGTTGGATAGGATAATGCACATATTATCACATTGTCGGTGCAGAAAGTGATCAACAAGTAAATATTTGTAGTTTTGCCGTACGTTGTGATCGGAGGTGGCCTAGCACTCAATGACATAGGATTTATACTAGTTTAGGCAATGTGGCCTACGTCTAGTTTGAGTCGGTCGGTGACTTTATTCCTGAGCCTAGGTGCTCGAAGTTTGCAGTGGGGTTACAAATGAGAAGGAGAAAGGTGGGGGGTACAAGAGGTCCAGTCGGACTCCGGTCGGAAGGGCCGAGAGTGACAAGAGCTCCGATATGAGCTAAGTGTTCGAGTGTGTGCTTATGGTTTGAACCTGGTGGTTCTGCTATTGTGTGTTAGTGAGCTTGATCGATCTAGTGAATCTAGAATGACTTAATCAGCCTAAATGTTGGGAGAGAGCGCATCCCCTTTTATAGATGAAGGGGATGGCCTTACAAGTGAGAGGGAGAGAGTACGTATGCTTCTAAGCCTTGTTGCCTCCACCGACAAGTACAAGATAATGATAGGGGCCCACAACACTGTTGGATGTCAGATGCACATGGGAGGTTACGTCGTCTTGTTCAGGTATGGCAGATGTCGGTACCTGCTATACTATTGATGCCTAGAGGCATGTGAGGAGTTTCACCATGTTCTCCTGGTACGGTAAATACCGGCGCCCACAACACTGTCGATGCCTAGAGGCATGTGGGGGTAGCCTTATCGTATGGGAGTTAATGACGCCCACAATACTATAGGGGAAAATATCGACGCCTACTACACTATTTAGGTTCTATCGTACCAGGGAGGTCGCAACACTGTTTCTGTAGGTGTACAGGGTATGGTCCCTAGTATTGCGGTTTTGACTTATGCGCCCTGCCTTACTTTCTTCGTCTGTTTTCTGGTCCTTACCGAGCGGGCATCCCCGGCCGGTTGATCCCAGTCGGCTTTCATCGCGCTAATCAGAGAAGAGCAGTGAGTAGAGGTTTGCCGCATCCCCAGTCGGAGACACGGGTCGGAGTCAGAAGCGGTGTTGGGCCAGGCCTTCCGGTCGGAGAGGCCTTTCTGATGCGGGCTAAAGACCGAAGCGGGCGCTCCGGTCAGAGAGGTGGGCTGAAGTCAGAAAACGGGTGTCATTCCTCTTCGGTTGGTCCTTTCAGTCAGAGATTGGATCGCTCTTCTAGCCTGTTGTTCAGGTACTTGGGCTAGCCCATGAGTTGTGCTTTGTCTGCTTGGGCTGAGCCTTTGCTGGGAAGCCAGTCCACGAGAGACCCTAGGTTTATGAACCCGACAGGAGCCCCGAGCCCCCCAGGCAATTTGGGTAGAATCGTCTGGGGGATTTTTGTCTTGATGGTGGGTGTGCGCGAGCGCACCCACGAGTGTAGCCCCCGAGCCTCTGGGCGATTTGGGCAGAATCGTCTAGGGGGTTTTTGTGTTACCAGTGGGGGAAGTTTTTGTCGGTAGGTGTAAGCGAGCGCACCCACGGGTGTAGCCCCGAGCCCCCCAGCGATTTGGGCAGAATCGTCTGGGGGTTTTTTCAGCGGGCGTGTGTGTGTTTTTTAGTCAAGACGGAGTCGTCAACCAAGGCATCGTTGCGTAGCCGAGGCGTTTTAGTTTTGGGATCGAGCGAGGTAGAGCTCGTGGATCCTGGCGTCGGTGCGCGCCGTGGGATCAGGTGAGACAGTTAGTTTAGGGATCGGACGAGACAGAGCTCACGGGGTCTTGGCATCGGTGTGCGCCATGGGATCGGGCGAGTCAGAGTCGTGGATCCTAGCCTCGGTGCAGCCCACACAGCCAAGGTAGTTAGTTAGTTAGTTAGTTTAGGGATCAGGCGAGCTGGAGCTCGTGGATCCTGATGGGGTAAGTTTGGGGTCACAGACCAAGGCATTTGGTGTGCAGTCAAAGCGTAGTTGAGGGATGGGCGAGTTTGGGGTCGTAGACCTAGGCGTTTGGTTTGAGTTTCGATATGAGCTAAGTGTTCGAGCGTGTGCTCGTGGTTTGAACCTGGTGGTTCTACTATTGTGTGTTAGTGAACTTGATCGATCTAATGAATCTAGAATGACTTAATCAGCCTGAATGTTGCGAGAGAGCGCATCCCCTTTTATAGATGAAGGAGATGGCCTTATAAGTGTGAGGAAGAGAGTACGTATGCTTCTAAGTCTTGTTGCCCACGCCGATAGGTACAGGATAATGATAGGCGCCCACAACATTGTTGGATGTCAGATGCACGTGGAAGGTTATGTCATCTTATTCAGGTATGGCAGATGTCGGTATCTGCTATACTGTTGATGCCCAGAGGCATATGAGGAGTTTCACCATGTTCTCCTGGTACGGTAAATACCGACGCCCACAACACTGTCGATGCCTAGAGGCATGTGGGGGAGCCTTATTGTATGGGAGTTAATGACGCCCACTATACTATAGGGGAAAATATCGGCGCCTACTACACTATTTAGGTTCTGTCGTACCAGGGAGGTCATAGAGCACTGTTTCTGCATGTGTACAGGGTATGGTCCCTAGTATTGTGGTTTTAACTTGTGTGCCCTGCCTTACTTTCTTCGTCCATTTTCTGGTCCTTACCAAGCGGGCGTTCTCGGTCGGTTGATCCCAGTCGGCTCTCATCGCGCCAGTCGGAGAAGAGCAGTGAGCAGGGGTTTGCCGCATCCCTAGTCGGAGACACGGGTCAGAGTCAGAAGCGGTGTTGGGCTAGGCCTTCTAGTCAGAGAGGCTGTTCGAAGGCGGGCTGGAGATCGAAGCGGGGCTCCGGTCGGAGAGGTGGGCTGGAGTCGAAAAACGGCCTCCTCGGTCGGTCCTTTCGGTCGAAGATTGGATTGCTCTTCTGGCCTGTTGTTCGGGTACTTGGGCTGGCCCATGAGTTGTGCGTTGTCTGCTTGGGCCAAGCCTTTGCTGGGAAGCCAGTCCATGAGGGACCCTGGGTTTATGAACCCGATAGGAGCCCTCGAGCCCCCAGGTGATTTGGGTAGAATGGTCTAGGGGATTTTTGTCTTGACGGCGGGTGTGCGCGAGCGCACCCACGGGTGTAGCCCCTGTGCTCCTAGGCGATTTGGGGAGAGTTGTGTGCGTTACCCTGATGGGGTGAGTTCGGGGTCATAGACCAAGGCGTTTGGTGTGCAGTCAAAGCGTAGTTGAGGGATGGGGCAACTTTGGGGTCGTAGACCCAGGCATTTGGTGTGCAGTCGAAGCGTAGCCGAGTGGATGGGGCGAGTCCGGGGTCGTAGACCTAGGTTTTTTTGTGTGCCTTGAGCCCTGAGCCCTGTTGGGCTTTTTTGGTAACACACACAACTCAAACCAAAAACCCCATGGGTTTGAGTTGTATGCGTTACCCCATCCTCGGTTTCTCACAACCGGAGGGGCTGAGTTTTGTCACTTGTCCTGATCGCTTGGGCTCAAGTGATGCGCTCGGTGAGCTTGCTAACGGGTATGATCGAGTGGAATCTGGGTCCGTCGTTCATGACGGGGTCGGCATAGCCCTCTTATGATATTCCACTGCTCCTTTACCTACAACCCAACATATGCCTAGGTTGTTCTAGAGACCGACATGGGTGGCCTGATGGCCTCCCCTCGATGCAGATTCTGTGGGCTTAACAGAGGTTTAGGATCAAACGAGATGGTTGAGATGACCCTGTCTGCTTTGGGGCAGACTAGACAAGGGCCGCACGGGGCTCATTTGTGTTTTCTCCCCTGGCTCTGTTTGATGTGGGGTGGCCTCCAGCCCTTTGTGGGCCAGCCTTCGAACCTCGGTCGGTCGTTGCTCATGTCAAATGAGGCAACTACCACTTCATGATGCAACACGAAGCATTGTGATGCATTTCGCTGCATGTGCGATGCTTAGTTCCTGAGCCCCCGGGCAGGCCTGGAATGAATGTGTGTATGGATGTATGAAATGATTATAAAGAAATAGCATGGGTCGGTAGTGTTACCTTGATGACTCGAGTGATGGGGTTTGAAGGGCTCTAGCCGGAAATGTCCGCCTAGGACCCGTGCTCGTTGTTCATGACAGAGTCGGCATGGCCTACATGGGGCATCCCTTTGCTCCTTACCTGTCCCTCGATGTGTTTTTCTAAGCCGTTCGATCGACTTAGGAAGCCCGATGGTCTCTCCTGGCAGAGATCCCATTTTGGGTTTTTCCAAGTCCCGCATGGAGATATGGAGAGCTGCCTATGCGTGGTGATGCTTTGGTTTTTGCGCCCAGTGTGCAGTAGTGGTGGGCCATACCCAGGCCACGTCTCATCTTACCAGACATCATTCTGTCTGACCAGGCATCGTTCCATCAGTCAGTGTGTGTCCTATTAGTCAGGGTGCGTCCCATCGTTTCCCATCCGCATTGAATGGGGGAAGGGAGAGAGTTTTTCACTCTGATCTTTTGCCCCTCTTTAGCCATCACATTTCCTCGTTAAATAGGGGGAAGGAGAGGGCTTCTCATCGTAGTCATTTGCCTATTCTCCAACTATTGCCTCTCCTCCTCCTTCCTCTTCACCGAGAGCGCCTGTATGCCACGGCGGTTCCTAAGTGAGAGAGAGGGTAAGCGAGGGGGAGGACTTACAAATCCTTTCATGAATCTGGAGCGTGATGTCGAGCTAGAGGCTGCCCAAGGCGGTGCTGGTCGTCTTTGCCTGAGAAGAGGTGACTTTCATCGAGGGAGGTGGCATGGTGGATTCATCTGCGAGGCCTTTTTTGGGATGGATCTGTGTGTGGATTCTTTTCGGTGGATCTTCACCGGGCGAGCCTTGTCGAAGGGGAAGTTGCCCAGGATCGTTCTGGTGGAGGGTTCCATGCCTGCAGCTGCTTAGGTTGGCTAGTTCATAAAGTTTGATGAGATCTCTTCTAGCCATGGTGGTCATACCTCGATGGCAGCATCCCTGCCCAGGAGCTGCCTTGACTGCATGAGAAGGTCAGGAGTTCCATTATCTTATGCTGAGCATCTATGGGTGCGACGCCATTGAGGTACCAGTTGCGCTCGCCGAAGTCGAGGGAGTGGAACCAGGCGGGTCCCTTGAGGTACCTGTTGTGCTCGTCGAAGTCGAGGGAGCGGAACCGGGCGGGCCCTAGTGGCGGTGGTTATGTTCGGCGGCGTGTGCCGTGGTTTCTCCTTGGGCGTCAGGCGATGTTGTTCAGCGGTCATAGTAGTATTTGGAGTAGTAGTAGAAAATGTAATGGTTGAGTTCATGGGTGAGTCCCCGTGTGAACAGTTCTTTTGTATTAATGAATACATCAGTTCTATTTTTGTGATAGAATCACTATCCGTTTCTTGTTTTATCCTAGCATAGCTTTTGTTTTTGTCCTTTCTTTTTCACACCTGCCCGTTAGTTCCATAGGCTACAGCTTTTTAAGAACCTGGGCATGGCCCACGGGGCTCGACTGCTCGTAACCGTAGGTCGTGGCGGTGCATTCGGTTAAGAGTAAGAACAAAGTTACTTAGGGCAATCAAAGGAAATGGAATGCGCTTCCATTTAGGGACGAAGTTGTTTACCATGTGATAGTAAAAAAGAGAGGTACTATTCAGTATTGTACCCTCATAGAGCCCCTGAGTGAACTGGGCTGAAAGTGTTTGGGCTAGGGTGCTTTACAGGAGCAAGTGTTGACTAAAAAGCGGTAAGACCAAATTTAGGGGAAAACGACGTAGCTATTCAATGTTCTAAGTGTTGGTGAGAATGTTGTTGTTGTCGTCCTCTAGTCAGTAGGTGTCTGGTCGAATCACTTTGGTCACTATATAGGGTCCTTCCCATGGTGGAGAGAGTTTGTATTTTTCTTTCGTTGATTAGGTCCTTCAGAGTATGAGATCACTAACTTCAAGGATCCTCCCCCTGATCTTCCTTTCGTGGTACCTACAGAGAGTTTGCTGATAGCGAGCGGAGCGAATGATGGTTATTTCACAGGCCTCCTCAAGCAGGTCAACTGCGTCTTGCTGAGCCTCCATGGCTCGGTCACGGTCGAAAGTCGTGGTCGAGGTTGGAGGGTAGTACTACTTCAGCTTCGTAGGCCAGGAAGAAGGGTGTGAACCCTATAGATCAGTTTGGGGTCATTCTCGGGCTCCAGAGGATCGCTGGGACCTCTGCAACCCATCGCCCAACATACTTGTTGAGTCAGTTGAACATGCGTGACTTGAGTCCTTGGAGGACCATGCTATTGGCACGCTCAACCATTAGTACGTGGGTGTCCGAACGAGACCCAATCGATTCTGATGCCATATCCATCACTAAAGTCCAGGAACTTCTTCCCAGTGAAGTTAGTCCCATGGTCAGTGATGATGCAATTAGGAACGCCGAACCGATAGATGATGTTGAGGAAGAATTTGACTGCCTCTTCCGAGTGGATGTTGGTGATGGGCTTGGCCTCTATCCACTTGGTGAACTTGTCGACTGCTACGAGTAGGTGAGTGAAACTGCTTGGGCCCTTTTTGAGGGGTCCCACCAAGTCGAGGCCCCAGACCATGAATGGCCAGGTGATGGGGATGGTTTGGAGCTCCTGTGCCGGCAATGAGTTTGCTGAGCATAGAACTGGCATCCTTCACACCTGCAGATGACCTCCTCTGCATCTCATAGTGTGGTGGGCCAGTAAAAACCTTGGCGGAAGGCTTTTCTAACCAGTGACCTTGGGGCCACGTGATGTCTGTAGATCCCGGCATGGACCTTGAGGAGGAGTTGCTTCCCCTAGTTGGTGGGGATGCACTTCATGAGCTCCCCCGATGGACTCCATTTGTAGAGTTCATCACCGAGCATGACAAAGGTCTTGGCGTGTCGAGCAATCCATCAGGCTTCAGTCCTTTTAGGTGGAAGAACCTCCTCGAGGAGGTAGGCAAGTAGCGGCGCTCACCAGTCGGTTTGATCGAGTGCCAATACAGCGATGTTAGTGGGTGATGTCATTATAGAGGTACTGGGATCGGAGCCCTCGAGCGCTGGCTTGGCGTTGGGGTCAGAGCCCTCGAGCACCGGCTAGGCATTGAGGTGTGTCTGGACTGGACCTCCTAGGATGCGGGCAGACGACTCATGGACGTCACTGATGAAGACCCCGCTTGGGGATGGATCCCGCCTAGCGGCCAGTTTTGCAAGAAAAATGGCGGCATTGTTGTCCTTTCGGGGGGCATGATGTAGCTTGATCTCCTAGAATTTGTCCTTGAGCTTGTGCACCTTTTGGCAGTATGCTTCCATGAGGGGGCTTTGGTAGGAGGACTCCTTCATTACCTGATCAACAACCAGCTTCGAGTCGCCGTGAACGTAGAGTCACATAGCGCCAAGCTCGATGGCGATGCGTAGTCCGTAGATGAGGGCCTCGTACTCCGTGGCATTGTTTGAGGCTAAAAAGTGGAGGCAGAGGCATAGCGGAGCCTACTCCCATCTGGGGAGATCAGAACCACTCTAGCCCCCCAGCCGGGCGCCATTATGGACCCGTTGAAGTACATTGTCTAGTACTCGTGGGTGACGTCCAGGGTCGGTAGCTGCACCTCTGTCCATTCAACAACAAAATCCATGAGAGCCTAAGATTTAATGGCGGTATAGGGGATGTACCTCATGTCGTGGCCCATGAGTTCGAGTGCCCACTTAGAGATCCATCCCATGGCATCGCGGTTGCGGATGATGTCCCTGAGCGGGTATGAAGTCACAACCGCGACTTCGTGGTCGGTGAAGTAGTGCAAGAGCTTCGGGGTCACCATCAGTATGGCATATAGGAGTTTCTACACCTAGGGTTACCAGACCTTAGGGTCGGTGAGTACTTCTCCGATAAAGTATATGGGCCGCTGGACCTTAAGGTGGTGTCTCGGCTCCTCCCTTTCGACAACCAGTGCGGCGCTTACCACGTGTTTGCTTGCCGCGATGTAGAGGAGAAGGGGTTCTCCCCGTTCAGGAGCGATGAGGATCGGGGCTGATGTCAGGGACGCTTTGAGGATCTCCAAAGTCTGTTGAGCTTCCTCAGTCTAGACAAAAGTGTTCGTCTTTTTGAGGAGTTTGTAGAGTGGCATCCCCCGTTCACCGAGCCAGGAGATGAATCGGCTTAGGGCAGCCAGACAGTCGGTGAGCCTTTGCACGCCCTTGATGTTGCGTATGGGGCCCATGTTGGAGATGGCCATGATTTTTTTGGGGTTGGCCTCGATGCGGCGCTCGAACATAATGTATCCCAGCAGCTTCCCCTTCGGAACCCCAAAAACACATTTTTCAGGATTCAGCCCGATGTTGAACCTTCGGAGGTTCACGAACGTTGCGGCCAAGTTTGTGATCAGGTCATAAGCTAGGGTCATTTTGACCACTATGTCATCAACATAGATGGTGATCATTGGTCTTGGCCGCTCGGCTTGATCAGGCTGATCGAGCGGGTCGATTTGGTTGACGAAGCATTGCTGCATGCACCTTTGGTAGGTGGCACCAATGTTCTTTGAGGTGAAAGGCATGGTTACATAGCAGTACAAACCATACGAGGTGATGAACAAGGTTGTGAGCTGATCAGACTCTTTCATCGTGATCTGATGATAGCCAGAGTAGGCATCCAGAAATGAGAGTATCTCACAACCTGAGGTGGAGTCAACAATCTGGTCTATGCGCAGCAAAGGAAAGTGATCATTTGGACATACTTTGTTGAGGCCAGTATAATCAACACACATTCTCCACTTCCCAATCTTCTTTTTAATAAGAACGGGATTGATAAGGCAGTTGGAGTGGAATACCTATCTGATGAATCCGACTGCTAGGAGTTTGATGATCTCTTCGCCTATGGCCCTACGCCTCTCGTCGTTGAAGCGATGCATGCGCTGCTTGGTGGGCTTTGAGCCCAGGATGAGGCATAGTGCGTGCTTGGCGACCTCCCACGGTATGCTCAGCATGTTAGAAGGCTACCATGCGAAGACATCGTGATTGGCACGTAGAAAGTCGACGAGCTTGTATTCCTATTTGGTCGAGAGCTGGGTCCCGATCTGCACCGTCTTGGTTGGGTCGGTGGGGTCGATTCCCACCGCCTTGGTTTCCTCAAGCGGGCGGAAGGTCGTCGAGGAGGTTGGTTTGTTGTAGTCTATGACTACTGGGATTGATGATTCCCCGAGCCATGGGAGCTCAGACAAGTTGATGATCATGGTGGCGAGCTCGAAGTGCTCATGGTCGCACGTGAAGGCGTGCAAAAAGGCGCTGCTCACGATGATGATGTCGTTCGGTCCCGGCATCTTTAGCTTGAGGTAGGTGTAGTTGGGGATTACCATGAAATTGGCGTAGCATGGCTGCCCCAAGATAGCGTGGTAGGACCCTGGGAAGTCTACCACTTCGAAGGTGAGGATCTCCGAGCATAAGTTGGCTCGGTTGCCAAACATGATGGGCAGGTCGATCTACCCGAGCGGGTATGCCAGCGCTCCCAAGATCACCCCATGTAAGGGAGAGCCTGCTAGGCAGAGCTCCAACCGGGGGATGCGCATGGTGTCGATGGTGTCAACGTAGAGGATGTTGAGGCCGCTGCCTTCGTCCATCAGCACCTTGGTGAGGCGCTTCTTGCGGACGATGGGATCGACGATGAGCGGGCAGCGTCCTAGTCTCACAACGTGGGAGAGATGGTCCCTCTAATTGAAGGTGATTGGGGATTCCGACCAGCTGAGGAAGGAGGGGACGGCCATCTCGGTGGTGCATGCCTCCCTATAGCGCACCTTGTGCTGGCGCTTGGTCCATATGGCGTCGGATCCACCGAAGATCATGATGCATTCCTTAGGGTCAGGGAAGCCATCCCCGTCCTTGCCCGCCGCGCCTCCTTTCATGGTTGCTGCCTCTTTGTCATCTCCCTCTTTTGGCCTGCTGGCCTGTCATAGGAAACGTTTGAGGAGCTCATAGTCCTTGTAAAGGTGTTTGACGGGATAGACGTGGTTGGTGCATGGGCTGTCCATGAGCTTGTTGAAGTGGTCAGGCAGTCCCTATTGGGGCTGCTTGCCCGTGCGATCAGCCACGACAACCAACGTGATGTTGTCCGATCAGCGCCGATCGTTTTTGTTCTTCTTGCCCCTCTATGTGGAGGGGCCCTCATCTTGGTCCGTGCGCTTGGCCTTGCCTTTGTCCCAGCCCCTGTTGAAAACCGCTCCGACCGCCTCCTCGCCGAAGGCATGGTTAATGGCGACGTCGAGCAGGTCGCGGGTGGAACGGGGCTTCAGGCATCCAAGCTTGTGGATCAGGGACTCACAGGTCGTCCCAGAGACGAATACGTTGATGATGTCAGCGTCGACAACATCAGAGAGAGAGTTGCATCATTGGGAGAACCTACAGATGTAATCCCGCAGGGACTCGCTGGGCTCCTGCTGGCAACTCTTGAGGTCCTAGGAGTTTCTAGGGTGGACATACGTCACCTGGAAATTTTCGACAAAGACCCTCTTGAGGTCTGCCCAGTCGCGGAGGCTGTCGTGTGGGAGGAATTCAAGCCATGCCCAAAGATGTTCCCCTACGCAGATGGGGAGATACTGAATGATGAAATAGTCATCATCCACCCCTCCAACTCAGCAGGCGAGCTAGAAATTTTCGAGCCAAATACCGGGGTTTGTCTCCCCGGTGTACTTGGTGATGTTGGTGGGCGGTCGGAAGCGCTATGGGAATGGCACTCTCCGAATACGCCGGTCAAAGCCCATGGTCCCGTGCCCTTAGGGCTGGGACTCTGGTCATCTGGCCGACGACCGTGCCTAGGACGCGTTTCACCGCTCCCCTCGATGGTTTGGCCGGGACTCGTGTTGCCTGCCCTCATCGCCGCCCGGTGGTCATCGTCATCATCATCATCATGCCAGGCCTAATGCCGGTTGCTGATGATGCTACAAGCATCTTGGTGTAGACCGGGGCGTCTGCATACCGGTGGTCGGCGTAGAGCAGGCGCTAGGTCGAACCGTGGTGCGGGCGCTGCCTCCTGAGCCGCACTTGGTGGCTGTAGCGGCGAGCGGATGGAGCAATTCGTCTGACGTGTCCCCACTCCCTCGGTGGGGATAGAGGGCGCGTGTCGAAGTCGTGATGTGAAACTTTCCACCTGTTGAACGGCGGCGTCTTCTACCAGCACCTAGAGGTTACGGTAGACCACCCGCTCCTAGGGGTCGATGGGCTCGGGAACGCCATGCAGAAGCATTGCCGCAGCAGCGATGTTCTGGCTAGCCCAAGCGAACTGCGGGAGATCGTTCCCCTCATTCATGATTTCATGTTGGACCTGGCGGGCGCGACCCCGAGCACCGCCCGCCGGGTCGTGTGCATGGGGCGCAACGTGCTGTACCGAGCGCGCCGGCGCAGGCTGGTTTTGCCGCCGTTGTCGTAGTTCCTCGGCGTGCACTTGCGCAAATGCGAGGGCCCTCGCATGCGGGTCCGAAGGGGTGTGAGTCTGCACAGACTCCACAACAACCAGTAGCTATCCCGAAGTGTCCACCATAGCGCACTCTCGGGACGGACGGTGGCTAGGTGCTATGTCGCCGATGCTGGAGCCGTCGCTCTCACCCTCGTCATCTGGTAGTTCGTGGAAAGTGGTAGGAGCATAGCTCGCCATTCCCATGAATTTGGATGTGAGAGGAGATGGCGGCAGTGTCTTTCGGAGCCTCGAGTGCATGCATTCGTGGGGATGCAAGGCCATAGGGGAACCGGTCGTACGGTGTTCGTGGTGCGGTTAATACGGTCCCTCCGGATAATCGGTGGGAGATAGTAAATAGAGAGTAAATAACAGTATGCATATTACTTACAGCGAGGTTTGAGCAGAGAGTTTACTCGGAATGAAGCGTAGATGCCTCATCATTGAAGTCGTCGTGCGTCCCGGAGCCAATGGAGGGAGCCCCTCCGACGGGCGCCGGAACGAGTGCCTCCTCGCAGAGGTGTAGTATGCTGAGCCGGTTGGCGACGAAGTATAGGCTTCCGAGGAGGAAGGCCTGGGATGGCTCAAAGACGGGTGGAACCCACATCTCGACAGGTGGGAGTGCGGGGAACTCCAGTGAGCCGAAGCGAGTCATATCGCTTGAGCCCGCCACAGCGAAGGTGGCGGAAAAATGGGCCATCCGATGACAAAAAAGTGTTGAACGTACAACGTCTTCCCCACGGACGATGCCAACTGTCGGTGCAGAAAGTGACCAGCAAGTAAATATTTGTAGTTTTGTTGTACGTTGTGATCGGAGGTGGCCTAGCACTCAATGACACAGGGTTTATACTAGTTCAGACAACGTGCCCTACGTCTAGTTTGAGTCGGTCGGTGACTTTATTCCCGAGCCTAGGTGCTCGAAGTTTGCAGTGGGATTACAAACGAGAAGGAGAAAGATGGGGGTACAAGAGGTCCGGTCAGACTCCGATCGGAAGGGCCGAGAGTGACAAGAGCTCCGCTATAAGCTAAGTGTTCGAGCATGTGCTCGTGGTTTGAACTTGGTGGTTCTGCTATTGTGTGTTAGTGAACTTGATCGATCTAATGAATCTAGAATGACTTAATCAGCCTGAATGTTGGGAGAGAGCGTATCTCCTTTTGTAGATGAAGGGGATGACCTTACAAGTGAGAGGGAGAGAGTACGTATGCTTCTATGCCTTGTTGTCCATGCCGGCGGGTACAAGATAATGGTAGGCGCCCACAACACTGTTGGATGTCAGATGCACGTGGGAGGTTACGTCATCTTGTTTAGGTATGGCAGATGTCGGTACCTGCTATACTGTTGATGCACAGAGACATGTGAGGAGTTTCACCATGTTCTCCTAGTGCGGTAAATACCGACACCCACAACACTGTCGATGCCCAGAGGCATGTGGGGGGAGCCTTATCGTATGTGAGTTAATGACGCCCATAATACTGTAGGGGAAAATATCAGCGCCTACTACACTGTTTAGGTTCTGTCGTACCAGGGAGGTCGCAGAGCATTGTTTCTGCAAGTGTACAGAGTATGGTCCCTAGTATTGTCTTACTTTCTCCGTCCGTTTTCTGGTCCTTACCGAGCGGGCGTCCCCGGCCGGTTGATCCCAGTCGGCTTTGATCGCGCCAGTCGGAGAAGAGCAGTGAGCAGGGGTTTGCCGCATCCCCGGTCGGAGACGTGGGTCGGAGTCGGAAGCGGTGTTGGGCCAGGCCTTCCGATCGGAGAGGCCGTCCGGAGGCAGGCTGGAGACCGAAGCGGGCGCTCCGGTCGGAGAGGTGGGCCGGAGTCGAAAAACGGGTTGCCATTCCTCCTCGGCCGGTCCTTCCGGTCGGAGATTGGATCGCTCTTCTGGCCTGTTGTTTAGGTACTTGGGCTGGTCCATAAGTTGCGCGTTGTCTGCTTGGGCCGAGCCTTTGCTGGAAAGCCGGTCCGCGAGGAACCCCGGGTTTATGAACCCTGACACACATATTAATTACTAATGGTGACACTCAAACAACTCAAAATTAAGCTGTTTTCTTTTTGTTTTTTATACTAAATTAAGCTCTTTTCACCCCGAGCTTAGCGTGGACGCGTGTGTGACAAAATGAGTTTACGGACGTGGACGTTACAGTAGCTAGTTTCGTCCGCACACCAAATCAAAACGGCCCGTATGTATGTTGTTGCCATCAAGCTTGCAACCACACCGGCATCAGACACGCACACGCCTATATATTGCAGCACCCTCAGGAACTCTCTCCAAAAACTCACGCAGCTAGCGCACACACAAGCCAACGCCAAGCTGCCACCGCCACCTTTCTTTGCCCAGCCTACGCCAACACACCATCCATGAGCGCCATGGACACCGCCGTCTCGCAAAACGCCACGGTTGCTGCTGTGGCGGCCGGTGCCGGCAGCGGTGGGCTCGCGGCCCTGCTCCCGGAGGTGCAGATGGTGGAGCTGCTGGTGGCCGCGTCCATGTTCGTGGCCATCCACTCACTGCTGCAGCGGCGCACGCAGGGGTTGCCGACGTGGCCGCTCGTGGGCATGCTCCCGTCCCTGCTCCTGGGCCTCCGCCGCGACATGTACGAGTGGATCACGGGCGTGCTCAAGGTGCGCGGCGGCACGTTCACGTTCCGCGGGCCGTGGTTCACCAACCTCCAGTGCGTGGTCACCGCGGACCCGCGCAACCTGGAGCACCTCCTCAAGACCCGGTTCGGGAGCTTCCCCAAGGGCCCCTACTTCCGCGACACCGTGCGGGACCTCCTCGGCGACGGCATCTTCGGCGCCGACGACGAGGTGTGGAGGCGGCAGCGCAAGGCGGCCAGCCTCGAGTTCCACTCCGCCGAGTTCCGCGCGCTCACGGCCAGCTCGCTCGTCGAGCTCGTGCACCGCCGGCTGCTCCCCGTGCTGGCCGACGCCGAGGCCAGTGGCGGTGCGGTCGACCTCCAGGACGTGCTCCTCCGCCTCACGTTCGACAACGTCTGCATGATCGCCTTCGGCGTCGACCCGGGCTGCCTCCGCCCGGGCCTCCCCGAGATCCCGTTCGCCCGGGCGTTCGAGGACGCCACTGAGGCCACCACCATCCGCTTCATCACGCCCACCGCGGTGTGGCGCGCGATGCGCGCGCTCGGCGTCGGGCACGAGCGCGTGCTCCAGCGCTGCCTGGCCGGCGTCGACGAGTTCGCGTACGACGTCATTCGCAGGCGCAAGGAGGAGCTCGCCGCCGAGGCCTCGGCCGGGCGCAGCAGTTCGGACCTGCTCACCGTGTTCACCAAGATGCGCGACGAGGACGGGCGCCCGTACACGGACAAGTTCCTCCGCGACATCTGCGTCAACTTCATCCTGGCCGGGCGCGACACCTCGTCGGTGGCGCTCGCGTGGTTCTTCTGGCTGCTCGGCAGGAACCCCGGCGTGGAGGCCAAGATCGTGGAGGAGATCGAGGGGATCGTGGCGGCGCGGAAGGAGGCAGGCAGGGAGGTCGAGGAGGAGGAGCTGGTGTTCAGGCCCGAGGAGGTGAAGCGGATGGAGTACCTCCACGCCGCGCTCTCCGAGGCGCTCCGCCTCTACCCGTCCGTCCCCGTCGACCACAAGGAGGTACGCAAGCACGCCCATACTGAAACCATGCATGCCCGTAGTACAAACTGTATTATTCATCGACATATGCATGTGCTTAATATATGTACTACTATACAACAATAAATTTTGTTTAGATTAGAAAAACAAGCGCGAGTGTGGCAATGCAGAGCACGCGTTCTGCATTTTGGATGGAAGAGCGCTGCGCTCTTGACGTGGTCGTCGTTCGGTGAAACTAGCTCGTCCTTGCAGTGCCAAGCCCCAAGGGGGTCTCCGTGTGGCGTACGGCTTGGAAATTGCAATCTGCATGAATTGCAAAAGTAGAAGCTCCCGACACCAATTCCCCTGGGCACTAGAAAACAAGAAATGAAATAAACCAGGTTCTCCTGCTAGGAAATTTGATTGGAATCCATGGTACGGTGAAAATCGTGACACCAAGATTTGCATCCTACACCAATACAATAAAGAGAGTTGCTATATTTCAGTTGCCTAAATTTTCAGTCAAAAATCTTACGCAATCAACTAGCTGACAAAAGATAATTTTATTTTTTTCATAAACAATGATAAAATTACATGTTACGAACAACAACAAAGATCAAACATCTGGCGTATAGGAGAAGTGCACGACAAAACAATGTCATGAAGAGGAAATCCGAGGCTCATTTCTTGATATATTGAGGTTGGGTGTTAGTCGTACAAAAAATGAGTTGATAGAGTCTTGTCACTGTATTACACTTAAATATTATATTACCAGTGCATGCACTAGATCCTCTACAGTTCGAAGCTGGCCAGCTGCATCATGCACGGAACTGATGATAGGCTGATTCTGATTGGGTGATGGGTCCAACACATCTTGAAGTTGATGTGCTGCCGTGAGAGAGGAGAAAGAAAAAAGGGACGTGGGCAGGAGTTTAGGTTGCAAGTTGGTCATCTAGACGTTGCCTACATGTTCTTTTGGGGTATATTGTCGTTGAAGACTTTTAAGACCTGACAAAGACGCCTGTTGGGCCAATTTTCAGCTGTAGTTCAGTAGCTGCACCCATCTTACTCGTTTATAACTACCCCTTTCTTGAAAATGAATACATTTGGGGGGAAATAACTTTAGACTCGTAAAGGTGATTTACTGATTTGCAACAAGTAAATCTAAGAGTAGCTACTCCTACTACCTTGTAAGTAGTAGGTTGCTAATTGGTGCAGCAGATCACCGATAACTAAATCAAGAAGCTTGATTTTGTATTGTGCAAATAGGACTTCAATTTGAGACCATGTCTGTATTGAAATATTGATAACAATTACTAATTTTCCCTCAAAAATAACAATTGCTAATTCCAGTACTGATGCAATACGCTGACAGGTCGTGGAGGACGAGGTGTTCCCGGACGGGACGGTGCTGAAGAAGGGCACCAAGGTGATCTACGCCATGTACTCCATGGGGCGGATGGAGAGCATCTGGGGCGACGACTGCCGGGAGTACAAGCCGGAGCGGTGGCTCCGGGACGGCCGCTTCATGAGCGAGTCCGCCTACAAGTTCACCGCCTTCAACGGCGGGCCGCGCCTGTGCCTCGGCAAGGACTTCGCCTACTACCAGATGAAGTTCGCCGCCGCCTCCATCCTCCACCGCTACCGCGTCCACGTCGTCGAGGGCCACCCCGTCGCGCCCAAGCTGGCGCTCACCATGTACATGAAGCACGGGCTCAAGGTGACGCTGACCAAGAGAGACAAGACCAACAAGCTCTGAGCTGTGGTGCCGACTGCCGAGCCTGCTGCCAATAATGAGGCTCGGAGACTGAAGAAAGACATGGAAGAAGCAGGGCTCTTCGCTGTGCCACTTTGTGTGAGTGGAAGTTGGTGCTGATGTGGAACAAGATTTCTGTGTTTTCATTTTGTCTTTCTTTGTAGTCTATATATACTGTTATTATGTACTTCATTTGTTTCGTTTTCATGTAGTATAGAACTTCTGCATTATGTATAAATTTATATGTATATGTGTGATGGCAAGATACTTAACCTTCAGGTGATGTAACCGGTATATTGTAGCAGTATTATTTCAGTACAACAGCAGCAAGATGCCATGGCATCTGTTTATCACAGGACCGTATGATTGTTCAGCCAATCTAACAGGCTTTGCATTGTTCATTTGCCTGACTTCATCAGCAGAAAATAGGTCAGGTAGACGAACATCATCATGGGTTGTTGAGAAATGGTTGGCCAACTGCACGCTCTCACACAAGCCCAAAACCTGGTTGTTCAACCTCAACCCCTGCCACTCCACTCTTCGTAGAATTCAGCCACATAGTCCTCCATGAACTTGTGCCTTTTCTCAGCTCTCCTTCTCCCGGCCTATGCACACAGTGAACTAGGTCTCAGTACATATCGAACAGATAAGGGGAATGAGTGTATTTCTGGGTAAACCTAGCTTGATACTATGATACACGCATAAAAATAGCCTGATACTATGATACAATCATAAAAAATCGAATAGGGAACAAATAACAGGCGACTGTTAATCATGACATCAATACACGCTAACAGGAGTAGGACTAAGCAAATCTAATTCCCACAAATTATGTGCATAATAAATGAAGCAAACTAATTTCCCCCAAACAGAAAAATGAAGCGAACTAGACCTAAAATCACTCTACAACTCTTAATAGGTTCTTTAGGTGTAGGGACAATGCTTTCTTCCTAAAATCACGCTAACAGGCGACTGTTTGCAGCAGTCACAAGACTTCTATAAAAAAGATGAATAATTACCTCTGTCTTCATCATGTCCTTCAGTTTAAAAAGCTTCTCGTGAAAATGATTGATTGATGTCTGCTTCTCTTCCTTGGACATGTACTTTTCCTTTGACAAGTTATCACGTGGCAGAATTCTAGGATCATGTAATGCGCTGTTCTTGCTCCCACCATATGTAAAACATCTTGCAATACCTACATGTATCACATGAGAAGGCTAAACACAGAGTTCTTATTTGAACTACAAAGGTAGCCAAAAATATGTGCATCTTTGGTTTTCTTTCCCCATATAATGCATATAAGTAGAAAATTTATAAGCACTTATTGGGTCAAGACAACAATAAAACTAGTAGAGAACAATAGCAGAGGTTTCATCTTATATTTTCCCTGCTTTAGCTCATCTAGCCATCTTCAAGTTTAAGAGTTGCATAAGTTAACATACACTCGCATCTACAGGCTATCAGGTTCAAGATTCGTCTGGCTGGTGGTACACTATTGCGATTAGCATATCACAGAATATCAGAGAGGTGAAGAGCTACAGGAAGTAAATGCTGTTAGAAGACAACTGCTGAGACAAACGAAATATGCATGACAGCCCTAAGAGAAGTTGATGGAGTGCCTAAGTAGGAGTCAGGAAGCTATACTATTGGTTTGCAATGCTTGTAGAGATACGCATACTGCTATTTTCCCACAACAGTCTATTTGGTAAAACCTAATAGTGAAAGAAACATTCAACGGATTTGTTCCAGCAGAATTCAGACAAACATAGGAAGAAACGGACCTGGAAAAGGTTGGGTACAAACAGAGTTTGCATAATCATAAATGTTAAAAGAAATTCAGATCATACAGAATTTAAAACTCCACTGAAGTACTTACCAATTGCCCCAATTGCATCCAGGCGATCTGCGTCTTGTACAATTGCAAACTCAAGAGTGGGCTCAACAATAGATTTATTCGAAACTTCATTTTTGAACCCTGCAGTTTATTAAAGGGTTAGAAAGACATTTTGCATGCATAATTGCAAGAATGATTCACTAGGAACTAACAATGATACAATAAGCATATTTATGGATGTTCCTTTTTCATGTGAGGTACTTGGGGGTATTCAGATGATGTAACAGCAAACAGGTATCTTAGCAAAGGGCATAATGAATTAAAATTTTCTGCAGCAATATAAGTGAAGGAACAAGTGGATGAAGATAAATAATCTGAGATCATAATAAAATGGACACATGCATGTCAAAGAGGAATAAGCATCAGAAATGAACTGTTTGAACTAGACTGTGCCCCCAATGAGATCTGTCGTCGAACAAAAATGTAGTGCATATGCATATCCACAAATAACTGAATAAGTGAATATCTCACCCATCCCCTTAATAATCGCCACTATTTCATCCTTCTGGGCTTCATCCAATCCTACCTCTTGAAGAAACATCTCAACGACGCTCATATCCTCCACATTGTTCCTACCCAATATCCAATAATGTAATCAATTCATCACATACGAAAGATCAAACTCGCTCCTCAACACAGCCAACAGTCTCTCACTAATGCACGGTCTCTACAGCACAAAGGGTTCTGCTAACTCTAATTCAACTTTCTTCCACTCTTCGGAAAACAAAAGAATGAACTTAACAAAACACTACAAGCTCCCTTACGCCCTTACTTGGTATACTTGTAATCTCCTGCACAAAAAAAGAAACTAGTCATACTCAAATGGATTGTAGAGGTTAAGCAAATGAAATCGATAAGGCCTTGTTTGGATGCATATGTATCCACTTCAATCCACATGTGTTGGAGTGGATTGGAATTGAACTTAGTTTAATTCCACTTCAACACACGTGGATTGAGATGAATACATGCACATCCAAACAAACCCTAAAGGATAATTGTGTGTGTGGAGGGGCGCGGGGGGGAGTTACCAACGTCGTGCAGGAGAGCGGCCAGTTCCACCTGGAGCAACCAAACGGCATGTGCATCAGAAAACCGGGAAACTCTCCGCGCCGGGACTGCACGATAAGGAGAAACGAAGGAGAGGCGAGCCAGTGGTTAGTTACGGTGAGGAGGCGGTCGGGGGCGGAGAGGCCCTCTACGGCTGAGAGCGAGAGCGCGAGGTCCCGCACGCGGAGCGCGTGCGCGGCGTCGTGGGAGGCGTCGCGCCCGCCCATCTCCCTCTCCACCAGCTCCTCCGCTCGCCGCACCGCCACTGGCTTCTCCGCCGCCGCCATTTGAACCTCTGGAGTTTTTTCGGAGGTTGGGGGCCGGAGTCTCGCGCGAGGCAAAGGCTAACTTGGGCTCGTGCTACACTGCTAGTCAACGGGGCCGTGGACCGTAAACAAAAAGAAGTGGAATTACATGGCCCGGAGATGGAACTCCTTGGACGTGAAAAAAAGATGGCTTATAAAATTCTTCTAAAAAAAAAAGATGGCTTAGCTGATTCAATTCAAATGCTAGATGTAGCTAATTGACCTCTCTCCGGTTATAAATTCAATTAAGTTGAATAATGTATTTTTGTCACAATAGCAGTGACCCTTAATAGAAAATAGCAAAACAATAAAAATAAAATCAGTGCAAAAGACATCGAGACAAGATCCAACTTTAATTTTCAAGAAATGAAAGGGCCAATAGAGATCATGTTTGGTTCTTATCCTCGCTATACCAGTACCACGGTGCATATCTTGTGCGAAATGCACCACGAACACAATTTACTAGTGCCCAAGCGTCTTTAATAAATTATTCTCAAACACACATGTGATGCTACGTTCCATATTTTTTTATACTTCTACGTACTACCTCCATCCCATAAAACAAATATAATTCTAGATCTGATTAAAGTCAAACAATCTTAAATTTGACTAAATTTATAGAAAACATTTTCAATATGTATGACTCCAAATAGGTATACCATAAAAATATATTTCATAATAAATCTAATGACACTTATTTAATATGGTAATTATTAATAGCTTTTTATATAAATTTGATCAAACTTCGAATCATTTTACTTAGCACTGTTATAAATTGTATTATTTTGAGACAAAGGAGGTTCATGCTCCTTTCATTTTTACCACTTTCGCCTATGTGGCACGCCAGCTCGTGCTAACACGCTTGCACCGGCACGGGAAATGACCCCGCTGCCCCCGGCCATCTTTCAATTGGACGCGTCGTTGCCCTCTCCCTTTTCCCCCTCCCCATTTCGTTCGCCGCCGCCTCCTTCCTCTGCCCGCCCGCCGCCCCCATCCTGCTCGTCTCCACCGCCACGACCACCACGGACGGCAACCTTGGTGTTCTTCGGCACATCCATCATCGACGGATCGAAGGTACGTGCCCTACTTCGTAACTGGGACACAGAGCCCGCGCCGAGTAGGGTTAGGGATTAGGTTAATGTTCGCTGATTTCGTCTTGCTCTGCTATTTTCTTCATAGGCGATTGATGTAGTACGTCTCCATCTGATCCGTGTCGCAATGGCCACTGGTGATTGCCCTCTTTGGTAAGCACTTTACCACAGTAGGTGTGTAGTACTTAGTATGTACTTGCTCATGTTTTTCCATGTCTATGATGATGCCAGGATCGATCCTGGCAGTGCATTTAGGCTAGTTGTTAAGGTTGGTCCATATGTTGCTGATGAATATGGTCCAGTGAACAGGGCAGAGCAGCAGCATGACATCTAGTTTGATAGGAACGATCAGTATTCTCTTGATAAATTCCATGATGATTTATCAACAAAGACTATCTGGGGGCCTTCTCAAACACTTGCAGTCTGGGTTGTAGACCAAGAGACTGGCTCTGAGTGGAAGCTTAGGAGGGATGAACATGTGCAGCAAATGATTAAGGACCACTAGGATGAGAGGGTGGCTTTTCTTACAGTTGATGTTGTCAAGAAAGGTGTGTGTAATGACAATGCTAGTTCAGCTGCTTCTAGAGCTAGATGTGTCTCTGGTGTGACTAATGAACATAGTGCAGAGCCTAATGATGTTGAAGGCTGTGGTGATACTTGTAGCATCCCCCCCCATGATGAACAACCTATAGTAGTAGTTGATTGGAGCATTCTAACCATTCAAGAGAACCCTAAAGATGATGGTACTACTACACAGCTTGTTGATGAGGATCAGATATATGAGGCTATGGGATTCAAGGAAGCTGAGGCAAGAGAGGAAGAACATGGTACACAAGAGGTGCCAATTCTAGCTATGTCAGCACAGATGCATGAAGACATGAATGCAGCAGCTGTTGATGTTGATGACATTGCTCATGAAGAGCCACTGTATGAATGGGACAGGGACAATCCTGATATGAGTGTAGGCACTGTGTATCCCAGCATGGAGGAGCTTAGGCTAGCAATTAAACAATATGCTATAAAAAGGGAGTTTGAGCTTGTTACTGAGCATTCAGACATAGAAAGATACAGGGTCTGCTGTGGTGCTCTAGGTTGCCCATGGAAACTTAGAGCCAGAACCCAACATGATGGCAGTGTCAGGGTACATTTTCTGATTTTATACACATGTTTGTTGTAGTTTTTGTTTGCATTGCATCTTCTCCATTGAATTGGTGGTTTGAAGCCTTTCAATTATACTTATGTATGCATTTTTTTGTACATGCAGATTCAAATAAATAAACAAGATCATAAGTGTGCATCTACACAAAGGGTTGAAGCTAACACTATGGCCTCAATAAAATGGGTGGTAGAGAGAGCAGTTCAATTCTTAAAGAAGAAGGCATCAATGGGGGCTACAGAGATGAAAAAGGAGTTGAAATTCAAATATGGTATTGACATCCCCTACCAGACAGTGTACAATGGGACTAGGAGAGCATCTGAAAAGCTTTTTGGTAAGTGGAATGATTCTTTCGATTGGTTGTATAGGATAAAGGCTGAGATAGAACTGAGATCACCTGGTAGTGTGGTAGAGATAGACACTATCACAGATGATGAAGGCAAAGTTAGGTTTAGCAGATTCTTCTGTGCATTCAAAGCAAGTATAGATGGTTTTTGAATGGCTGTAGGCCTTATATCAGTGTAGACTCTACTGCTCTGAATGGGTCCTAGAATGGCCACATGCCAGCAGCCTTAGCTCTAGATGGCCATAACTGGTTGTTTCCTTTAGCATTTGGTTTCTTTGACTCTGAGACAAAAGACAATTGGGTTTGGTTTATGGAACAACTTAGAAAAGCAATTGGACCCATGGAACACTTAGCAATCTGCACAGATGCATGCAAGGGTCTAGAGTCAGCTGTAAAAAGTGTGTTTCCAGATGCAGAGTGGAAAGAATGTTTTAGGCATTTGATGGAGAATATGAAGAAGTACTACACAGGTGATGTGTATGGCAAGAATATGTGGCCTACAGCTAGAGCATATTCCCCACATAAGTTCAAGTACTTCTTTGACAAAGTGTTGGCAGCTAGTCCAGAGGTGCAGAAATGGCTTGATGAGCACCATCCATTTCTTTGGGCAAGAAGCAAGTTCTCTGCTGATATCAAGTGTGACTACATAAACAACAATCTAGCAGAATCTTGGAATGCTTGGATCAAAGAGCACAAAGACCTGCCTATGCACAGCATGGTAGATGCCATTAGAGAGCAGATAATGATCTTGTTTGCCAAAAGAAGGAAGATTTCTATAGCATTGCCTCCTGGTATATTGCCTGCTGTCATCTATCAGCTCAATGCTGCCTCCAGGGGACTAGGTCACATTCATGTTTCCAAAGGCCACCCTACTGAAGCTGAGGTCACTGAGGTGTACAAAGATGAAGAAGTTAGAAGGCATGTTGTGTACTTACCTCAGAAAATTTGCACTTGTAGGCAGTGGCAACTAACTGGTAAACCATGTCCACATGCACTGACAGTTATCACCAACATGAGGAACCCTGAAATGGGATCCTTTGTGGACAACTATTATTCTGTGGCCAAGTTTCAAGCAGCATATGCAGGTATAATTCCAAGCATCACTGATAGGAATCAATGGCCTGAGGTGGCCAAGGGGTACAAAGTCCACCCTCCACTACAGAAAAAGAAAGAGCCTAGAAGATTGAGGAAAAATAGGATGAAACCAGCAAGGGAGACAGGAAGCAAAGCAACTAGGCAAGTCAGGTGCCCAAACTGTAAAGAGTATGGTCATAGGGCTAGTAGCTGGAAGTGTCCCCACACTAGAACAAAGAAAAGGTGCCTTCTAACTGTGATTTACTTGTTTTTGTTTTTTTTTGTAAATGATAACCACTGGCCCTACACTTTGTAGGAAGAGAGCAAGTAAGAAGAAACCAGCCAAGGTTGGGAGCAAGAAGGCCAAGACATCTGGTGGTGATGAAGCACTAACTCCAAGAACAAGAGCAGCATTGGCAAGAGAAGCATCAACAAAAGCTAAGAGGGAGACCCTGGAAGCACAAATGAAGGCAGAAGCAGCAAGGGAACTAGCAGAAGTAGCAGCAAGGGAGGAAATGGAAGCTACAAGAAATGAATTTGCAGCAGCAAGAGAAGAAGAAGGAGGCCTGGAACTAATGGCTTTGGAAGTTGTTCTACCAGAAACACCAATTAGAAGGTACTCATTTCATCTTCTTTAAGATGGTTAATTGAAACTATGCTGGTAACTAAATATGTTTTTCCTATAATAGGGCACTGTTTGCACAAGATGAAGTCCAACCTGAGCCTGTGAAGAAAATTACACCAAGGAGGAAGCAGTTAGCAACTAAAGTGAAGAAAACTCCACCACCTAAGAAGAATAGAGAGAAGGACAAGGGGAAGGGCAAGGCCAAGGCCAAGTGACCATGGATGGTCTTTTATGCAATGATCTGGAACTTTTGTGTTCAATGGCATGTAATTTATGTTATGTACTTAAATGAGCACATAAACAGTAAGCATGGTGCCCTTATTTTGGTAGTGAAGAACATCTCAGTTATGTGATGGCAAACCAGCCCCTATTTGAATGTCAAGAACATCTTATTTATGTAATGTAATGGCAAACAATTAGCCCCTATTTCAATGTCAGCTTGCAGTTGCTCTTTTTCATTATAATTTGGTTGTAACTGCTCATTCACTGAAAACAACTCCAACTGCTCATTCATTTGAAACTGAGAATGCACAATTCCAACTGCTCATTCATTCAAGCATACTGGACAGCCAATTTCATTGAAATAAAAGGGTTCATTGTCATACAAAGTCACTACATCAGGTCATCATAGATTTGAAAACTACTCCAAACACAACAACCACAAGACAAACAATGACATAGTTCATTTTTGACATCTTCTCAAACTTCTTCTCCAGTGCCTCAGTCTTCTGGTCCTTCAAGCCCTCCACCCCTAGATGGGCGCCTTCACTGTGCTCTTCTCCTCCCTCCTCCACCAGTTCCTCAATCTCCTCGCAGTAGATCCTGATGATCTTCTTGTCGACCAATTCATCGAAATAAGCCTTCTGGAACCTATAGAAGCTACAGAGCTGCGGATTGTGCAAAAAAAAAAGAAATAAATAAGACAAGCTAGGGCTAGAATGAAGGAAAAAGGAAAATCACCAAAACTCACTCTGTTTCTAGGGCATTTGAAGAAGCTGCGACCCTTATTTCGAGTGTCCTGCACCACGCGAAGCTCAATCACACGAGCGAGCTTGCAATCGGGGCAGACAATCAAGGGAAGCCATGTTTCCGTACCAACCGGATAGGCCACAAACCTAGCGACCGCGGAACTCAGCCTCCTCGCCGGCCTACTCGAGCTGGATGACTCCGCCCTATGCGACATGGTTGCCGTCCGTGGTGGCCGTGGCGGTGGAGACGAGCAGGATGGGGGCGGCGGGCGGGCAGAGGAAGGAGGTGGCAGCGAACGAAATGGGGAGGGGGAAAAGGTTGAGGGCAACGGCGCGTCTAATTGAAAGATGGCCGGGGCAGCGGGGTCATTTCCCGTGCCGGTGCCAGCGTGTCAGCACGAGCTGGCGTGCCACATAGGCGAAAGTGGTAAAAATGAAAGGAGCGCGAACTAAAACGGCTAAATTTGTATGCGTCATTCTAAGAGTGTGATTTCTGTAAGTGACGATCGTAATAATGGTAAATACGTAAAAAGCCCTAGTCTCGCGCGAGGCAAAGGCTAACTTGGGTTCGTGCTACACTGCTAGTCAACGGGGCCGTGGACCGTAAACAAAAAGAAGTGGAATTACATGGCCCGGAGATGGAACTCCTTGGACGTGAAAAAAAGATGGCTTATAAAATTCTTCTAAAAAAAAGATGGCTTAGCTGATTCAATTCAAATGCTAGATGTAGCTAATTGACCTCTCTCCGGTTATAAATTCAATTCAGTTGAATAATGTATTTTTGTCACAATAGCAGTGACCCATAATAGAAAACAGCAAAACAATAAAAATAAAATCAGTGCAAAAGACATCGAGACAAGATCCAACTTTAATTTTCAAGAAATGAAAGGGCCAATAGCGATCATGTTTGGTTCTTATCCTCGCTATACCAGTACCACGGTGCATCAGCCTGTTCGGAAGGCCGTAAACAATCATGGATTATTTATTGTTGGCTGGTTTAGTGTGAGAGAAAAATACTGTTCCTAACTGGAAATTTACGATCGTTTACGAGCAAGCGAACAGGCTCAATATCTTGTGCGAAATGCACCACGAACACAAGTTACTAGTGCCCAAGCGTCTTTAATAAATTATTCTCAAACACACATGTGATGCTACGTTCCATATTTTTTTTATACTTCCACGTACTACCTCCATCCCATAAAAACAAATATAATTCTAGATCTGATTAAAGTCAAACAATCTTAAATTTGACTAAATTTATAAAAAATATTTTCAATATGTATGACTCCAAATAGGTATACCATAAAAATATATTTCATAATAAATCTAATGACACTTATTTAATATGGTAATTATTAATATCTTTTTATATAAATTTGATCAAACTTTGAATCATTTTACTTAGCACTGTTATAAATTGTATTATTTTGAGACAAAGGAGGTTCATGCAAAAAAAAATGTCACACGAACTAAAGCATGCAAAATTTGGCAAATTGTGGTAATAACCAACAAATAAAACAGAGCGAATGTAACATAAACGGACCGAATGTAACACTTGTATTTATTCTTAGGAAATTCCGTCGAAGTGCACAAAAAAAAAACGCCCCGCTAAAACTACTCATTTCTCTTTAATATCTTTTTTAGTGCACTATCTCCTTTTTTTTGTCATGGCATGGGAGTCTCACTCTCATCCTGATGCCAGATTCGTCCAATTGCTCCTGTGCGTACTGCACAAGTCATAAGCTGTGACGGACGACTTTCGTAGGCACTGCCGTACTTGACCGTATAATTCCGTTGGTTGCTTCGGCGCAAATCACCCAGATTCCCTCAGCTAATCCGATGGTTATTAACGCATAAACCATGCATGTCTGATGGCGGGAGGCCACCATTAACGAATCATTCTTTGTTCGAAGGCTGCCTTACTAATATCGGTGGAGTCCGGGATTGCCACCAGTTCTTGCGCGCGGGCGCGTGCATTCGGTGCATGGCTCCGGCACACGAGGACGTTGCGAGCGGCGGGCGACGACGACGGAACCTCAGCTGGGTCACCCTGCAGTTCTGCTTCGGCGGCAGCCGTCGCGAGCGCGGCCAGGCGTCGCGGCGCCGGAGGAAGAAGCGCACCGTCCCGGTGGTGGACGGGGGCCTGGTGGGGACGGCGGCTGATTCGGAGGTGATGAGGCGCGGCACCGGCACCGACGAGGAGGAGTCCCGGAAGCGGAAGGGGCTTCGCCTCCCGGGATGCTGCTTCTTGGCGCCGGCGCGCGCTCCTGCACGCGAGGTGAGACGTAAAAAAGCTCGGTAGCACTACACTGGACCATGTGCCATATGGTTCGTGTTTTGTACAAACTCATGTTGCTGTTACAGTGCTACTAACTTAGGATTATTTGATTTTTTTTCTTTCAATTAAGAGTTTTTTGTTACTCCTTCCCATTTAATTTCTTGGAAAAATTGCTGTCCGAATCGTAGATATGACAGCTGTACCATTTGAAAATTTTCACTCAGAGAGTTTCTTTTTCCTAATTCATGAAAACTTTGTTATCGTCAAATGGTAAGGTAATATTCTGCTTCCCTACCCATCACAGCACAGCGCCATGGACAGCAGCAGCAGCAGCAGCGGCCGCAATAAACAACGGCACCCAGAGCGCACGGAGCAGCCACCGCCATCGCCGCGGTCACAGAGCGATAACAACTCACCGTCCGAGGCGTCGCGGATCCAAGCCACCGGTGGCAGCAGCAGAAACGGCAGCCGCTCCCGCGGAGCCGAGCAACCCCGGAGTGCTCCGGCGGTCGAGACGACGCGAACGCCCACCAAGCCGACGAGCGAAACCGGGGCCGGCGGCGTGGGCGCGTTCGGCCCTGTGGTGGGGTTGTCCATGGTGGTCGCGGTGTCCATGGCCGGGCTGCTCGGAGGGTGGCTATGGGCCGTGGCCTGCGTGTGCGCCTGGCTAGCCGCCCTGTCCAGGCTTCGGCGGAGGGAGGGTACGACGGCGGCCGGCGAGGTGGTGGCGGTTGACGTGGACTCGACGGATCACAAGGAACCGGTCGTGCTCCGGGGGCTTGCTCGAGCGGGATCGGACGAAGGCCGTGGCGGCATAAACTGTGCGCTGTGTAACACAAGGACTGAACTAGTATAACACTTAACATGGTAAATCAAGTTTTTTTTCAAAAAAAAAAAATAGTATGGTTATTTCTGGTAAAGCATGAAGAATACGATTGTTTATTCTGAGATTGCCTTTTTTCCCCTCAATAGGGCCCAAAACTAAATGGGTGGGTGTTGGAGGGGCCTCGTTCGGAACATATATGAATTTTGCACAATTGCATCGAGTGAAAATTACATCTTCATAGTGTTCTATTTCTCATGACCGTATCAAAAATATAATTTTGTCTAGCTATTAGAGCTGTTGAGCTCGTCACTCCGAGCCATATCATCCGACTAGGGTTACTCTAAGGAGCTCTAATTGGTTGGAGGGATATAAACATACCAAAGAAGTTGAAGAACTGGTCATTGCAACCATTAGCAATATTTTCTACAATTATCGGAGGCTGATCCAGTGGCTGAAATACTCTTCACTGGGTCATTGTGCCATGGACTAGCCGTTAGTCTGCCCGCCATGTCACCAGATAGCCTAGTGCGCTTTAGAACATGTGTGCCTCCTGCGCGCCATCCTACTCAGCTCTGTATTTGTCAAATTGTTGTCTGACGGTTACTTTCTTTTCTTCACCAGAGCACACTACTACAGAAATCATTTTTGCTGGCACGTTGTTTTTTTTTTCACAGGCGGTTCACAATTTCATGACGCCAGTACAAAAAATAGGGTGGGCCCAGCAAGAGAACCGCCTGTGTAAGTACGTGTATTTACACAGGCGGTTTACAATGACAACCGCCTGTGTAAATACCATTTACACAGGCGGCTGACATTATAAACTGCCTGTGTAAATACCATTTACACAGGCGGTTGAGATAGGAGAGCCGCCTGTGTAAATTGTTTTACACAGGCGGTCCTCCTTACCAATCGCCTGTGTTAATGCTGCTATAAATTCCCTTCATCCACCTCCAGACAAGAACAGTTACTCGCGTGCTGTGTGCACAGTGGCGGACAAAGAAGTGGCGATTCCAAGGGGGGGAGGTTTTGAACTTCATTTCTTTGGTGAGAAACTTCCAAAAGGTTAGTTAGTGTTGTTGCCGCCATTTTTTTAGTGATTCTTTGGTTCAATTCTTGTATTGGAGGTGCTCTAAATCTAGGGTTAGGGTTAGGGTTCATAGCTAGGGCAAGAGAGAGAGTTTTAGCTATTTTTTTTGTAAATTCATAGTAAATTGTATCTTGCTCGGATTATAGAAAATAAATACTTTTTAGAATTCTTGTGAGTAGATCTATGTAATAGAATAATGATTAACACTTTATAAAGTCTTGTCAATTGTTATACTTATTTCCTGTAATTATAAACTATGAATTAATTTAGTTTTTTAATCTACGTACTTAGGGTTTATGAATTAATTTAGTAGTTAATGTTTTGTTAATTAGGGTTAGTTATTATTGTCTATACTTAGGGTTTGTTAAATAGGGTTAGTTATTATTTCATGTACCTTAGGTTTTTCAATAATTTTTGTTAGTAATTGATGGTTTATTATTTAGGGTTAGATATTTCATGTACTTAGGGTTAGTTAATTAATTTAGTTAGTAATTAATGGTTTATTAATTAGGGTTAGTTAGTATTTCATGTACTTAGGGTTTGTTAATTAGGGTTTGTTATTTTTGCTTATACTTAGGGTTTGTTAATCAAGATGCCATCTCTGTTTAATTAATTCTTATAATTATAAAAATGAGTTTAAATAATTATTTAAATTTTTTATTTTATAAATTCTGTAAGAGGTAGGTTTTCATATCTATTTAATTGATGGAGGATAGAATCTTAGTTATGAGGGATTATTTTCGTTTTGTTTTTAGAGTGACATACAATATTTTCCTAACTAATTACAAATAAATATGGAGATGTCATTATGGATGTACAACTTATCAAGATTAGACCCATCTTATATAGTGGAGGTCCAAAAATTTATTGATGCCATGAAGATACATGCTCAGAGACAAAGA